>NC_064808.1:57187735-57317919 GCF_023721935.1 Panthera uncia
TGTGTGTATTATATAAATATATATATATGTGTATATATATATATATATTTACACACACCCAATCAGCATACGCTTCCACGGGTAAACAGATACATATATTCAGTATACTTGCACCACGAAAGCTTACATATCAATGGACGCTCATGCAAACACATCCATTCCCATACAAATGTAAGTGCACATTTGTGCTTCATTTCTACATAGGCATACATGGCAACACACAACACAGATACACAAGCATCCGTAGCTACACATCCCCGCGGTCCACACGTGCGTGTGCAAGCACACGTGCACACACACTTGCATGCACACGTTTAAGCTCCACACTGCACGCCAAGCGTGCACACTGCCTTTTCGGGCTCCATTGTCGCTGAGCGATCCTGCAAAGATGCAAACACCTAGTTCCACTTCACCTGAAAACCCCCAGCCCCTGGGTGTGTGGGAGGGTGAGCCAGACGCCCTCCCTGCAGGGGGCACAGTGGAAAGTATGACCCAAGTTGACTTTTGCAATAAGAGCAGAGGTGAGGGTTTTTTCCACCCTGTTACCTCACTGTGTCGGGAGGTGACCAAGGCCACCACTAACCCACCTCCCATCCCCTCAAACCTCACGGGTGTTAGGGCCCAACACCAGAATTCCATGTTTTTAGTTTTCTCAGCAATGAACTCACCAACTCCTGACTCCAATGTGCCAGGCCCTGGGCCAGGCATGTGGGGCTGAGGGAAGAGCTGGGTCTGGGCCCTCCTCGCAGGGCTCACAGTCGGGAGGAGGGGTGGGGAGGGCTCTAGGTCAAGTCCTTTAACGTGTATTCACTTGATGGCCAATTTGCCAAGTGATCGATCTTTCAAAAGACTGGTTTGCTGAACACATCACCTTATCAATTTAGCGTTACTTTTTTCTTTCTGTTCAGAAGTACACAGCAATTTTATTCAATGCATTGAAACTTGTTTTCATTTTGTCTTTGGAACAGCATCTCAAGGAATATTCAGATGTTCAAAAGCTGAGGGTCAGGGAGCGGTTTGGGTTAATAAAGGCACTTACTAGTTATAACTGGAGCAGGGCGTTCTGGAAGCCCTGTGGCATGGCAGGCCTCACGGGACCCCCGGCCCCCAGATGCATGTGACCTGTACCTGGGTTCTCACCTGGCTTCCCTGTGATCCTGGCCAGGTCCCTTCTCCTCCCTGATTCTCAGCTGCTTCACATACAAAGAGCTCATCTTTAGGGCCTCGCCGACAGTTAATGAAACCCTGGGGCTCCCTGGGACCTCCATCTCCCAGTGTGGCCTGCGTCTGGGCCCACGGGATGCAGAGGGTGCTGACTCTGTTTGGGGTGGCCTAGCCCTGCTCAGAAGTCAAAACCGTAAGTCTGCACTCACCCATACTGTGTGAACCGTGACATTTCTGGGTCCTGTCCCCAGCTCCAGGCAGAAGGGCCTAGTGTGCTGTGGGGGGCAGTGGGGGAGGAGCGTGGGGCTGCAAAGGGTGGGGCGCAACTAACTTTCCTTTCCTGGTAACACGCTCGCTCGCTAACCTCATTTCCTTTTTCTGAAAGGAAATGCCATTGACATCACACAACTGGATTTTCAGTGAGGCCCAATGAGAGCTCATGACCCCCTCTCGGGCAAGAAGGATGCACGCATAAGGCAGGGTGCAAATCTCTCCGGGGTGGACGTGGACGATCTCCGTGAGCTTCCCCCACCTCCGTCTTCCCCTGATTTGCCCCCCTTTGCTCCTTCAGTGCTGAGATTACTTGCCCCCGCCCGGATGGTGGAACCTTCCTGCACTCGCTCACACTATTCCCTCTACTGAGAACTCTTCCTTTTACAGGCACATTCCTGCCTAAGTTCACCCCTAGGGAGTCAGCTCTCTGGCTCTGCCCCCATCTCCACCTTGGAGGGAACGGATCCAAGTCTCCCTCTCCACTTCCCCAGCAAGGACATCTCACTGTGGAAACCTCTAAGCATGCACAAAAATACTCACACACACAAAATGCCTCTTCTTCACTCAGCTTCAACCCTTAGCAACTCAAGGTCACTCTGGTTTCTCTGATAGCCCCCCAACTCCTCCCCTATTGGATTATTTAGAGCAATTCCAAAACATCAAACCATTTTATCCATAAATATTGCAGTGTGCTTTTCTGAAAGATAAAGGCGTGAACAGAACACCGTTATCATACTTAAGTTTCTACAACAATTTTTTATTTTCATCCAATATTCAGTAGTGTTTACACTTCCCCAACTGTCTTGTAAATGGCCTTTTAAAGCTGGTTTGTTCGAAATTCAGGATCCAAACGAGGTCTGTACATTTCAGTTGGTTGCTGGGTCCCTTAAACTTCTTTCAATTTGTAGGTTTCTCCCCCCTCTCTTATTTTTTTCTCACGTTCATTTATTGAGTAAACCAGGTTGTTTGTCCCCTGTAGTTTTCCCCATCCTGGACTTTCCCCACCGCATCCCCCGTGGTGTTAACATAGTCTTCAATCCCTTCCCTTTCCTGCAAATTGGCAATTAGATCTAAAGGCTTGATTAGATTTGGATCCTACTTCATAGGAGGAGTGTGTACTTTCCCCCAAAGGCACGTAGTGTTTGGCTGTCTGTCTGTCTGTCCTTTCAGAAGACTTTGGTGATCATTGCTTAGACCCACTATTTGGTTAGAGATTTGCAAAACAAGGATACTGTAATTTTATGGATCCTTCTCATTTACTAGCTAGAATACTTCCATAGAAAGAAACTTTCCTCATCGGCTCTGGGTTCTCTGAGGTACAATTTATTTAGGAAAAGTAGGATAAATATTGGATGCTTGCACCATGTTTATCAATTTTCAGAATAACGAGTTGGTTCTCTAACATCTTCTCCAAAGATGTCCAACAAGGATTTTATTTGTTTTTAGTTTAGTTTTTGTTTTTTTTGTACCATGGTTGTCTCATAGTTTCTAATACAGTTGCTATTTCAATCCATTTTGTCATTATCCTTGTTATCATTCAAAGTGTCCCACATCTGGCCAGTGGGGACCTCTTTAATGGGTGTCTGAGTCCTTCTGACCTGAGGAGTGTTTATTAACTCCCTGACTTTCTAGTATGACAAATGTTCAGGTTTGCCTTCTGCATTTTCTGCCCAGACATGGAATCAGCGAGTTCTCCAAGAGGCTGTGGTTCTTTTAGTGAGAAATGGTATTTACAGACCATGACTCTGGATGCTAGGAGTGTTCAGTGCTGTTTGGATGACCATCCAGACCAAGAGCTGGATGCTTAACCAGCTAATCTAGGTCTCTTCAGTGTACAGAGCTAGGAAATACTTCTTTCTTTCTTTCTTTCTTTCTTTGTTTGTTTATTTATTCTAAGAGTGAGAGAGAGAGAAGGAGAGCACTCGGGACAGGGGTCAAGAGAGGGGGAGAGAATCCCAAGCAGGCTCCCAGCTGTCAGCACACAGCCCCGTGCGGGGCTTGATCTCACAAACCGCAAGATCACGACCTAGGCGGAAATCAAGAGTCGGATGCTCGTCCCACTGAGGCACCCAGGCACCCGGAAATATCTTTTTCTTAAGAAAATATACATCAAAAGTTCATACTGATACTTGAACGAAAACCTAAGGCTATAGATCTTTTAGTTTAGGTTTTTGGCTTTATATTCGTATGTCCTTGTTTCTAATGCCGAAAAGTTTCACTTCTGACAATATTCACAAGATTACTTATTTGTTTCCTCTTACTTTCTCTACGTACGATAAACACCTCAGAGCAAAAAATACCAGTAGTATGACTAACTATATGATGCGTGAACACACTTGATGATTTGTTTGTTCTTTTGTCCTTAGAATATATATATGCCACTGATGCAGTCAGGGCACGGGGTTTCCAAATCACTCGAAAGAATTCAATTCTGCATGGTGAAGCCATCAACTCAATATGCAGATTCATTTATTTCATTTTGCTTTTGATTTGGGGAGACTGCTTTTGACTTGTTTTGATTTAATTTTGCCTTTTGTTTTGAGAGAGAGAACCTGTGTATGTATGTATGTGGGAGTGGTGGGGAGAGGGAGAGCAAGAGAGAGAGAGAGAGAGTTTTTTTTAGTTGAGAACCTCCCCTTTAATGTTGATTTATTTTTGAGAGAGAGAGAGAGAGTGAGAGAGAGGGGCAGAGAGGGTGCGGGACAGGACAGGGGATCCAAGGCGGGCTCCATCCTGACAGCAGAGAGCCCAATGCAGGGCTCCAACTCACAAACTTTGAGATGATGACCCGTGCCACCCAGGCACCCCAGAGAGAGAGAATCTTAAGCTCGATCCTACAACCACCATGACATCATGACCTGAGCTGAAATCAAGGGTTGGATGCTTAGCCGACTGAGCCACCCAGGCACCCCAGTTTTGTCCTATTTTTATGTAAAGCATTCACCTGGTTCTAAAGTTAAGCTAGAAGATGAGGCCCATTCATAGAGGTCTAGCTTCTGCCCTAATTCCCTTTACCACCTTTCCTCTGTCATCCAATAAAAGACAATTTTGACATTTTATGTTTTCTGTTTTAGCTGCTTGTTTTAATTAAAGAAAACATGAATGTTTGCGCATTCCCTTCCCTTTCTTTGGTAAGTGACAATGTACTATATGCATTTTATTCCACTTTGCTTTTTCACTTAGCATCATACCCCAGAGGTTACGTCATCATCTGAGTGATCCTCCCCTGCCCTTTTCTAGATGCAGAACCACCCATTGTGTGGTCAGCTCACCCCTAGTGATGGGCATTTGAGTGGCTCTTAGAGTTTTACTTTCATAATGGTGCTTTTATGAATAGATATACGTGTATATCTTGTTTAATTTTTTCAGCGTATCTTTTTTTTTTTTTAGTTTTTTTTAATGTTTATTTATTTTTGACAAGGAGAGAGACAGAGCATGAGCAGAGGAGGGGCAGAGAGAGGAGACACAGAATCCAAAGCAGGCTCCAGGCCCTGAGCTGTTAGCACAGGGCCTGATGCAGGGCTTGAACCCACGAACCACGAGATCATGACCCGAGCTGAAGTCAGATGCTTAACCGACTGAGCCGCCCAGGCACCTCTCCAGTGTATCTTTGAGGATAGATTCTTAGAAGTGGATTTGCTGAGTCAAAGGGTAAACACACATATATTTTTGCTAGAAGTTACCAAATTCCTCTTCATGTAGGGCTTGCAGTTTTTTGAAATTTTTTTTAAACATTTATTCATTTTTTGAGAAAGCGAGCAGAAGCAGGGGAGGGGCAGAGAGAGAGGCGGAGACACAGAATCCGAAGCAGGTTCCAGGCTCTGAGCTGTCAGCACAGAGCCTGACGTGGGTCTTGAACCCATGAACTGTGAGATCATGACTTGAGCCAAAGTCAGACGCTTAACCGAGTAAGCCACCCAGGCACCCTGCTTGCACTATTTAGTATTCCCATCAGGTGATCTAAGAGAGAGCCTGTTTCCCCACAGTCTTGCCAGCGAAAGACGTTGTCCAATTTTTGAGTTTTTGCCAATTTGAGAGATAGGATTTGGTACCTCGGCTTAGTTTTATTTATTTATTTTTAAAAAATTTTTTTAACGTTTATTTTTGAGACAGAGAGAGACAGAGCATGAATGGGGGAGGGTCAGAGAGAGAGGGGGACACAGAATCTGAAAGACAGAGCATGAATGGGGGAGGGTCAGAGAGAGAGGGGGACACAGAATCTGAAACAGGCTCCAGGCTCTGAGCGGTCAGCACAGAGCCCGACGTGGGGCTCGAACTCACAGACCGCGAGATCATGACCTGAGCCGAAGTCCAATGCTTAACCGACCGAGCCACCCAGGCGCCCCTATCCTCGGCTTAGATTTAATTGGTATTTTTCTGATTATGAACAAGGTTAAATGTATTTTTGATATGTTTAGATTCTGGTTCACTTGTGGGTCCCCGGTGCCCAGCTGGTGCAGGTGAGGTTCTCGAGAGAGATTTCTGGAAGGAAGGAGAGAACAAATGAACAAACCAATGAGGAAATCAAGTCATGAAGAGGGTGGTTGATTTGCTGAAGCTCTTGTGTCCAATTATCACCAGAACTGGGGCTAAAATTTATCTCTTCCTCCCCGCCTCCGCTAATTAATTTTTTCTAGTCATAAAATGAGTAAAAGTTTATAGCAAGTTTGTTTTCAGACAATAAAATGAAGAGAAGTTTATAGAAGTTTCGGAAAGTACAGGGAAGTAAAAACCTAGGAAAAATTTAACCTTTCTGCCCCAAGTCAACCATTTTTAACATTTTAGTCTATTTCTTCCCAGTCTGTATGCATTTTTTTTTCAGTTATGATCATACTACACATATGGTTTTGTATTCTGTTCTTTTTCACTTAGTGCTTTTCCATGTTAAGAACAACTTGCAAAGATCATCTTAATGGTTGTACAATATTTCACTGTCTGAACAGGCATGAATGCACTTAACCTTTCTGTTAGTGCTAGTCTTCTAGATTGTTTCCAGACTTGCTATTGCAAATAAATTCTGCCATGTTCATCTTTGTTCACATTCTAGATGTTTCCCCTTGGGATTAATTCCTGGAAGTGGAGCTCCTAGAATCCCAGCACTGAGTTCCAAGTCCAGGGCTTTTCTTGGCTGCTCTCGAAGAGGACTGTTTGTTAAGCTTTGCCTCTGTAGTTTCCCAGAGCCCTGGGCCTGGCTTGGTTCTCAGTGCCTGTGATCTGGAGTAGGGACATACTCCCACCCAAGTCAGATCAGCAAATGGGCTGAACCTGGTGGAGGCTGCAGGTGGACGGTGAGGCCAAGTGGACGTGGTCTCTGTTTTGGAAGCAGTCACCATCCAGGGAGGCACGCAGCTGGAGTCAGACCCTCCCACCGCGAGAAGGGCTCCAGCGCGGCACTATTCAGAGATGGAAAGATCTGGGAAAGCTGCCTGGAGGGGGCATCAGTTGAGTTCAGTAGTAAGGAACATAGGTCTTATCTCACAGACGAGGTTGGGCAATGGCCAGTACTGAGAGGCTTATAAGCCAGGTTATGGACCCTGGATCTTGTCCTAAAGGCAGTGAAGCAGGGGGATGACAGAGTCAGGTCTGTGTTAAGGACAATCCCTCTGGCTTCTGGGGGAGGGGGCAGCAAGTTTGCAGGTGGGAACTGGACAGACTGTTGGAATGAGACCAATACTCAGGCAAGAGAGCGTGAAGCCTGAACAGGAGTGGTGGCCACAGGGATGGAAAAGGAGGATCAAGACAAGAGACACCGTGTATACAGTTGTCACTCAAAACGGATAAAGCTCCATCAATGTGTGGCCTTTCTGTGGCCTATGGGAAAGACTTTTGGACTAGCAGCCAAGGTACTGGGGTTCCAGTCCCAGTTCCTTGGGACCCAGGTAAAATTTCTTGCTTGTACCTGGGCCTCAGTTTCTACTTTTGTACAGCAAGAATTTGCACTGGGTCGTCTCTGAGGGCTCTACTTTCTGAAAACTCTATGATCTGAAGGCTGCAGAGTGGCCGAGGTCCCTGGAGGTGACAGGAGGGAAAAAAACAGAGGCTGAGTCGGTGGGGGCGGGGGTGGGGGAGGGAGCCGGGCCTGGGGTCTTGGGGTCCAGGCTCTCTGTCTCCCCACCCCATCAATCTCGCAGCATTAATGTCAGTGGGCTGGCCTGGGCCAAGGCCAGAGGCCAGCTGCGGGGAGGGAGGAATTGTCTCTGGCTCGAGGACCAGAGAGGAAAGAATGCAGAGCTTCCAAAAAGCAGTGAACCAGTCGTCAGCCCTGGCCGGGAGCCCAGAGATTTCACAACTGTCCTCTGGGCTTAAGTACTAGAGTGAGCCAGCGTGGGGAGGACTGCTAGTTTCTCCTCTGTGCATTAGAGACTGTCTGCGGATGAGGAGCCCTGAAGATGCCTTCGGCTGCAAGTAAGAGAGACCCTGCCTCCAACATCTCAATAAGGCAAGGACACAATCAGCTCCCTCCACTGCAAGTCCAGAGTGGCTCCAGCACCAGCGGCAGCTCCTGGGGGCACGAGGACACAGGCTTTTCTACTTCTCTCTTGTCCTTAGCTGGCGCCCCTGTGTCCCCATGATGGCTGTCACTCCCCTCTGGGTTGAGAGACGGCTGCCAGTGACAACAGGGGCTGCATGCTTCCGTGTACGTGTCTGGCAGGAGAGTGCAAGAGGCTTCCCTCCCAACCCTGGGCTGTAAGTCCCTTTCTTTGCCTTGGATTGGACAGCTAGGTCATGTTTCCAATCAATAACAGTCTCTCGCGGGGACTGCTGTGTGCTGACCGGCTTAGATGAATTGGGATCTTGTGTTATATCCAGGTGGGGGGTGGAAATGAGCAATATTGGGGTCCTAGGAGGACGGAAAAGGAAAACAGGTGCTGGATGGGCACCTAACACATCCCCATGGTAACGAGCTTCCACCCCTCATCACCTCACCCGATCCCTACCCAGCTCGGAGCGCAGTAGGACAGGCATCGCGTCCAAATGACCACCGAGGTCACGGAGGCACAGAGAAAGGGAAAGACTCCGCTTGGGTCACCCTGGGTAAGTGGCAGAGCCTGGACTGAGAAAAAGAAATGCACGGCAAACAAACCAAGCAGGCCTCAAGCTGCCAGGCCTTGGCTCAACCTCCTGACCCTGTCCCTTCAAGCACCGCGCCTGCTGCCTCCTCTAGGCCGCCACAGTGCCTGCCCACCAGCGACCCCTGACTCAGAGCTCACCTTGCAGCGCTGGGGGGCTACCTCCCTCCTTAGTCTGAGCGTGCACACTCCCACTCATGGCATGAGGCTTCCCAAGCGCTTCAGGATCCAAGCCCGGGGACATGGGTTCGAACCCTGGCTTTGAGCTTCCGTGTCCTCCTCTGTGCAATGGGCCCTTGAACCTCACCTATACCTCTTGGCCTAACTGTTGGGCGATGGAATGAAATGAGGAGATGATGCTTAACTAATGAAGTGCTGTGGGACCATCAGGTGTCCCTTCTCGCCGGGAAAGGGTCATTCCCTGGGCCTCATCTGCACTGGAAAATACCAAAAGACAGGCAGCCAGAGAGACCCATGAGACAGCCAGGTGTGGATCATTCGACCACAAATGCCTAGTTTGAATCTGTCATCTGATAGATGAGGAGATACGTCCAGAGAGGGGCGGTAATCCGCTCAAAGTCACACAGGACTAGAACCCGCCCCCCATCCCTGCCCCCCCCGGATCCCAGTCCTGCCCTCCTTGCACCAGGCCCCAAGGATCGGGTGAGGTCCACTAAGCAGTCCGAGGTGGGGTGCTGCGGCTGTAACATTGGTGCCTGCCCGCCAGCACGTCCCCAAGTTTCTCGGGGGCCATTCTTCAGGGGTTCACTGAGGCGAGGCCACATTTCCCCTTGGGCGGCTTCCTGTTTGGGCCAAACAATGACTTTTGCCCGGACATGATGCCAGCTGGCTGCAGCTGTTGCCAAGGCCTTGACTTCTCGCATGCAGAGAGAGGAGATCCTGGCCCGCGGGGATCTGCTGCTGGCCTCCCCCAGCCAGGAACGCCACACTCAAATGCGGCTTTTGGGCCTCACTGAACTCAGTAATCCTTTCATGTACCGATCACACACACGCGAGCACCTTCTGTTTGCCAAGCTCCGTCTGGATACCTAGGATACAGATACCTGAGAGTTGGACAATTGTACAAATATTTACCCTCTGCCCGTGAGGAGTAGGTCATCATACTAGGCACCAGCGATGCAGACCTGAATAAGAAACACCCTACAAACTCACTGACTCACTCAACTGCTTGTCCTCCCTGTCCCTTGCAAGACCTCAGAATTGGTTGTCGGACATTTACGTGCTTGTGTGAATGAGTGAATGCAGCTCCTTCCTGAAATAGTATCTCAGGGCACGCGGGAAAGGGGTACTAAGGGGTGCGGATCAAAAGAACAAAATGTTTGTAATGCCTTTTTTTAAGGGGTGGGAAAAGCACGCTGCAGATATGTGAAGGGATGCACGAAGGTAGGGGATGGAGCTAGGACCTTGACCCAGGTCTTTAGACCCCAAGCCTTGCACACCCAGATGCTTCAGAGAGCTTCCAATCTAGTGTGAGGATTCACGGGACTGGAGATGCTGTGGGGGTGGCCCTGTGTACAGAGGGGGGGATGCTTGCTGCTGAATAAAAGATGGGGGGGGGAACCTGAGAACAGAGGGAGACGTGGAGGGCTTGTAGGTGAAGGCAGCCGGCTACTTATGGTTATACCAGCTCCCCTGATGCGGAAAATCAAGAGGTGGAAAATCTCCCTGAGCATCTGGAAAACAGTGCGGCTGGCCCTTTCACCCAGGCTCTGCACTGGGCGGGCCGTTCTCCGTCTGCCCCAGTCCGCCCGCCATCCTGCTCTGTGTCCTAGGGGGCTGACTTTTGTGGCTGCTTTACCTTTCTGTTAGGTCCTGCCGGTGGGAGGCTGCGGCAGGACACGGATGGGAGTGAGGAAAGGGAGGTCCAGGCTTTGCATCTCCCTGCTCCTCCCTGCCTGGCCACAGCCCTGGCAGCTCATCGTCCTCCAGCTCCGGGCACGCTATCGGCTCTGGAACACCTGTTGACCCTGGAGGCGGTGGAGGGTAACCGCTTCCCGCTGTTGCTAGCCTGGGTGCCCCTTTCCCCGGGTTGGTTCCTGTCACCCTGCCCATCTGTTCATTCATCGCTCTCCAGCGCCTCGCTTTGAGTGCCCCCACTTCCTGCTGGGATCCCAGCCAGGCCTGCGCTGGGTGCTGCTCCCAACCCCCTGCCTTGTTCTGGGCCTCCATGGGGATGCCCCCCACCACCCATCCGCACCCGCCTGAGACAGGGCAGTGACTTGGCAAAGTCGGCTTCCCCCTGGGTCTCCTCAATTGTTTCTGGGCCGGGGCTGCTGTGGAAACAAGGAGAGGGAGGCTTCCAAGCCCCGGGACGGGGTCCCTCTGGGTCCCCCATCTCCTGGGACAGGCTGGATCTCCCCGGCCCCTGGCCAAGAAGAAGCAGAGTATCCTGCTGGCGGGGATGGGAGAGGGTCTTGGGAGAGGAGAGGTCTGGACCCAGGCTTGTCTGCCTCCATCCTCAAGTTGGTGGGGAGGAAGGTACCGGAGGCAGGGGGGCTGGGAGACTGTTAGGAGTCAGGCAAGGCAACCCCTCTTGGTTCAGTAGCGGGAACAGGCCCAGGAGTGACAGATGCCACCCAAGCCCCTAAGTAGACACCGCCAAGTCTACGTCAAGCCCAACTTCCCTCCTAGGGAGAAGGAGGGCTTTGTAACCCACGAGAACCTATACCTAGCATGTCCCCCTCCTCCCGGACTCCTGTTCCGTGTCCCCTCCAAGTTCTCACCAAGTGTGCCAGTTCGACTTTCCAAACCACTCTTGACTCTGACGTCGTCTCTCCAGGCCAGCGCCACCTCCCTCGTCTGGGTTTCGTCATCTACACTCGATACGACCATGGCCTCCTCGCTTGTCTCCCTGACCCCCGTCTTGTCCCCTCCAAGCTGTTCTCCGGGCAGCACCAGTGTGCTCTTTCAGAAATACAGGCCTGAGCATGGCTTCTCCGGGCTTACATGGAGCCAGACCCTTTAACCTGCGTGCACGGCAGGCCTTCCGCTCCAACTGTACCTCTGAAGTGAAACCCTATTTGCTGGTCCATGATCCACTGGCCTTTCCCGGCTTCCTGCTGTGTGGCTCTGAGTCCGCCTCAGCGTGACCCCTTGGAACGGGTTCCTCCTCATTCCCAGCAGCGCCAGCACTGGGTCTTAATCTGGGTTCCTCCGCAAGCAGAGTATGATGCAAGGTCTCGGTGTGAGTAGTCTGTTTGAGGGTGGGGAGGGGGGTGATCCCAGGAAGCAGGAGGAGGGAAGCGGGAAGAGGGAAATGGGAAGGAAGAAAGGCCGTGCTAGGGCGTGTTATGTCCTTCTCCACGGTGGGGGACGGGGCTGCGTTCCACCCGGACCCCTGCAGAATGCCTCCCAGAACCTGCCAACTGCAGGATGGGAAGCTGGAAGCCTCTCTGCTGACCAATCCCCCCCTCCCCCCGTTCGGGTGAGGCCCTTCACACCTCTTGGCCATGCTCACCTGCCCAAGCAAGCTCTTATGGCGCTGAGGAGCCTGTAACTGTGTGGAAACTCAACCCAAGCTTGGGGCAAGATGCTGGCCATGGGAGGAGAGCTTCAGCTGAAATCAAAGGTGAGCCGAGGGATGTGACGGCGGCTTCTGGGGTGGCTGTGCAGAAATGTACCTTCATCAGTCCATGTATCTGGGGCGTCTGGATGGCTCAGTCGGTTAAGCGTCCAACTCTTGGTTTCAGCTCAGGTCATGATCTCATGGTTCGTGAGTTCAAGCCCTGCCTCGGGCTCTGTGCTGTCAGCACAGAGCCTGCTTGGGATCCTCTCTCTCCCTCTCTCTCTCTCTGCCCCTTCCCCACTCACGCACGCACTCTCTCTCTCTCTCTCAAAATAAATAAACAAACATTAAAAAAAAATCAGTCCCTACACCTGGCTTGTTGGAGCTCAGCCGCACACGAGGTGCCTTGAATTGCCGAAGGGGGACCGTGGTCAGAGTGCACCTGAGGAGCTCTGGAAGGAGCATGGGCTTTGTTGTCGGGCTTCCTGGGTTCGAACCCCGCTTCGGCTGGTATCTGCCGTGAGACGCCCAGCAGACGACATCATGCTGGAGCCACTGTGTCCTCAGCCCTAAGTTAGGGACAATAATATTTCTACCATACGAGGTGTTTATGAGAATCAAACGTACCCCCAGAAATGAATGCATATGGCAGAGTCTGATGCCAAATACAACTGGCTATGTCCATTTCTTTCTTCCCTCGGGAAGCTGCTGCCCTAGACACTTCCTCACTCCACTCCCTCTGTCAGGAGCGGCCTGTGTTCTCCATGCCATGGGTTTAACCTCCGTTCCCCACAAGCCCTGGCCTCCGGTAGGCAGCACTGGCTTGGCCCTGTCTTGGCTTTGGGGCCAGCACATGTACAATCCCCAAGCCTGTACAGAGCAGAAGTAGCTTTTGAGGAAAAGTTGACAGGGCAGGCCACACAGCAATCACATTGTTTTAACCCCCTGGAGCTATCTCCGTCTTTCTCCCAAACCTTCTTCTGGCCTGGCTGCCTTTCTCATTTGGGCAATTCCACCTTGAGCTAATGCCTCCCATTTCGCTCCTCCACACTCATCCCTGCCCTTGGGGCTCTGGCCTCTACTCACCTCTTTTGGGTTGAATGTCATGCCTCTGAAATTCATATGCTGAGGTCCTAACCCCTCTACCTCAGCGTGCGATCTTCTTTGGAAAGAAGGTCTCTGCAGGTGTTAATTAGTTAAGAGGAGATCCCTCTGGAGCAGGGTGGGCCCCCGACCCAATATGACTGACGCCCTGGGAATTTGGGCACAGAGACGTGCACAAGGGGAGGACGCCCTGCGACTGGAATTGTGCCACACAAAGCAGGGAACAGCCAGAGCCAGGAGAGATGCTTGGCACACATCCTTCCTGAGTGCCTTCCGAGGCAGCACGGCCCCGCCCAGCCCTTGACCTCGGACTTGCAGCCTCCAGAACTGGGAGACCATATGCTTCTGTTGTTTTAAGCCATGTAGTTCACGGGACTTTGTTCTGGCAGCCCTGACAGACTCATATGCCACCTAAAAGGGCAACTTCCTTCTCTGCTACAAACACCATTTTCCAATCCTTCTCTTCTAATCTCTGTGTCTGTGTTTGTGTGTTTCCCTTTCTCAACTCCCTGGTAGACTGTGAACTCCCCGGAGGCAGGGCCCGTGTCATTCTCACTGTTGTGTTCTCACGGCCCAGCAAAGACGCTGGCCCACAGGAGCCACTCAGCAAAGTTCTTCTGGAAACTTCTTGAAAGAGGTAGCTTCGATGCTTGCCCTTGAAGCGCAGTCCCTTTGGACAGGCGGAGCCGTCAGGGGGAGGCATTCTAGCGGGGAGAGCCGCAGGAAAGGGCGGTGTGGGAGGAGTGAGCAGCCTGGTTTTTGTGGGAGGTGGGGGTGGGAAAGGTGGGATGCTGGCAGGGGGCAGGGGCAGGGGAAGGGTGGGACCAGAAGGTGGGGGTTAAGGTATCAGGGTTTGAATAGGCGATGGGGTCACGCAGAGCAACATCAGGGCTCTGGGAAGAGTATTCAGCTGCAGAACTGAAGACAGGAGACCAGGGAGGTCAGGGGGCCCCAATCCAGTGGCCCAGTGATGCCAAAGGCCTGAACCCTCAGACGGAGAGAACATGAGAGACTTAAGAGACGTAAGGAGGATGAAATGTGGGCCTGATGACTGATTTGGAAATACTTCCCCTTTGAGGTGCTTGCCTCCAAGCTCCTCCTTCTTCTGAAGATGCCATACTGAGAATTTCCATGATGTCGGCGGTGACACATAAATCACCCCACCCCCGGTCCCTCTCTGACAGCTGTCAGTCTTGGTAAGGGAGCAAAGGAATGAGCCACCCCCGCCCCAGGCTGCTGAGGTTTCTTCTGGTCCACAATTCAAAATGTCAATTCATGGAAGCAAGTCATTTTTCACCTTTTTTTTTTTTCAACGTTTTTTATTTATTTTTGGGACAGAGAGAGACAGAGCATGAACGGGGGAGGGGCAGAGAGAGAGGGAGACACAGAATCGGAAACAGGCTCCAGGCTCCGAGCCATCAGCCCAGAGCCTGACGCGGGGCTCGAACTCACGGACCACGAGATCGTGACCTGGCTGAAGTCGGACGCTTAACCGACTGCGCCACCCAGGCGCCCCAATTTTTCACCTTTTTTTTAATGGCAATTTTTTCTTATCGCTCCTGCGAAAGGTAAGTTAACTGTATAAAAAATCTGACTATACAATGGCATTGGATAAGGTGAAAACTGCATTCAGTAAAAATGACCCTGGATAATCCCTTAAGTGGAAGGACCTGGGGTATTAGAAATTCAAAAGACAAAGATTACATTGTGTAATTATCTTTACCTCTTGACTGTGACCTCCTTTTCCCTGGAGCTCCAAAGGGGTTTGGAGGTGGGGTGTGGCTGGATTCGGGGTTTTCTGGGTGTGAGTCCAATATACATGTAAGTCAAAGAATGTCAAAATCACCTGAATTCCTCTTCCTGCTCTTCTGTTTTGGCAAATATCCTCTTTCCAGTCTTTTCTCCCCCTAATGCATGTTAAAAGCCACACTGGGTGGATGGAGTATGAGGGGTCTCACGATGCGGTAACCTGAGAAAGAAAACATCGCTTCTGTGCTATTCAAGACCCGACAGGAAATGTCAGACAAGACCGAATTGAAAACCAGTCTACAAAATAATTGGCTCGGACTCATCAAAAGTGTCAGTGTCACAAATGACAATGAAAAAGGAGCTGTTCCAGATCAATGAGATGAAAGAGAGGTGGTAACCGAATAGAGTGCAGGATCCTGGATTAAATCCTGGATCAGAGGGGAAACTGTCAAGAGGACATAATGGGCAGCAATTAGCGAAATTTAGATCTGGCTGGAAGATTAGATGATAGGAGCATAGCAATGTTACATTTCCTGAGTTGATGACTGTACTGTAGCTATGTAAGAGAGTGTCTTTTTTCTTAGGAAATAACATGTTGAAATATTTGGAGTAGTGGTGTATATGCAACTTACTCTCGGATGGTTCGGGGAAAATGCATATATATAGAGAGAGAACGTGACAAAGCAGAATGTTGACATTGCTACCAGCTGGGGAATCTGGGTGAAGGCTCTCTGAGCATTCTTTGTACTATTCTTGCAATTCTTCTGCAAGTTCAAAATTGTTTCAAAACTACAAGTTAAAAAAGAAAAACAAAAAAACCCCACCACCAATTCCAGTCCAGTTCAACTGAAATTTCAGTGTCTGGGAGAAAATATTTGCAAAAGACCTATCTGATGAAAGACTGCTCTTAAAAAAAAGTCTGTTTGAAAACACACACACACACAAAAGAAACTTCAGTCTCCCACTACACTCGGATTAAATAGATTAACGCACAACAATATCAAGTGTTGCTGAGGATGAAGGAAAACTAGAAGTCTTACACGTTGCTGACGAGAACTAAACATTGAACGATCGCTTTGGAAGACAACTTGGCATTGGCTTTGGGAGCTAAACAAACACCTGCCTTAGGATCCAATAGTCTGACTCCCAAGGTTTTGCCCAAGAGAAACGAAACCTTACGTTCCAACCCAAACCCGTATGTGGATGTTTATAGCAGCTTTGTTTATAATTCCAGCCCCAAACTGGAAACAACTCAAAAGTTCTTCGGCAGGTGAAGAGTCACACACACTGTGGCGCATCTGTTTCATGGAGAACTGTCCAGTCATAGGAGGGAGCCTTGGTACTTTCAACAACATGGATGAACTTCAAATGCATTGTACAAACTGAAAGAGCCCAGACCCCAAAGGGTATCTACTGTGTGATTTCATCGATATGACATTCTGGGAAAGGCAAAAACCGTAGCAGAAAACAGACCAGTGATTACTAGGGCCTGGAGATGAAGAAGGGGGCTGACTATAGAGGGGCACAAGGGAACTTTCCGTGGTGATGGCGATGTTTTATGTCTTGACAGTGGTGGTGGTGACACGGCTGTGCGTATTCGTCGAAACTTCTGGAACTCCACGCCGAGGGTGAATTTTACCGTACGCGAATTATACCCCAGTCACACAAGCAAACATGGAGAAACAAACTTGAGTTTCTCAAAGCTTCGCTCCTACCCTACCACTCTCAGCCCGAGTTCAGAAACCTGCGATAAGGAAAGGAAGGGTTGTCTGCCTCTCTTTCTGTTCCGCGTCTTCGAAGCAAGGCTCAGTGTGGAGACCAGGGGGGGGGGGGGGGGGGGGGGGGGGGGGGCAGTAAAGTGCCAGGTCTGCTCAGAATGGGGGTGTTGTAAACTGGCCTCAAGCTCCTCTGGGTGGCAGATGCCCAAATTCTGGCCCTTGCTTTTTTTTTTTTTTTTTTTCTTTTTTTTTTAATGTTTTTAATGTTTATTTTTGAGACAGAGAGAGGCAGAGCATGAATGGGGGAGGGTCACAGAGAGATGGAGACACGGAATCCAAAGCAGGCTCCAGGCTCCAAGCTGTCAGCACAGAGCCCGACGCGGGGCCTGAACCCATGGACCATGAGATCATGACCTGAGCTGAAGTCGGACGCTCAACCGACTGAGCCACCCAGGCGCCCCTCTGGCCCTTGCTTTCATGAGGCAAACACTTGTGGGTTGCGCAGAGCTCCTTTTGTGGTCTCTTCCCACTGGTCCCTGGGCTTAGGTGACATATACCTGCTGACCACCTGAGCCTGTTCTCTCCACTCCTGCTGGGGAATCCTTCTGGAGAGACAAGGCAGACATCTTGGGTAGAGATCTTTCGGGATGACTCATGCTCAGCTTTGGTACACCGTGTCCAGTAGGTCCCACAGCAAATATTCCTTTCTTTTGCTGGCAGGCTCTGGAAACACAAGCCGCTCCCGCAGCAGCCCCCTCCCACCTTGGGCCATCACCCTCTTAACTTCAGACTTATCCACGCGAGAGGTGGGCTCAGCTTCCGTGTCCTCTGAGCTCCGGGGAAGCCACTGTCTCTGGGCTTGAGCCGTGTGGGGTAATGCCAGGCACTTGGTCAACTCTCCCCACAAAAGCTTCAGCAACCACCCTCCTCTCCCGGGCCAGTGCCTGCTGCGAGGCTGGCGGCAGGGGCCGGGGGCGAGGACATCACCGTCTCTGCTCTAGTCCTGCTGGTCTGTGTCTGGTGCTGCTTTCAAGGCTCTGGGGGACAGCAGCAGTTCTGAGACGGAGAGGTCCCATTTAGCGTCCTGTTACGTGTAACTAATAATGTTATTTTAGCCAAGTGGGATCTCACACATACTTTATAACCTGTTTATTTTTCACTTCATACTATGTTTTGAGCATCTTTCCCTGTCAGTAAATACACTTCTACATTCAGATCATTTTATTTGTGTTTTAAATGTTTATTTTTGAGAGAGGCAGAGCAGGAGTGGGGGAGGGGCAGAGAGAGAAGACAGAAGCCGAAGCAGGCTCCAGGCTCTGAGCTGTCAGCACAGAGCCCGACGTGGAGCTCGAACCCACAAACCATGAGATCGTGACCTGAGCCCAAGTCAGATGCTTAACCGACTGAGCCACCTAGGCACCCCATACATTCGTATCATTTTAAATGACTGATCAGTATTTCCCTGTATGGATATACTAGAACTTCCTATGTCAAACTCCAGTTGTTGGCTGTTTTAGGTTATTTCCAATTTTAGATTGTTATTACTAACGCTATGGTTGCATCAATTTATGTGAAGCCGATGAAGCTTTAGTTGCAGGGTCCCTCTAAATGGTATAAATTCAGGCCCCACAAAAGCTGGATGTGCCCTTGGCTCTGATAAACATCCTCACACTCCACTTTCCTTTGGCTACATCTTTATTTCCTTAGGATAAACTCCTAGAAACAGAATTGCTAGGTTAAAACAGATGCACATTTTTAAGATTCTTGGAACATATTGCCTAAGAGGCCTCCAGAAAAAGTGATCTAATTTACACCCCAACCCCACCCTAAACAAGAACACCCAAGACTCGGCTGGTTTCTATGGGATTATGTTTCTCTGTTATTGTGGCTCCGGTGTAACTGCCATTAACATCTTCTCCCCGAAACAGAGTCCTTGACCTGAGATCCACGGGACCCACGGGTAGAATTCTTGATGTCTGTGAACGTGGATGAGAAAAACAAATACATCTTTATTTTCAACATTACCTTTGAACTGAAATGTAATGGCTCTTTCCGTCATGGGTGTAGGCCTTTGACAAACCCCTGTAATATTAGCAGTACCTGTTACGTTAGCAGTCCCTTCATCAACCAAAATCACAGATGTTTTCACGCCTTATTACAATTGTTGTTGCAGAGCTCTCAAAATCTTGTTCGTGCTCATCTGTGCTTTGAAAGTACAGTAGTTATTAGACCTCCCACTAGATCTCATCATTTACTATGTTAATAAAAACATATAGGACTCAATCACAATTATTACCTTAATATTTTGATAACTGCATTCGGTGCAATTCGCTCCTTTTATAATCATGTGTATTTTTTGTCTTAAAAATTAAAAAAACTTGTTCTGAGAAGGGGTCCGTAGGCTTCAACAGATTGCCAAGGGGTCCACGGCACAATAAGTGTCAGGGCCCTCACTGTAAGAGACTCCTACCTCATGTGTTTCTGAAAGTTGTGCACGATACAGAAAGAAAGAAATTGAACTTTCATGACCGCTGCCTGGAGCCGGGCTTTGCGTCAGGTGCTGGAGGACAGAGGAGACAGGATGACACCAAGCTTTTGAGAAGCGCAGAGTCTAGGTGGGAGATACCATTTCGCAGCTCCTGCCACTCATTGTCCTGTGGGCTGGGGACCAGGTTCTCAGATTTTCCAGGATTTTACGAAAAATCAGAAAGCCAGATTCTTACATGTTTTCACATAAAACAACTCTTCCAACTTTTAAATGTTGGCAATTAAACCGGACTTTAATAAACCACTGTGTGGGCCAAATCAAGCATGCCTGAGGGCTAAATCTGGCCCATAGGCCACCAGCTTTCAACCTTTGCTCTAGGAGGAGGACGGAATGAATTCCAGTTCGGGTGGAACAAAGCAGCAGAGCTTGAGTTCCCCTCACCCACCCCTCCACTCTGCTCCTGCAAATCAGGGAGACAGAGGATGAGAGCCCTGGTCTTGGGAAAAGAGGACATGGAAGAAGAAGCTCTGTGGTGGGCAGTTGAGGGGGGAGCGGGTCCCTGCAACCTGGCTGCAGGCCAGATGAGGAGGGGCCTGGCTGGAGGCAGATGCTGCTGTAGGGAGGGTAGCAAGGGAGTTGTGGGAACGATGAGGTCATTAAGTGATCGTATACCTAGAAAACCCAAGAGGCTTTAGCAGACAAACAGAGAGCAAAAACACATGCAAAAACAAAAGAAACAAACAAAAAACCTTATTTGAATGAAGACAAATTGATAAGGTTATTGGGTGCAAGATAAATATACAAAACCAAGCACCGCTCTCTGGACGATAAACACATCAAAATGCAAATAGAGAAAATACTCCATTTACAATAATGACAAAAGAGGAATAGATTTCACAGGAAAGACACAGGGCTCACATAAAGAAAGCGATACAATCTTGTAGGAGGGTTGAAAACAAGTTCTGAACAAATGGAAAGACACATCATGCTCTTGGACGGGAAGCTTTGATAATCACAGAGATGTCAAAACTCCCCAGATCAATTCCAAACAGCATGAAATGTTTACTTGGAAGAATAAATGCTTAAAAATAGCCAAAAATTCATGAAGATAATAGCAGTGCAGGACTTACCTTATACATGTCAGAGCGAACTCTAAAACCAATCACTAGAGTATTGGTACAGGGATAGAGACACAGATCAGTGAAATACACAGAGGAGGAAATCCACAAGTAGATACCAAACATATGTCAGAATTTGATATTTGACAGGGTGACCTTTCAATTATTTAGTAAATGATGCGGGCACAATCACTGTCCATCTAGAAGCAAATTAAAATTTGCCCAGTTATCCAACTTCATAATCAAAAAGACACTTCCGATTATTTAGAGATTTAAATGTAAAAAATAAAAGAAGAAAAAAATCAAGAGACTTTATGAGCAATCCGAGTGAAACAATCGAATCAAGAGCTGTAAGGGAAAAATGAGGCCCCAAAGCGCTGTGGAGCAAAGATACAGAAGCAGAGTCGACAGACAAATGAAAGATTTGGAAAACATTTGTTTAAAAAGTGCTAGACGAATAACTACAGTGCACGATGAGGTTTTACAAATTGACAAGGAAAAGATAACACAGAAAAATGGGCAAAGGACAAAAATGAGTGATTCATAGAAGAGACCATCCAAATGGCAAACAAACATGAAAAGCTGCTCAGATCCAGCCTAGGGAAATGTGATTTAAAGTAACAATGAGAGGGGGGTGCCTGGGGGGCCCTGTCAGTTGAGCTTCTGATGTGAGTCTGACTTCCTCTCAGGCCACGATCTCAGTTTGTGGGTTCGAGCCCTGCATCGGGCTCTGTGCTGACAGCCTGGAGCCTGCTTCGGATTCTGTGTTTCCCTCTCCCTCTGCTCCTCCCCAGCTTGTGCTCTCTCTCTCAAAAATAAATAAATAAGCATTAAAAAAATATACAAAGTAGCAATAAGAGACCATTCTATACCTGTAGCTACCACCTGCGTTGCTGGGAGGGAGGTGCAGAAAAAGATACTCTCATAAATTGTTGACGGAAAGGTGAAACATTACCGTCTTTTAAATGAAGCTTTATTAAAATTGACATAACTTATATTTCATATCTATCTGTTTGATCTGGAATTTCACTTGTAAGAACTTATCTGACAGAACTACAACTCCCAGAGACCATGAGCATCTGAACAAGGATGTTTTTGCAGCAGGTTTATAGTTGCAAGAAAATATAAAAGAGTGAATGTCCCTCCATTGATAAACAGCTGAATAAATTATGAATATTCACACTACGGAATATTAGGTATTGTCAAAAATGAATCAGAGCTATATCAGTTGGTTTAGGGGGGGATTTCCTTGCAGTATTGTTGAGTAAAAACAAGATGTAGGAAAATGTATTTACTGTGATCCTATTTTTATATAACAATGTACATGCATATGTGTATTTGCATATAATTTACATGTATCTGTCAGTGATAATTATGGAGACAATACGCAGAAGGCTAAGAGATGAGAATGTTAATAAGTTACCTAGGACGAAAAAGGAGGGTCGGTGCAGGCTAATATGGGTGATACCGGAATGGAGGAGGGAGCCAAGCCCATTGTACCTGTCCTACCCCCGCATCAAAATTAAACAGCAAGAGCCTTTGGAATTGGACTCTTAGCCTGCATCTAGCCCCCCCTACCCTCCCAATGCTTGGCTCCTGGGACCCCTCCCTTGGTGATCCCTCCCACCAATCTATATGTGGCCTTCCCTATTTTTCTCTGTGATTCTAGAATAGGACAGTCAAGGCACTGAGAGGGAGAGAAGGCAGAGAGGGTCCCAGTGTCAGGGGCTCCTTTCAGTGTGTGAAAATTGGCCTCGGGGTCTAGAGTGCAGCTCTTACTTTCCTGGGCATTTTGGCAAATTCACGCGAGTGAGGGGAAGAGGCCAGAAGGAGTGTTATTACCTCACTCTCTCGATGTGAGTCTTCCTTTAGGCTCAGCTTACAGGTGGTTGTCCTCCGAGAGGACATCTCTGTCTGCCCGTCTCAATGACATCTCCCTGTGGTTGTCCTCTCACGGGACTCTTCACAGTTGGCCATTTTGTCCTCATTTGTGTGTGCCGGCCTGTGTGTGAACGCCCATTTCTCCCAATAAACAGCGAGCATCGCAAGGGGAGGGATGGTATATGTATAGCACCTAGTACGGAATGTAGCCGGGGCTTAAGAAATGTCAGTTGAATTTAGTAACTTACTCACTTATTCTCTTTCTCATTGACTCACTCTTTTATTCATTCCCTTATTCGTTTATGCCCTTATTCATTCCAGAAACATGTGCTATTGGGGCCAATGACTTTTCCCCTGATCTGGGTCTTCCACTTTCTAGGGTGGTTGAGGGGGGGTGGGGGCGGCGTGGGGACATGACTGCAGAATTCCAGGAACATGTCCACAACTTGGGAGAGCTGGATGAGTCGGAAGCTCTCCAGGGAGGGAAGGAAGATTCTGGAAGTCTGCAAGGTTGGGGCGGAAGGTGCTGAAGGATCAGAGGAGACACGGTTGGGAGCATGGGGGGGAGGCTGGCATAGGCAGACTCCTCTCTGCCCCACCCAGACCCGGCTTTTGCCGGCTCCCGGTTGCTCTGCCTGGAGGAACCTCTCCCCGGGCTCCACATGTTGAAATCCTACCCTTCCCGGCCTGGCCAGCCCAGATGTCCTCGAAGTCTCCCCTCACTCCTCCAGCTGGAAGGGCCACTCCCTGCTGCAAACAATCTTCCCGAGTACAAAATCTGGACCTCCCTCATGGCGCTGACCACTTCCTGCCTGTGCTGTGGTGTGGCCCCTCCCTCCACCCAATAGACCGTGGCCCTGTCCGACTGTTCCCAGGAACCCTTCGGGGCCCAGCACAGAGTGGGTGCTCAAGCTACTCAGGCCTAACCTGTGAACCGCACCGTGCGTTCGGGCAGTGATTGTGACCCCATTTTAGGGATGGGGAAATGGAGGCACAGACAAGTGGCTTGACTTGCCCTTACTCCCAGAGCAGAGCCTAGACTTAGCCCTGTGTTTCTGGTCCCAGAGGCAGGGCTCTTTCCAGGGCAGCTTGGTGGGAGGTGGGAGGAGGGTGGGGTGGGGTGGGGTGGGAGCTGGGTCCTGAGAACCAGCAGGCCAGAGAGATTTGAAGTTCGAATGGCCAAGTTCAGGAAAAGCACAGCTGGGGAGGAGCCAAGGTATTTATTATGCTTGGTTTCCCGCTCCAAACAGAGCTGATGGATGGAGCTGCTCCCGTTCCTATAAACAGCTCGGGCCTCCCTCCCCTCTGCCCCTCCCCACTCTCAGCCACCACAGCCCCAACTGCTTCTAGGGAGAGAGGGGTTGGGGGAGAGATGACCAAGGGAGGGAAGGGAGAAGAGTGCGGGGAGGAGGAAGAGAAGGAGGAGATAAGACGGGGTCTCAGAGACAAGAAGAAAGTGGAGGGAAGTAGGGGGTGTTGAGAGAATATTCTTCCTTTGCCTCTTCCTCTGCGTCTTCTGTGTCCCCTGCATCTGTCACCCCCTTCTCTTTCTGAGGACTGGTCTTAATCCCAAGTTTTTAAGTCCTGAAGGGTGGGGGCCATGCATTCAGGAAGAGCTTTCTGAGCTCTCCTTCTGTGCTAGCTCACGGGCCCTGGGGACACAGAAAGGATTCTGGGTAGAATCTCCCCCCAGGAGCTCTTAGTCTGGTGGCAGATCAGGCAGAGATTCGGCCCCTCCCCCCAGCCCCCTGTGGCCCGCAGCAGCCTGGGGCTGTGGAGGGAAATCAGGGCAAACTCCCCGGAAGAGGTGGTGCAGGCAGGGGTTGAAACAAGAGTTTGGCAGGTGGGTCAGTGTAGGTGAGACACTTTAGGTGGAGGAGGTGGGAGAGAGCCTGGTGTTGGCAGGTGGACAGACCCATGGTTAAGACGGAGGGCTCTGGAGCAGCACATACCTGCGTTCCATCTCGGCTCTGGAGGTTTACAGCTGCGGGAACTTGAGCCTCAGTTTCTTTAAAATGAGGCTGATAATAATAGAAGTCTCTTCAAAGATGCTAAGAATTGCACATAACAATGTACATTAAGTGCTCAGTGCAGGACTGACTCAGAAGTGCTCAATAATTATCAGCTCTGAGCACCGGGTTGGAGATGGCCAGAGAGAGACGGAGCGCCGGGCCCTTGTGAGCTCCCTGAAGAACAGGGGCACAGAGAGCAGACTGTGGCTCCTGGGCCCTGGGCAGGGGTGACAGCACAGGGGACTGAGAAGGTGAGGCAGCTTGCGGGGCCGTGGGTGCTGCCTTCCTCCCCTCCTGCCCAGCCTGGCCTGCGAGCCTGGCTCCTGCGGGGCCCTGTGCCTTCGGGGAATGCCACAAGAGCTTACTGAATTGAATGGGCTGGGCGACCTGGCACGCAGGCTGTGACGTGGGCGGACAGGGGCCTCCCCTCTCCCTGGAACTTGCCGGATGCTCTGATGACCTAGTTGGCAGCTGTGTCCCTGTTTGGCCGAAAACAGGAATTTCTGCCTTGCTGGGGGTC
Organism: Panthera uncia; assembly: GCF_023721935.1. Classification (NCBI taxonomy): domain Eukaryota; kingdom Metazoa; phylum Chordata; class Mammalia; order Carnivora; family Felidae; genus Panthera; species Panthera uncia. Next base: position 57,212,359 of record NC_064808.1, read on the forward strand.
TTGGCCAGGTGAGCAGACTCCCCTGTTTGCCAGGAAAAGGGGTCAGGGACCTGGTGGGTTCCAGCTGGATTGGAGGTCCGCAGAGCCCTGGGCCGAGCTCAGCCTATGCTATTGCCTTCCTTTACGCCTTCACTGAGCACGTGGTCTGTGCCAGGGCACTGAGTCACATGCCTTCTGATGCCACGAGCCCCATCTATGAAATAGGCATTTAAGATTTTCCTTTAGGGCCCCTGGGTGGCTCAGTGAAGCGTTCGACTTCGGCTCAGGTCATGATCTTGCAGTCCGTGGGTTGGAGCCTGCATTGGGCTCTGTGCTGACAGCTCAGAGCCTGGATCCTGCTTCGGATTCTGTGTCTCCCTCTGTCTGTGTCCCTCCCCCACTCTCTTTGTGCGTGTGTGTCTCTCTCTCAAAAATAAAAAATAAATAAAAATAAACATAAAATGTTCTTTTGGAGGGGCGCCTGGGTGGCTCAGTCGGTTAAAGCGTCCTACGCTTGGTTTCGGCTAAAGTCATGATCTTGCGGTTTGGGAGTTCGAGCCCCACATTGGGCTCCACACTGACTGCTTGGGATTCTCGTTCTCCTCTCTCTCTGCCTCTCCCCTGCTCGCATACTCTGTGTCTCATTCTCTCAAAATAGATAAATAAACTTAAAAAATTTTTTTTTTTTCCTTTGGAGTAGGAGCTCTGAGGTGAGAGGTCACAGCCCAGAGGAGCTACCGTGGAGAAATCTCCAGGGTGCTTGGAGGACAGAGGAAGTGGAGCGTCACTAAGCGGGAATTTGTGGGAGAGGAAGAAGGGAAGAGAAGGCACTTCTAAAGGGGATAGTGTCTGGGTGTCAGGCAGCTGAGAAGGGCTGATGGGTCCACATGAGGACAGGCACAGGGGTCTGGAAAGTGGAGGGTGGGGTAACTGCCTGCCCTCCGGACTCCACCTCAGAGCCCCTCACCTGTCCCCCACCTCCACCCCAGGTGAGGTGGCTCTTGTCCCCTCCCCCAGACCTCACAGCCCACACCCTCCAGCTCCCTTCCAGGGACCAGGAATGCTCTCCTCCTTGCCCCCCTTCCCACGGTCTTCTTTTAAGCTCGGTCTTGAACTGCAGCCATCCATTCAACTGACCACCGATTCAATTCCCTGGCCCCCGGGAGAACATTAGCTCTCCAGCTGCGGAGGCCTCTGGGTATCAGGGCCGGATGCTCAGGGCTGACTGGGGCTGGAGCTAGAGATGTGGGCATCAGAGCAACGGAGTGGCTACAATCATGAGGGTGATGGCATTCCTGAGGGAAGAGGGCCTGGAACAGCGTCCTGGCAATCACCACTCAGAAAGCTGGATGGAGATGAGCACATAGCAGAGTCTGAAAAGGAGCGGTCTCAAAGGAAGGCAGACACCATGTGTGGGGGGCCTAGATACCAAGGCGAGTGTGCCGAGTGCCGGGCATGAGGGACGGGAACTATGGGGTGAGGGACCCCCGCAGCTGAGGGGTCGAGGAGGTACAGTCTGGAAAGTGCACTGAGTCTGGCAAAGGATACCCTAGATGACCTCGGTTCAAGGCAGTGCGGGGGGGGGGGTGCAGAGGGGCAATGACACCTGGGGTGGGTGAGAAGGGAGGGGAGAGGGGGGCTACTTCACTAAGGAGTTACCTATGAGGTAGGAGAAGGAGAGGGAAAGCAGTTTAAGGGTCTTTTACTATCTTTCAGATAAGGCAGACTTGAACACAGCCAAGGTGTGAGAGGAATGTGCGAAGACAGAGGAGAGGCTACACAGGGAGGAAAATGAAGGGCCCGTGAAAGGCCCCGGAGGGTGGGCAGGAGAGACAGCAGGGCTCTGCGATGAGGCAGGGCCGTGAGCACAGAGAGAGGGTAAGAACAGAAGCTGCCGAAGGAGGAAGGGTCAGGCCGGGTCAGGGCTTGTTGAGTGCAAGGGTCAGAGGTGTGGCAGGGGAATGAGGGCTGAGGCCCCAAGGTCCCGGGCGGTGAGGACCCAGAGCCTCAGTCTCCCCTCAACAGCCCTCAGCCCATCTCTCCATGGGTTAGCCATGAGGATCCAATGCCCGCAGTGGAAGCAGAGGGGGCAGGGCTCAAGCGGATGCCATGATGCCAATCACCCGCAGTGAGGAGGAGGCTGGCAGGCCACGCTGTTTCTCCCAAATTATTTTTTAATACATTCATGTGGGTTATACAAAGAGCTGGTCCCGAGGCCAGGGCTGTGGCCTGGCTCCTGGGAGGTGAGAGCAGCATTGCGTAGTGTTTTCGAAGATCAGGCACGAAGGGGCCCACGCCCCGCCCTCCAGGCCTGAGGAAGAGTGTTTATGTGCAGTGACCATCTGTGGTTGTGATCCCAACCAGGGCTGGATCCACCCGGCTGTCCCACATACCACCAGGGCCCCAGGGTGGGGCCAAGATACCAGCTTCTAGCCCCGGCTCTGCCACTGACTCCCTGAGTCCTTGGCCCTCTCTGGGCCTCAGTTTTCTTGTCTATAAAATGGGGCCGAGAGAGGGGTGTTTTCATTGTCTCACTCAAGCACCATCGTGAGCCAGACCACGGGCCAAGCTGGTGAAGACAGTAACACAGGGTCTTGGGCTGACCCCAGGGCTCCCTGGAAAGCCCATGATTCCATGGGTGTGAAGAATAGGGAGTTACACCTAGATGAGTATTTCTACTCATTTGTCTAAGAGGAAAAAGTCCCTGCCTGATGAGGACCCGAAAGAGTTTGGAGCCAGCATTATCTTGTGATATGACAGCTGAGAGAGAAGAGAATCACTCAGGTCCAAGCCCTAAACCCCCCTCACACCCCCAGGGAGGTCTGAATCCACTTTTTCTCACAGGCTTTGCCACCGACTTGTGAAGCTCTCAGCAAATTCCATTCTCTTCCCCAGCCTCAGTTTCCCTATCTGTGCAACGGGGAGGTTGGACTCAATAGTCTCAAACTCAGGACTTCGCTCAGTGGAGGAAGAGGGAACACAAGAGCAAAACAGAAAATGGTGAATACACACCAGTCTGCAAAGGAGGGAGTAAGGGAAACTGAGGCAGAGGAGGAGGGGAGGGCCTGTGTCTACCTGCCTAGGAGAGAGGCGGGAGAGGAGTGGGTGGGTATATGTGGCACAGGATGCCCCCAGGGCCTGTTCCCTCGATGTGGGTCCATTTCCTGTCCACCTAACGGCCTACAGCCCCCACAGTGGCAAAGGTCAGGCCCTGGAGACAGGAGGATTTGAGTCTGAATCTCAGCTATGTCGTTTTTTAGCTGGAGGACCCTGAAGGGAGAGTTTTGGAGTTTTGGTGAAATGGGATAAAAGACCAACCTCAGAGGGTTGTCGTAAAGAGGCAGACGTGTCACAGCTGCCGAGCCTGGTGCAAAACAGAACCAGATACCTAAGCTTCTAACTCCTGGCTCACCAGCCGGCGTAGGGCTGGGACTGAACAGCATGCCTGCATGTGCCTGCAGAGGAGCTGGGGGGCTGGAGCGGTGTTTGGGCTAGTGTGGGCACCACGAGGGTGCCAGGTAGGGAAAGAGCCTGTTTGGAGTGGGAAATGGGATGGTCTACCACCCGGCCGGAACCCAGGGCAACCGCCTCTTAAGCAGGAGCCGCTGCAGCCCGCCTAGTAGCCCGATCCATGTGGCTCCAGTTCTCTTCCGGTCACAAGCTCTTCATGTTCCAGAGAGGCTGAAAGTCATTATCAGAAGATGTGACAAACAGTCTGCTTGGAACCGGCTCAGACAAGTCTTCTGGGTCTCGCCCCTCCTTTGCTCTGGCCCTGCTGAGGCAGGGCTTGCCACTGAGCCCCAGGACTCAGCCAGCTGGGGCTGGAGAGCTTTGGGGCCCTGGATCTCCACACTCCGTGTGGTCACTGCCTGGCTTGGCGACCACCTCCCCACCAGGGCCGGGAGATGCCTGAGGGCAGGGATGTGTCTCAGTCACCGGGCGTCCCCAGTCCCCAGAGCAGGATGTGGTGCAAAACAGATGCCGGGCGAAGATTCGTTGACTGGATAGGTCGACCTTATTTTCTGTCGCTCCTGAAACTGCTTGACTTCCGGCTTCCACAGCTGGACCACATGTGTGGCCTGGGAAGTGGGTCACCTGCCAGTACAGCGGGATACAGGGAAAGGAGCCCTGGGCTGGGATTTAGAGAGCAGAGTTCTCAGACCCTGTGTGACCTTGGGTCAGTCCCCACCCTTGTCCGTGCCTCTGGCTCCCCAGCTGACCCGGCGGGGCTCCCGGCCGGGCCGTTCTACAGTCTCTGGCCTCTCTAGGCTTTGTACTGCTGGTTGAACTTCTGCCGGCGGACACAGCAACAGGTGGCCAGTGTGGTGAGGAGGACGGCAGAGACCAGTGCGAAGGTCAGGATGATGATGAGGTTGACATTCTTGAGCCCCCCCTTCTCACAGTCCTCAGGACGCACGTGGCTCAGGGATACCTCCTCCCGGGAGCCGAAGCGGCAGGTCAGGTCCTGGGTGGCATCCACGTCCACACGGCCCTGGTGCAGCTGGGCTGCCAGCCAGCCGTTGCCACAGCAGCTCAGTGGATTCCCCTGCAGGTAGAGGCGCCGGAGGCTGGGCTCGAGGCCGCCCATGGCACTGCCTGGCAAGAGGCTGAAGCTGTTGTTCCTCAGGTCCAGTACCTCCAGTGACACAGCCTGCGTCCAGGCAGGCAGGCGGCTCAGGCGGTTCTCGGCAAGATTGAGTCGCTTCAGGCAGCTGAAGCAGGGCAGGTCTACTTGCAGGATGGCCAGCCCATTGCCCTGCAGGGCCAGGACCTCCAAGGAGGCCTCCAGGCCCGCCAAGGCCCCCGTGGCCACATCCAGCCCTGGGTTCGCAGAGAGGTCCAGCTCAGTAAGCGGCGTGTGGAGGAAGGCACCCGGCCGGAGCACCTCCATCTCATTGTCCGCCAGGTTCAGGATGCGGAGGGAAGAGATGTCAGAGAAGGCCACGCAGCCCGAGGGGCCAGGCTCACCTGGCCCCCCGCAAGGCCTGATCTGGTTCCCCTGCAGGTTAAGCTTCTGCAGGCTGGCCAGGCTGGCAAAAGTGTAGGGGGGCAGGTCCTGCAGGGCATTGTCCTGTAGGAGCAGTGTCCGCAGAGACCCCAGGGCCCTGGGGCCCAGCTCCAGCGTCTCCAGCGCGTTGTGGCTGACGTCCAGGTGCACGAGGCAAGGCAGGAAGCCCGCACGCCGCACCTCAAAGGCTCGCAAGCAGTTTCGGCTGAGATTTAGGAAGCGAAGGGAGGTCAGGGGCTCAAGAAAGCCCTCAGGGACCAGCTCAATCTCATTGTAGCTCAAATCCAGATTCAAGAGCTGGGAGAGGGGGTGGGTGCTGGAGTTCCGGCTGGGGTTCGAGAAGGGCAAGGCTGACCAACCCTCGGAAGGTGCATGGATGCCCTCACCGCCCTGGGGTGGCTCCGCGGGGAGCCGGATGAGGTTGTTGGACACGTTCAGGTAGATGAGTCTCGGGAGCGCGGCCAGGTCAGGGAAGTGGAGCAGTCTGTTCTCCCGCAGGTCAAGCCAGGCGAGCTGATACTCAGCCTGGGGCTCTGGGGCCGTCTGGAAGGCCTCAATACTGTTGCAGCTCAGGTCAAGCACCCTCAGCTGTTGGAGGCTGAAGTCAGAGATGCAGGTGAGAGAATTCCTGGAGAGATTGAGGTGGGCCAGGTGCGGCAGGGCCTCGAAAGCGCCGTCCTCAATGTCCATGAGCACGTTGCTGTGGAGGTCCAGCCGCTCAAGCACAGGTGTGCCCCAGAAGGTATGGCGGGCCAGGCGGGTCAGGCTGTTCTCTGCCAGCGAGAGGGTGCGCAGGGCAGGTGCCTCCCCCAGCAGCCGCTCCACCAGGCCACTGTACAGACTGTTCCCAGACAGGTCCAGAGATGTCACATGCGGCAGGGGGCCCAGGCCAGGGGCGCTCAGCACGGTGCCCACTGCCAGGCGGTTATGGGCCAGGTTGAGGTGCTCCAGGTGGGGCAGGGCCTGGAAGACACCTGTCTGGAGGAAGCTGATCTCATTGGTGCTCAGGTCCAGGTGCCGAAGCTCTGTGTAGAAGCCCAGGGGCGAGGCCAGGATTCTCTGCAGCTGGTTTCCAGATAGGTCGAGGGCCTCGATGTCCAGTGGGAGCATTGAGGGGACCTGGAACAGGCCAAGACCGTGGCACAAGACCTCCTTGTCTACCTGGGGTGGGTCGGGGAGGGCAGGGAGAGCAGTGGGCATTAGTGGGTGCAGTGGGGGGTGGAACCAGACACAGCATCTGGAAAGGATGACTCAACTCCCTCTCCTACCCACCCCCACCCCAGCCAGACCTAGCGAGGGCTCCACATTCCCCCACCCCAGCCTAATCCTCCCATGTCTGGATGATCTCCATCTTGCCCCCTGCTCCCATTTCTGGCACTCAGTCCTGGGCTGGGCATCAGGGAGGGACTTAAGGAATTTTGATGGATACACACAGAAATAACAGACAGATATGAGGACAAATGAACTAACAAAACACCCTACATTGATTATTATCCCATTTTACAGGAAACGGAACCATATTTCACCTAGTGTGATCCCAAGCCAGTGGACAACAGGGCCAAGCTGATAGCCGGGACTCCTGGTTCATATCCTGGGTTCCTTCTTTGGTCCCAGAGAGTTAAATTTACCCAGCTGCTATTAGACTAGAAACCATGTGGGGAGAAATGTTTCCAAAATGCAATTTGTACTCCTCTCACTAGTTCTCATTTTGGCTTCCTACCCTCAGACCTCATTCCAGGGGGCAGAGCTCCGGGTCCTAGTGCCTGCCTTCCTTGCTGCCTATCCCCAGAGGAGACCTCCTTTCTGCTGCTGCTACCTGCCCCACCTCCATCCGTGGCCTTGCTTCCCAAGGCCCGATCCAGACTGGCCTCTGGAGATGGGAACAGGGGTAGGAAGCAGGGGGAAAGATGGCCGGGGTCCCAACCCACATTCTTTGGTGACAAGAATATGATTTTGCTGTGTGAGCCTTACCAAATCACATCATCGCTCTGGTTTCTTATCTAGAAACTTAACAGCCTTCCTCAGCACCAACTCAGCATTTTACATTTTATTTAGCACATTCAGGCCCCTCATCTCACTGGAGCCTCGCAGCAGCAAGCCCGTCAGATATGATCACCCCTATTTACAGAAACCCAAGCTCAGAGAGGGTAGAGAGGCTCCAGGATCGCTCAGCCGATGAGGAGCAGAGCTGGGATTGGAGCCCGGGTCTCCTCACGATCAAAGGCCCAACTTCCGTCCTTCTAGTGCCTGGGCCTTCTGGAGCCTGAATGCTTTCTGTGCAGATACAGTCTCCCCTTCTCATCCCTTCAAGGACCCCAGGAAGGCAGCCTTTCCCAGGAAACGGTCTGACTTCCACAACCACCCAGTTCAGGCCTATTCCTGCCCCGGGGTTCTCTGTATCCATTGACCCCTTCTGACCCCTCCACCAGTCAAATGCCTGGCAACTGCTAAACAAACAAACAAACTCTGTGCCACCCTCTGCTTAATCCCCTCCAGGGCAAAGTCCAGGACCCTCAGTGGGGTTCAAAACTGTTTGTAGCCCTTGCCAACTTATCCCCTCTCCCCCCAGCCCACTCCTGCCCAGCCCACATGCAGTGACAACATCTGAGCAGTGCCCTTCATACCCTCCCACACCTACCTCTGGGCCTTCTCCTTGCTGTTCCCTGCACTGGTTAGGCCCACCCCCACCCAGATGTGCAGAGTGAGCCCAACGTACTGAGCTGGGCAGGTTGGGTCTCCTCTGGGCTCTCCCCAGGCCAGAGAGCCCCCAGTGCTCCCTCTCGCAGAGCTTTGGCCCCAGATTGTGACTGTCTGTGTGGGACCTGCTGCGCAGAGAGCTCAGAGCTAACAGGGACTGGTGTGATTGATGGGGATGCCTTGGACCTGGCCCACAAAAGGTGCTCAATCAGTTTTTTTTAATGAATGAGTCACGGACATCTCTGGCTTAGTAAAGGTCTGAGGGATTGAATCAATCACCTTTCTGAAAGGAAAGAAAAAAGAGAGTCGATGTATTCAAAATGGACTCAAAGCCCATTAGAGTAAAAAGACTCTGGCCCACCCACTTCTCAGATGGGGAGACGGAACCTGAAGATGGCAGTGACCTATGCAAGGTCACAGTGAGTTAGTGGCTGAGCCCACACAGCAGAAACAGCAGCCTGGGTGTCCCCTGCCTGGCCCAGCTCTCAGCTTCCTCCCCAGAACCCCAAGGTGAGTGTGTGGTGGTGTGTGTGGGGGGGGTCCTCATCAGGCATCTGTGTGACTCTTCCCCGTTCCAGGCAGCCCAGTGACCACTCCTACCACCTCCAGCGAAGCAGCTTCCTGGAGGCCTCAGAGACCCACAGATACACCGCGGTTGGGCGCCCCCACGAACCAGAAACCCAGCCCTGTCACCTTGCCAGCGCTTCCCGTCTCTTGCCCCTTCCTCCCTCACACCCTCTCTGCCAGCTCGGGCCACTAGGCACGGCCTCACCTCCATCCTCAGCTCCCTGGACCATCCTGACTTAAGGAAGAAACAGCAAAAGGAACACAATGACCGCGGCTGTCACGGAGCGCCAGCTCTGTGGCAGGCCCCATGGCGGACTGCGCAGACCCCTTGCCTCATTTATTTACCCTGCTGTACTCCCTAAGGAAACTGAGGCTCAGGGCAGGGGGGTGAGCTTCCCCCAGCTCTGACGGTCAGAGGCTCCAGGGTACCAGTGTGAGTTCCTTTTCCTGTCGGTGCCAGCTGAGTTCTGATCACTGGGCCCTCAGCTGGCCCAGCACCCACATTGACTACTCCAGCACAGTAAATGGTACCATTTGCCGAGCATCTGCTGTATGGGGGGCACTGTACTGGGACCCATGTTATCCCACACCCCATCTCGCCTCTGGATACTCAAAGGCTCCCAAGACACCAGCCCCTGAGAGCTGAGCCAGGACACAAAGCTGGCCAAGCCCAGGGCCTAAGACTTGCTTTCCACCTTGGTGCCCACGAAGGCTGGCAGGGCGGCTCTGGGCTGCCAGTCCAGGAGGGAGCGTGAAGGCCAGGGTGGCTCTCAGAACTCTGTTTCTAAGGGTGTCCGCTGCGCCTTCGGCTCTGAGCCTCCAGCATGGCTGACATGGCCAAGTTCAGAGCTGTCCCTGACAATCTGCTACCCACTGTCTCTGGGATGCCAGCATGCCACTGCCCTGCTTTTTTTTTTTTTTTTAGGAGGGAAGAGGACTTTCCACCCAACTCCATTTTGCCACTTGCGCATAGAAGGGAAATGAGGTAGAAAGAGGCACCCGGCAGGGGACAGCACCAGCTCGGGAGACATGGGTTCAAGTCCTAGCTCTGTTGCTTCCTGTCTGTATGACCCTGGTGGGTCACATCTCTTCTCTCAGCCTCGGTGTCCTCAGCTGAAAAGAGTTCTTTGTAGGATAAAATGAGAGAAAGCCCTCAGCATGGTGCAGGCACCTCGTGAGCCCTTAGTATGTGGCAACTTCTTTTCACTATTTTGAAAGTCATCGTCACTCCTATATTGATCTTCCATGGTAGTTCAGAAAGTGCTTTCTGAATGCACTTTTACCCAGAATGCAAAGCTCACTCAGCTTCCCTCTGCCTGTTGGGTGGTCCAGCCCCTTCACTAGGACCCCGCCAACCCAGGGAAGGGCTGCCGGCCCTTCCAGCCCCTGAGGCAGCTGCCCCACCTGTATCATGAGCTTCTGGCCCCAGGTCCAGGTGGGGCTGCTGGAGGGCCTGTGCCTTCTCCAGCCTGACTCTGGCCTTCACCTGGGTGACTTATAAGTGGACCTAGGTGGTCCCTTTTCCCTGTATCCTGCGGGGTCCCAGTGACTTCAGGGCTAGTCTGCCTGGCTCAGGGCAAGAAAAAGGACCCAGAGTGAACCAAACCTTATCTCTGCCCTCAAGAAATTCTTGGTCTGGCAGGGGAACCAGGCTTGGACCCACTCACCCACTACCCCACGTGCTCAGTAGGAGGGTCCAGAAAGAGGAAGCAAACAGAACCAGAGCAGCCTGGGAGTGGTCAGGGGAGACTTTCTGGAGGAGGTAGCATTTGGCCTTGGCTGTACTGAGTGAGAGGCATCCCATCAGGGAGGGAAGCAGCAGACAGGCCCAAGTCAAGGACCCCAGTTAGGAAAGGAGATTTTCTGCATGAGGGACCCAGCTGGCCCACCCCCAATTCCCCACACATACACATACTCTGCATCACCCAGATGGGTCCACTGCCCTGCAGAGGCAGCTTGGGGAATAGAGTCCAATATCAGCCCCCTGGTCCTAGTTGAATGACCTTAGACAAGTAACCTAGCCTCTCTAAACAGCTGTTTCCAATTCTATACAATGGGAATAATGGTACTTACCCAATAGGATTAATAGTGCAGAAGGTATTTAAACATTCTAGTAGGTACTTATTAAATGTAAGATTTAAATGCATTAAATGCATTCCCTGGGGCACCTGGCTGGCTTGGTTGGCTAAGCATCCGACTTTGGCTCAGGTCACGATCTCCCTGAGATCTCCCTGAGTTCAAGCCCTGCCTGGGGCTCTGTGCTGACAGCTCAGAGCCTGGAGCCTGCTTCGGATTCTGTGTCTCCTTCTCTCTCTGCCCCTCCCCCACTTGTTCTCTCCCTCTCTCTCTCTCTCTGAAATAATAAATGAATAAACTTTATAAAAAAATTAAAAAAACAAATGCATTCCCTTTCCTCTTCTAACTCCTCAGACTTCTGGCTTGTGGGGCTGGGACGGCAGGACACCCTAGGGGCCCTACCCTGCCTAGGTGGGGCTTCTTACCATCTTACAGGGCACCTTGTCTCGGTGTTGGGAGGTGGCCAGGCCCAGGGTCAGCACGGTCAGGAGCAGCAGGATCTGGTGGCTCATGGCTCTGTGTAGGGTGGGAAGGAAAGGGGAACACTGTTAAGATCACTGGCTCCTTTCCACTGCCCCCATCCTGTCTGTGCCTGCCTTCAGGGAACCCCAGATCACAGTGGAGGTGGGTGAGAACTGGGTCCAAAGGCTACCACAAAGGATCCCTAGTGCCAGGCCATTGCCCCAGGCAGCAAGAGTTTTTAAGGAGTGCGTGACTTGGTCAGATTTGGGTTTCAAAAGACCCTACTTGCCAGAAGACTGCCTGGAGGAGGTGAGCAGGAGACAGAGGGACTCTAAGGGCTGCCCTGGGCCAAGCTCAGGGCTGGGGTGAGGTGAGGTGGGGAGCTAGGCCTCTGACTGCATTTCCACCCAGGTCATAAGCAGGTCCCCCATCCTGGTTCCTTAGACCCCAAACGGAATTCCTCAATTCCCCCCACCCCCGGACTTTTATTTTGCCCTTTTTCTTTTGATTTTCTGATTCTGGAGTCGCTGCCATTGTTTGAAGGCTGGGCCTGGAGCCCTGACAGGAAACCCCGCCAGGAGGCCTCTGCCCTGCCCCCAGCACTGTCGCTGTGGACTTCCCCAGGAGCGGGCTCCAGGCCCTTTACTTTCACTGAAGCTACTGCCTACTGCCAGTGCAGGGGGACTCTTAGGCCTGCTGGTGTCCTCTCCGTGTAGAGCTGAGGTGGCATTGAGGGGGGCCACAGAGGCCCTGAGCAGGGTTGCATCCCATTGCCGCTAGCAGCTCACTTGCTGAGGAGCTGGGCCAAGTGCTAGAAGTAGACAGATCAAGCCACTGATTTCATTCATTCATTCATTCATTCATTCACACCTAAACTGAATGCCTCCTCAAGTCTGGCTCTGTGCTGGGAACTGAGGCCACATATAAATGCACAGAAGTGATCATAATGCAAACAGAGTGTTAACAAGGAAGGGCACTTTGTAAAGCCCTCCAAGAGCACTGGACTCAGTCACCTGTAACTGACTGCTTTCTCTTTCCCCTCCACTTGCCTGTTGTGTGACCTTGCACAAGTCACTTCACCTCTGTGAGCCTCAGTTTCCTCTTTTTTTTTTTTTAATGTTTGTGTTGTTTTTTTTTTTTGAGAGAGAGAGAGAATGCATGCACGTGCACAAACGGGGGAGGGGCAGAGAGAAAGGGGGCAGGAGATCCAAAGCAGGCTCTGTGCTGACAAGAGTAAGCCCAACAGAGACCTCGGACTCATGAACCGTGAGATCATGACCTGAGCCGAAGTCGGACACTCAACCGACTGAGCCACCCAGACGCCCCTCAGTTTCCTCTTTTGAGGTTAATGCCAACTTTGCCAAGTTTTGTTAACGATCAAATGAGATGCATTCTATGAAAGTGCCCTTACAGAGCCCTTTATCATAAACCAGGCACTCTTCTCGATACTTTATGTGTATTAACTCACTTAATCCTCACAGCAGTTCACGCACTTGGTTCTATGATTACCATTCCCATTTTGCAGGTGGGGAAACTGAGGCTCGGAGAGGTTAAGTAACATGCCCAAGGTCACACAACTAACCAGTGGCTGGCACAGGCAATCTGTGCCCTAAACGTCTACACTAGAAGGTCACCCACGGGTGCTTAATAAACGAGCACTGAATCGCCACTCTGAAGGGTGCTTTAGAAGAGGAGGCATCTATGGGACCTTTGAGGGCTGGGTCTTTGTTGGAATCCACCAGTGTCCTTGTGATAAAGTTTAGATTAAGATGGCTGGTTCTGAGGCCACTTCTTGCCCAAACATTCAGGGGCATCTTTTAAACGCCATTGCCTAGGTTCCCCTCAGGGCCATGCCCTCCCCACCCCCCCCACAGCTGCTCTCCTCTCACCTGCTTTCACAGGAAATTTGGTTCTGCTGTCTAAAAAGCAGAACATCACCCCCCCCCCCTTTGAAAGCTAGTATAGTCAGAATTGAGTGGAAACCTCTCAGGGGGGCCTTCAAGGCCCTTGGGGAGTGTGCCTGCACGGTTAGTTCTTCCCTCCAGCTTCATCTAGCACTGTCCCCTTTCCCACTCTGGGTTCTGGAAGCCTCCTATTGCCTTCAGTTCTCTGAGTGCCTTTTCACTGCCCCAAATCTTCACTTCCTCCCCTCTCTTGTGCTGAATGTCTCCTTATCCTTTGGATCTCAGCTTCAATACCACTTCCTCCAGGAAGCCTTCTCTGATTCCCCAAGTCTGGGCAATGTATAGTCCCTCCTCCAGGTTCCCACAGACCCTGAGCTTCCAGTGAGCACAGCACTGAGCACTCCGTGGCTTGTGCCTCCAACCCCTTTCCCACGGTCAGTGCCCCAGGGCACAGAGGACTCACTCTCCCCTGGGCTCCATTTCACACCAGCAGGCAGGCCAGGGAGGCACTGAGAATTGACACAGGGTGACGCTGGCGAGAGCAGCGTTCTCCTAGGCTCTCCCTTCATCTCCCTGCCGTACCTTCCCCCCCATCAGCGGGTGCTGCCTGTTCTGCCTGAAAAACAGACCCTGGGGCCGTCTGCCGCTTCCCTCCTCCATCACTGCCCCACAATGAGGCACCATCACAACCCTGGGCCTTGAAGCAACACCATACTTCCACCCTGACCCCTTTCAGGCTGCCCTCCACGCACAGCCAGAGTGAGGTCTCCAAATCATATATGAGATCATGAATCTCACAGCTTGAGAACCTCCAATAACAACCAGGCTTTACACAAGCTCTTCTCTGCCCGCATCTCCCATTCGCCCTGCCCTTACCAAATTCCACCATTCCTCAAACATAGCAAGTGCATTCCTGCCTCAGGGCCTTTGCCCTTGCTGCTCCCTCCACCTGGAATCCTAGTCCCCAGATTCTCACACATTTTATTGTTTCCTTGCATTGATCATTTTCTGCTCCTTTATTTCTGATTCTGTGAGAACAGGGGTCTCTTAAGTGGTGCTCACCAAAGATCTATTGAACGAATGGCAAAGTGAGGGGTAAAGGCTCTACTGCAGGGGCCTCCGAGGTCAGGACAAGGTCAGGACCTCTGGGTCCTGAACCTGAAGGCATTGTTGCCCAAAGGGGCCCTCACCACCCCTCCTCTGCCTGCCAAATTTTACCCTACCCCTGAGGCGGGCATCTGTGCATCCTTCCGCAGTGCCCAGGACTCGATGTGTGGCATTGGAGGGCTATTCACCCTCGAGGGAGCACTGCAGTCACTCAGACCCAGGCTTACTTCCAGACTCTACTGCCTACCGACCCTGCTCCCTGGGCAAGTCCCTTAACCTTTCAGTGCCTAAGTGTCCCATCAGTCCAGCAAGCAGCCTGGTTCCTGTTCTGCCACTGGCTTCCCCCAAGCACAGTGATGATCAAGCTGAGAATGGCTGTCAAAATATCTTGGACACATCTTTCCCAGCTGGGGCAAAGACCCACAAGGCTGAATGGCCCAGGTGAGGCATGTTGAGGAGCGAGGCCTCTGGCCTGCAGACCAGTAGCCTAGGCAAGAGAAGGCAGGAGACATTTTAGAACTCTAACTGGGAGGAGAAATGCCAGAGGATAACCGTGCGTGTGTGTGTGTGTGTGTGTGTGTGTGTGTGTGTGTGTGTGTGTGTGATAGAGACAGACAGACAGAGAAAGAGAGAGAGAGAGAAATAGTGGGGGCAATGTCTGCTATTATAATAAGCCCATCTCTACTATTTCAGGACGTTAGACACTCTTCTGAGCATTTGACGTATATTATCTCTTTGAAATCACAACCCAATAAGGTGGTTACCATAATTTCCACTTTACAGATGAGAAAACTGAGGCTCAGAAAGGTGAAGCGACTTAGCCCACAGTTACTCAGCTTATTAGCATTTTGGGGGTTAGCCCAGGTCTCCATGACCCAAATGCTGTGTTTTCTCCAGGTGCTGAGCTGCCTGCTCGTCCTCCCTTTGCCCATGAGGAAAACGAGGCTCAAAGAGGTGACTTACCCAAAGTCACACAGTAAACAGCAGAGACTGATTCAGAATCTGGTCTGTCTGCCTTCAGAGCAAATGTTTCCACTACACCAGGCCAAGTGCTCCCTCCCTAACCCCTTCCAACGACCCCCACCCCCACCCCTACCACACACAAACAAACAGGCTCACAGGACTGGGCTCTGAGGTGCTCCTCTCCCTCCTCTCAGCCCCAGTCTCCAGCAGAGTGGGGTCCTGGGAGAGCTGCTGTGGACGTTCATAGCAAGCAGTGAATCACTAAGGGCAAGCCCCATTCTGGAGACATGTGCATCCCACGGGGGAATTAGACCTTAACCCAAAGGAATGTAGCTGTGATGGTGGAATTTCAGGCAGCCTGGGGTGGGGGTGGGGGTCCCTCACATCTTACCACTCATGAAGAAGGCCGGCTTCAGAGCCCCCTGGGAGAGGTGCCCCCCCCACCCCCCGCCCCTACGAATCCCCACCCAGAGATGGGCAAGGAAGCTCTTTGGTGCGGTGGGATGGGAAGCCCCGGGGCGGCCTGAGTCAGAGGGTGGTGGGAGACTTGGATTCAAATCCCGATCTGCCCTAGCCTAGCTGTGAGTTCCCGGGCAAGTAAGTGCCGGCCTTTCCGCCCCTGTTTTCCCATCTGTCAAATAGGAACGCCGGGCTCTCCCTTCGCGGGAAAGATCAGCTGAGACAGGAGCCGTGGGGCCGAGGGAGGGTCAAGCTTGGCTCCACGCGCGAAGTGGGCGGCGGCCGGAGAGGACTACTGGGGGGCGCGGGAGGCGTCCCGACGGACTCGCCGCACCCCGCGCTCGCCAGGGGCGCGGGACAGCGGGCTCCCCGAGGGGCCGGCAGCCTCGCCCGCGGGGCGGCTCCTACCTGGCTCAGCGCGGCCGCCGCTCCTCTCCCGCGCAGCCCCGGCACATTTTGCGCAAATCTGCCCCCCACGGCCCCACCCCGCGCCAGACCCCGGGGTCACGGCCGGCGGAGGCCCACGGCTGCTCCACTGCCCCCACGGGAACCCGACCCGCGAGGGGGCGGCTCGGGCTCCAATTTAAATACCTCTCCTGCCGACCCGCCCCACCACGCCCCCCCTCGGCCAAGCTGCGGGGTCCTAGCGCCCGGCCGGCGCGCCCCCGCGTGACTCGGTTTCTCCGGAACGCGCGAGAGGGTGAAGCATCTTTCCGCTGGAACCCGGGCTGGGAAGGGGCGGGGTGGCAGGGGGCGGGATGAAAGGGCCGGGGGTGGGAAGGAGGGTCGCTAAGGAAGCTCTGGGCGGGCGAGGCCGCCCCGGACCGCCGCACGTGCAGCTCGTGGCCCCGCGGGGTCCGGAGGGGCGGGAGGGGGCCCTCTAGGAGCCGCAGGTCCGCAGAGGAAATCCGGCCTGGCCCCGATTTCCCCGCTGCCGGCGCCGCCGCACTTAGGGGGGACAAACAGGAGAGGTGACGGCGGGGCTGAACGCGGAAGGAAATGACCCTTCACTGGCCCTGGGGCGGCCGCAGAGGGGGTTCCCCACACCGCGGCCATCCCCTCTGACGAGTCCAGGCAGGTCACTTCCCCTCTCTGATTGTGCTCTTGTATCCAGACTCGCCTTCCTCCATCATCTCCCGGACCCTTAAGCCGTCCTGTGAAATGGTACCATCCGAGCCTCCAGTTTTCAGATGGAGAAAGCAAGGCTAGGGATGGGACAGCGAATATATAAATAGAAACCAGTTGTCTGGGACTAGTAAGGTCCCCATTTATGTTTGGGGAAACTGAGTCTCGTAAAGGTTAAATGGCACATCCAAAGTCACATTGCCTAACAGAGCAGGGATTGGAACGCAATCTGTCCATAAAGCTAAGTCCAGGTGCCTCTGGGTCCCCTTTTCCAGGCACCATCTTGCTCAGGTTGGTTTAAAGTGCTGTGAGCACAAGGAGCATGGTGGAATCGTTGTCTTTTACATTACAGGTTGAGGCACACCTTCCCCAAAGCCAACCCCCCTCTCCTAGATGCCTCGGCCCTACCTAATCATGGGTACTCTGTCCTGCAGGGTGTGGACCCAAAGATGGGGGAGAAGGGTCATGGCTGTCTCCTGGGCCTCAGTCCCAAGGATAGAATGTTTCTCTTCCCAGCCCTGAAAGTGACATGGGCTGCTCCATTTTACAGATGGTAAGTGACCACCCAAAGCCTTGTGTTAAATCAGGGCAAAGCTGGGCTTAGAAACTGGGTTCCCTGAATCCCTAGATGGCTGACATCTTTACTTCTTCCCATCTGGCTTACTGTGGGGACAGGTGTGGGCAGATGGGGATGGTCCAGAGAGAGGACAAACTGTGATAGCAGGTGGCCCAGGGCCTAACCTAATCTGGGAAGAGATCAGGGAAATCTTCCCCAAGGAGGGGCCTGAGCTGGAATGAAGGCATGGGTAGGAAAGGGTGCAGGAACAGGGAAGGGTGTCGAAGCCTCCCCCTTCCCTGTCAGCCGCTGGAGGCCTCCGAGCTATGCTCTTGGAGGTCCCAGCTGGTCATCCCAACCCTCTCTCTTGATTCTAATGCTCTTCTGGTCAAACAGAACCTCAGTTTTCCTGTCTGTGAAGTGAGGCAGATAGTAGCCACTTCTTGGGGTTAGTGCCAGAACGAAGCTTAGCGAACCCCTCCTGGGGCCTGGCCCCAGTGGGTGTTAGGGTAACTCCTTGCTGGCTTTATTGGTGATACCTTTGCTGTACCCCGAGGGCTTCCTTTTCCAGATCCTTGTCCAAGGGGCCAAATGTCCAGAAACTGCTTCGCAGCATCCTTGCAGCATGGGCAGAGCATGGCCAGGCAGGATTCAGGCATTTCCCGGGTTCCCCCACGTGACCTGCTCCTGCCACACCCAGGCCCAGGCCGGCTGAGCGCCAGCTCGTCTTTCCCTGGGCTGCTGCCAAGCAGAAACCACTGGGCTGGCACAGAGCTTTGGCCGGGGTTGGGTTAGGGCGGGGCCGGAGCTATGACGGGCTGGGGACAGCGGCCTGCCTCCCACACACCCCCAAAGGCTGTGGTTGTGGTTAGTTAGTTCATGGGGTTCCACCTCACCCAGTGCCCGGATGGGGCTCCCCGAGAGTCGGAGACAGATGGGCAACCAAGTGTGACCACCTACTGCAGGTGCCTCTTGGGACCAGGGGCTAAAGCCAAGAACCCTACGTGCTCAGTGCCCCTCCCTTCATCTCTTCACTTCTGCAGCAGTCATGGTGCTGTGTGACTTTCGGCAGGTTGCTTGATCTTTCTGACCGCGGTCTGTGGATCTGCAAGTGAGACTGATAATATCACCTGACCTCCTGGCTTGCTGTAAAGAGTCAAATGCAACAATGTATGTAAAGTACCTGGTCAGAGGCCTGCGGCCCATGGTACTTTCTCAGTAAATACGACCTCCCTTCCCTGGCGGGCCCCAGAAAGCTGATGAATAAAAATGTCCAAGCTCCACTCTCGCATCACCAGATGCGAGGCAGATGAGGACAGAGGATCAATGAGTCCAGAGGCCTCGAAGGCCAAGTCCAGGAGTCTGAGCTTGATCTGAAGGAGGGGGAGAGGTTGGAACTGAGCAGGGTCAGAGTTGCCTAGCAGCCATGTGGAGGGTAGCTGTCTTTAAAAGGCCACCAAGGCCGGCTCTCCATCCAGTGTTGGCTAGTTCCAGCTCGCACACCTCCGGGAATAGGGAGTTGTCCTGGTCAGTCCATCAGTGGGCAGCTCAGTCTTGACGGTGTTGGTATTTTTGTGAAAATGCCTCCACTGCCTCATGCGTTCTATCAGTGAAGATAGGAGACGCATGTTTTCCTGTGTCCTCAGGACCACCATTCTGAGATGAGAAAACCCTTTCAGGCACCAAGTCAGGCTCAAGTCTCCCTGGGAGGGCTCCACCTCAGGCCAAAATGATACTCAGGGTCTCAAGTAGGAGCGAGTGGCCCAGGAAGGCAATGAGGTGCACATCCTGTGTGACCTTGGGCAAGTCGCCGAACCTCTGGGCCTGGCTGTCCTCATCTAACTGTAAAACTGGAGTGGAAAGGACGATGGCACCTTGGGCCCTCAATTTGGTTTCCACTGTTCTTTGCTAACTATCCACTGTGGACCAGTCTTTCATCTCATGTGCCAAATCAGGATAAAGCCACAGAGAAGACTTTCATTTAGGTGTCTTTATTTTCAATTACTGACTAGGAAAACAGGTTCAGAGGCATTAAGCAACTGGCCCAAGTCACACAGCTTTGGAGTCAGGAATTGAACCCAGGTCTCTGTCCTCCAGGCCAGGTCTCAGTGCAAAGATATGGTTTGCCCCTGCCCCTTGCCTTGCACCCCTGTGGGCCCCTGGGAGTCAGGAAGTCCCTTATCAGTCCCTACTGGGGCCCTGCCTTCTGGGGCAGAACCCTGGGTTCCCCAGCTCTTTTACGGCCCACTCTCTTTTGCTCCCTAGGGAAACTGGGCCCAGACCATACCAGCTAGGGCCACGTCTTGGAGGGACAGTAGGAGAGGAAAGCAAATGTTGCTGGGTATCAGCTGTAAGGAGTTTGTGAGTAAAAGCCAGTGTTGGGTGCTTGGGAAATAAACACATAAAGGACAAGTGGTATGTCCCTTGCTCTGATGTGTTAAATGGAAATAAGGAAGGCTTGCAAGGCCAGGCCCAGTGCCAGGCACTATATTCAAATTATCTCCTCCTCATGGCCATCTGATGAAGCGGGGAATATTGTTGCCCCCCTTTTGCAAAAGAGAGACCGAGGTTCAGGAGGATGACGGGACGGGGCACAGCAACCATTTCCATCTGAGCCCTCAGACTCCAAGGCCCTCACGCATGGCCAGAGACTCACCTGGCTAATTCTCTGCTCTCTGTAGGGACACGAGCACTGGGAGTGACCAAGGCAGGGGAGGGTGAGGCCCTGTGTACCCCTCGGCCGCCACCCAGAGTCTGGTCCTCAAGAACTGGCTGTGGGGAGTTTGGAGGCTCCGGGAGGCCCCAAGGGAGAGGGGGATGGTAGGTGAGAAAATTCGAGACGGGGCCAGGCAGGCAGGCAGGCAGGATCAGAAGCGGCTCCACAGCTTGACTGTGCTGTGCCACGGACCATGAAACCACAGCTCTCTGCAGTACCCGGGCTGCTGGGAACTGAGGGTTTGTCCCTTCCAGCCACACAACTTTTTCCCCCATTTTAACCATTTGAAGGTTCAACCCAATGTAACTGTCCCTGAGGATCCCGGGTTATCAGTACGGGCTTTAGACAAGCCCAGGGGAGGGGGGTGGGGGGTAGGGGAGACAGCAAGCACGGGAGTAAAGTAGAGTCCAGGCTGCCTTGGGGACAGCCCGTCGCGGAGAGCTGGACAACCTGGGCCAAGTCTTTTCCCCCTGGTAGTCTCAGTTTCTCATCTGTGTGCTGGGGACTCATTCCGCCAGCTTCAAGGAGGCGTTGAGATGACACTGAAAAGCTGAGTGGAGCAGGGGTTGGATCGGTATGATTACTGATATTGTCTTCCTCATGTGAAAGGCTGTGACTCTGTGGTTGACCTGAACAGGAAGGGACCTGTTTGTTGGCAGGTGGAGCGCGTAGTGATAGGAGACAGCGACTGGGAGGGGCTGACAGTGACTGGGAGGGTCCCGGCACTGTAGGCTCAGTGGACCCAGGGCGGAGGGCCAGACTCCTCAGGCAAGGCGCGGCGCCCGTGAGGGGAAGGGCCGTGGCCCAGGCAGGGCAACCCATGGTGGGTGTACCCTGCGTCCAGGGGCTCCCCAACTTGAGGTTCCCCACGGTGCTGAGCTCCCGGCGGGCTCTTGGCTCCTGTCTTCCTCCTGGGTGAGGGCGGTGAGGGTGGGTGGGTCAAAGCCCCAAGGTCTGGCAGAGCTTCTGGAAACTGGCTCACGAGTACCCAGGTGATCCCCACAGACAAAGGCCACCCCCCTGAAGTTTCAGAGAATCCTGCTTGCCTCCCCTACTTCCGCTCCAAGAAAGACAGCAGATTCTAGGCCCCGAGAGCGTGCTGAGGGGGTGACTGCCCTCCCCCCCCCTACTTTTTTTGACCTGCCCCACGTGAGGTACTCCTGGGTTCACACCACAGAGGCCTCGCCCAGCTCCTCTCAAACTGTGGAGACTATCAGAATCCCCGAGGGCTCGTTAAAACAGACTGCCAGGCCCTACCCCAGAGACTCCAGTTCGGGAGGTCCGAGGTGGGGCCCAGAAGCTGCATCTCATGCAAACCCCCAGTGGCGCCGGTGCTGCCCGGCCACAGGCCACCCTTGGAGAAGCGCCATGCCTGTGAGGGTGAGGGGCAGCCTTCATCCTCCGTGAGATGGAGGTGACCACAGCCCCTCCTCACGAGCTGCCCAAATGAGGGCGTGAAATGGGAAGCTCTGGTTAACAGGAGTATGAGTCTTTCTTACCATGAGTAAAATTCTGAGACCAGTGTGAGGCCTCTGTGTACTCAGAGGTGGGAAGGGGACGGGCTGGCCCAGGAGCTTGCTTTCTTTCTTTTTTTTTCTTTTTTCTTTTAAAAAAAAAATTTTTTTTTAACATTTATTTATTTTTGAGACAGAGACAGAGCATGAACGGGGGAGGGTCAGAGAGAGAGGGAGACACAGAATCTGCAACAGGCTCCAGGCTCTGAGCGGTCAGCACAGAGCCCGACGTGGGGTTCAAACTCACGGACCACGAGATCATGACCTGAGCCGAAGTTGGCCGCTTAACCAACTTAACTGAGCCACCCAGGCGCCCCTCTTTTTTCTTTTTTTAATTTTAGGGTGGGGATGGGCAGAGGGCAAGAGAGAGAGAGAGAGAGAGAGAGAGAGAGCATGGGGTGGGGGAAGGGCAGAAGGAGAGAGAGAGAGAGAAAGAGAAAATCTTAAGCAGGTTCCACACTCAGCGCAGAACCTGATGCAGGGATCGATACCATGACCCTGGGATCGTGACCTGAGCCAAAATTAAGAGTCAGACTCTCAACTGACTGAGCCCCCCAGGTGCCCCCCAGGCGGTTTCTAATGCAGCTTTCATGTTGTGACCCATTCACTGCTATAACACCCAATCAGGTAAATATTTTATTATTATTATTATTGCTATTATTATCTCCACTTTATACAGATGACATACGAGGAAACTCAGAGAGGTTTAAGTGATTAACTCAAGCTTGCACAGCCAGTACAAATCAGTCCAGGCAGCAGGGTTCCAGCGCCTATATTGTCCCTTGATGGAACGTTAATTAGCCAAAAGAGTAAACGATCTAAAAGTTTAAATTTACATGGCGCCCCTTGTGCGTGGCATTGTATTTTCTCCCCTCTTGGGTGGGATGAGGAGTGGCCTGAGGAGGGCAAAGCTGAGGGAGAGAAGCAGCCTAGATTTCAGAGAGGGACCCACCCGGGTTCCCATCCTCACTGTGCTGCCCATTGCTGTGTGACTTTGGGCCCGTGGCCTCACCTCTCTGAACCCATTCTGTCTCTGTAAAGTAGAGCAGTGGTGGAAAGCTAGGGCTGTTTGAAGAGCTCCTTTGTGTCAGCACCTGCCTGCCTGCCTGCCTGTGGCATTCATCCATTCAGTGGTACTGCCTGTGATTTCTGGCTGGTTATTGTTTGCTTTTTTTTTTTTTTTTTTTTTGGATAGCAGCTCTATCTTCCCATTTGGGGAAGGAATGGAGAGGTCTGTGAAGCTTCCCCTGGCTGTGCTTAGAGAACGTGGGGAGGGGACCTGTCTAAAAGGTAGCTGTGGCTGCCCCAGGGACAATGAGAGTGAACAGCCTTCCCATTCTGCAGAGGGACAGGTGGGGCCTCCAGGGAAGGGCTCGGGGGCAGAGGCCTGGGCACACCCAGCTCCTATTGTAACCATCTTTGGCACAGGCCACTGTGACCCCTTCTTGTCCTCTCGCGTTGTCTTCCTCATGACCAGAGGCCCTTTCTAGAACACTTTAAGTACTGGTCTTTGGGGGAAATCTGAGGCTTGAGGGGGACAGTATTAGCTCACGTCACAGAGTCAGGACATGTGATGTTGGGCTGTCTCACTTCCCCCCATGACATCCCTTCACACATTCACACACACACGCTCTCCCCCCGCAGACACAGTGCACCTGCAAAAGCACACCCCAGGCCCGTTTAACACACACACACACACACACACACACTCCCTTTATATATCCCCTCAAAGACCGTACAGGACACACAGGGCCACGACTCATGAACACAAGCATCAACCTTACACAAACGTGTCGCACAGGTACACACTGGCTACAAACATTGCAAACGTTCCACAGAGACGCCCTCGCAAGTTGCATAATCACAACTCACAGACACACACGTTCAACTCTCCTGTTAACACTACACACGCAGCATCCATCACAAGCATACACGTGAAGCATACGTGATGTGCACGTGATATATATCCCATGCAAGTGCCAGTCACAGACACAACACACACATTGTCCACAAACACACTTTGTATCCCCTATACACAGCAAAGACTTAAAATAGCCGGGCTCCCGCGCCCAGGGCACATACACAGACACATGGGCACATGCTTGTAGGCAATGGGCTGTGATCTCACATTGCTTGTAACTCCGATGTTCTCCAAAGCAGATCATACAGGAGTCGGGTGGCTGATTTGCCGGGGTGTCAAAGGGAAGAAGGGAAAGGACAGTTTGACAGATTCCTGTGGCCTCCCAGGGAGCCTGTGATTCATCCCGATGGGGTACTGTGAGCTTAGGACGCCAAGAGCTTCGAGGCTGGGCTGGGGCTGCAGGATGCAGAGGGCTGGATCCCATCTCCTAAGGAGTGGATGCTGGCCCTGACCCCAAAGCCAGCCCCTCTCTCTAGGTCTGGAAGCTGGGGAATGGGTATTCAGCCTTCCAGACTGCTGTTCTCTGGGTTCTTCTGGGCTGTGACTTCTGCCTGCTTGCCTTCCCTCTCTTCTGTGTGCTGGGGGCAGCAGACCTGGGTTTGAGGCCTGATCCAGACCCCTGAAACCAACCTCACCTCGGCCTGCATCAGGGCCCGCCTGGCCTCCTGGGGGCCGGGCTATGCTTCCTGCTGGCAGAGGCCATCTTTCAGGAGAACAACGCAGCCCCTCTCCCTGCAGGCTCTGCCATCAGCGTGAATGCTCTCCTATTTAACAAATTCCTTCCAGGCCAACCCATGTCCCCTCCAGCTACTGCCCTGTCCTCTTGTCTCCTAGCCGGACCTGCCAGGGCTGCTGCCTACCCTTGCTGTGTCCATTTCCCACCTCCGCCACATGCCTCCCTTCTCCCTCCACTTGTCTCCGGCCTCATCGTTCCAACCAGCTCATCCCCAGCTTCCACATCTAGAACTGCTACAGACGGAAACTCTTCCGTCCCCAGCTCCCTCGGTCGCTTGGTCACTTGGCTGCCCACTCCCTCCTTCCTGAATCGCCCTCTTCCCTTAGCACCTTGTGACGCCCTCTCCTGGCTCTCCTGCCGCCTCTCCAGTATCTCCTCCTGGATCCTTCTCTGGCCCCTCCTCTTCTTCCTCCTTCTCCACCTGATCTTTAAATGTGGAAGCTCCCGGGTCTCCCTGGCTTGTTTCTCTCCTTGCCCTCCCTCCAGGAGACCTTCCTGCCCCAGGATCCCCCTTTCCTGTTCACCCATCCAGCCATTCATCTTCCACATGGCGGCCAGATGGAGTCTCTCCAAAACACAGATTTGACCAGGTCACTCCCTGCTTAAAACCCTTTGATGGCCCTGGGGGGTCCAACCACAAGTCACATTTCCCATTTTCCTGTCTCTTTCACTGCTCACAGGGACCAGATTCCATATCATGCACCGACACACATCCTCCACCAGCTCCTTTCCTGCTCTCTCCCAACTGTGCTCAGTTATCTCTGCCATACTCCCGCTCTCCCTGCCCCCACTCTCTCCCACTCTTCCCCACCCCCATCTCTTCCCTCTGTCTCTGTCCCTCTCTCCATTTAGAGTTGCCAGACCACCACCCTCCCTTGGGCTGCCTGCCTTGAAGACATCCTTCCCAGTGTCTGGAAGGCTCTTCGAAGGCTTCTGGATGGCCACAGTTCAGGGGCATCCTTGCTATTTCGTTCTCCCACTGCCCCACTTACACTGCAGACACAGACCTTGACCCCTGTCTATAGCACACTCTGATGTCTGCCCATTCAGCTCCTCCATCCGCCGTCCGGACGCATGGCTGTTGGCCTTGGCCTCACCCGGGGCCCAGCCTCACCTGCCTGTTCCTCTGGACCTCGCCCCAGAACTCACCCCATTTCCTTTGGCTGCTCCCACCCTGCAGCTGGGGACTGAGGCCGTCACCGTACCCACGTCAGCTCTTTCTGTGTAGTATGTAGCTCTGGGGGGACAAGGCAGGCAGGATGGCACACCTGGTGGGGGCTTTGGAGTCAAGGTCTAGGAGTCTCAGTAGCATCATCGAAAGATATGGGGAGAATAACATCTACCTTGCATGATCGTAGTGAGGGTTAAAGGGCAGGTATCCTACCCATATCAGTTCCTTCTTTTCAGTGGAATAAAGACCCTCCTATGGGCTGCCCACAGGTGAGCCATATGTACATACTGCCCAGTGCCCGGGAAGGCCTGATTCAGCCCTTTTAAAGGCTCCTGGGCCTTTGATCAATCTTATAAATTGCTCTTTGGCAATTTATAAGGCAGCAGCCCTGGCAGGTCCAGCTAGGAGACAAGAGGACGGGGCAGTAGCTGGAGGGGACATTGCTCTACCAATGAAGCAGGAAGCAGAGGCCGGGTGCTGGTTGGCTCGGGACGACAGTGGGTTCTGGAAGCAAGGCGGAAATGTCTGTCAGGGAGCAGACTGGCAGGAGAACCAAGAGGCTGGTGTGGGGGGTTCACGAAGCCCTGCTGTATGATGTGCGGTGATGTGCTTTCTTCTTGACTCCCAGGAATTCTCCAGCAAACTCCCCATTTCTTATGATGCACGGGGAAGTTGCACTGGTTTTAGGGCTATATCAAAGTGCTAAGTGCAGGTTCAAGGTGAACACTCAGGGAGAACAAAGACTGCCCTCCCCCCAGCCTCGCTTTCCCCAGGCCATGCACTCAGTGACAATCCCGGAAGTGGGCCAAGTGGATATTGTGATCTTCCTCAAGCAAGGATTTGGGACTTGGGCACAATGGTCACACCGTCTCCAGGCCACTGAGTCCGGGTCTTGGGTTATTAAAAGTACTAATAGGAATGCCTCATAATAAATATCCTCTAGTTTGAAACTGGAGGGTCTGAGCACTTTGAGAGGACAAGGTGGGGCTGGGCATGGGGGTGGGAAGGTGCTGGGCATCAGAGGAGACGGTGGGGGAGGGTCCACTGGCAGGAGCCCCCTGGCGAAGAGCCCTGGCCTTCAGCAGTGGGGAGCACACTATGTAGGAAGGTGGCATGGCGAGCCCTGTGCTGCAGGTAGGCTGAGGATGTCACGGGCCAATGGGGAATGGAGGCAGGAGAGTGGCCCGGAGGTTGATGCCATCACTGAGTATGCCGATGGTGGGGCTTGGGTAAAGGCAGAGCCCAGTGTGGTGGGCGGGACAGGCTTGGGGAGAGGGTCACAGGAAGGACGGGGAAGAGAGGGCGATCATTCCTGGTTCTGACCAGGTGACTGGGCAGAACACAGTCACGATGGTCTGTGGCTCACTGGGGAGATGCCCAGTGGGGCATCACTACACCTGCCGCTCAGGAGAGGGTCTGGAAGGCTAGGCGAGCATCACCCAGGTGTTATTTAATAGGAGTTTCAATGACTGAGACTGGACAGAACTCTGACAGAAGCCAACTTGGGCCAGGCCTCTCAGATGGGGACGGGACCTGGATCTGCTGTCCTCTGCTGTCCTTCACTCATCAGAGGGGAGTCCCCCAGCAAGATTCCTCTGTGGGGTGGACCCCCGCCTATGGCTCTGTGTGGCCCCATCCTCCCTTCCGGCAGCAGCCCCTGGAGCCTGCTGGCTGGGGAAGGCCCCGGAATCTTGGGGTTGCCAGCGGGCTCCCGGTTCTCTCTGGAACAGCTTGCCTGCCCCCTAGTGGACTTCTGAAGAGTCTCAGGTACTCACGGAAACTGGAAAGGGGCCTTGAAGATTCAGTCCAGCCTGTCCATGTCCTGATGGGGAGACCGAACCTCCCAGCAGGGATGGCTAGTGCAAGTCCAGGGACGGAGCTGGGACAAGAGGTGGCATGGCTGGCACTTGGGAAAGAACCCCAGGCTTTGGCGTCCCACAGCCTCAGGGGAGCTCAGCAGCAGTGGGGGTGATGACGCCTCCCCTCCCATTGCCCGCCCCCGCCTAGGGCTACAAGGACCGCTGTCTGAGACAACACACACAAGACATGCTCAGTAATATGTGGCTCCTTCCTCCTGCTCTACGTTACTTCTCCTCCCCCTGTAAGAGTGTAGGCTCAGCTCTAACAGCTTTTGAGTAAATCAAACCTCGATCTTCGTGCAGGTGGATTTCCTTAAAGTGGGGTTCACCTGCCACCACAGTGGCCTCCTCCACCTCCCCTGCCCTGTTATATTTGTTCTCCTTCTGGGGTCACAGAAAGAGGGTTTAGACCCAGTCCTGCCCCCAGTCTGCAGGGACAGAGCTGGACAAGGTGGCTGGGGGTGCCAAGGGGCAGAGGAGGTGCCCCTCCTGCAGTGTGCAGGGGTGAAGGGATGGTTTCCAGGAAGGCTTCCTGGAGGAGGCAGCAAGGGAACAGAGGTGTGGAGGGTGAGGAGGAGCTGGCCAGAAGGAGTAGGAAGCAGAGGGACTAGGGAAGATCATTCAGTCTAGTGTAGGGGTGGAGGTAAGAGCATCTGTAGCGGTAGGAGGGGTGGTGGTGAGGAGAGACAGGGCAGACAGGAGAGCCACAGACTGACACACTGCCCACACATGGCACGCAGGATCCTAACTCAGCAGTAGACTACACGAGCCCTGTGCAGAGAACATCCGAGGAGGAGAGCTTGGGGGGGAGGGCAGGAGAGCTCAGGAGCTAGCATTGCAGGAGGGGAGATTGCTCGCTGACAGCCTGTGGGCTAACTAGTTCTTTAGTTTGTTAGCTCATTGGTTCACCATCCCGCTGCACACCTCCATCTGGGCTTTGGGCTAAAGGAATGAACCTGATACGGTTCCTGCCGTCAAGTGAGGGTCGGGCATGGCAACTAATAATTGCCTATCGAGGGTGCCTTGGGAAAGGGTTTCAGGAGGAGGTGGCTTTTAGGTGGGCTTTGAAGGATGTTTGGGAGTCTGCCAGATATTGAAAAAAGGGTAGGGTCATGTAGGTGGAGAAAACAGCAAGAGCAGGATGTGGCATCACTCTGGGTTTGGGGAAGGGTAAGCAGTCTGTCATGAGCAGAGAGTTGAGTGGGAGGGGCAGGGGAGGTGAAGCCAGCACGAGTAGACGAACACCAGGCTAAAGCATTTGGCTTTTCCAAGGAGTCTGTCCTAAATCGTGCCTGCCTGAAGAACACTGCACCCAGCAGTTCCAGACCACCGGAGCCTGCAAAGACCTTCTGGAGCCCCGTGGTTGTGCCTGCCACCATGAGAACTCCTCTCCCTAGAGGAACCAGGAGCGTTCCGTTGCTGGAAACCGACCAAGGGACAGGAACATGGCCCCAGGCTGATGGCGAAGGTGGAGGACTTCATGGGGACCAGCCGGCACTGGCTCGTCATAAGACGAGGGGGAGCTCCTGAAAGCCTCCTGAGCCTCATCAGGAAGGTTTTGTCCTCACCCCCCACTCACAGAAAAGCCATGCCCTCTGGAGCCCCCTCTGGGAGCTTTTCAGGGATGATCGCTATTTCCCTGGGCTTTTGTAGCACTGTGTAATCGCCTCAGATCAGAAGACACATAGAGGCTGGCGTGGACAAGTCACTTCACCCCTCTGAGCCTCTGTTTCCTCATCTAGAAAGTGGGCACATAACTCCTGTCTTGGTGAGTGTTGTGGCTGAGACAACGTACATGGAAGCTCCGGGCACAGGGCCTGGCCCACAGCAGGAAGCAGTGAGTGTAGAATAAATCAGCACTAACATCTCCCGGCACCGAAGAAACTGGCCCAGGCCTGGGCACAGGCACGATGTAGGAGCCAGGCGGGCACTGGCCTTCTGCCTCGGTGACCTTGTCCCCAGCTGCTGAGGGAAGGGTGGGGAGAGGTGAGGGCCACAGTGTGGGGGGCCCCTATTCATCTGCAGTGTATCAGCTTTGGAGACAGTGTTCCCTCCCGGGGCCCCAGGCCTGCCTCGCAGGGTCTGAGCAGGGGCCTCGGGGACCAGAGCTGCCTCAGCCCTTCTCAGCCCGGGCAGCTCAAGGGTGGGCAGCAGGACAAGGGCTACTCTCCCCACATCACCATTCTGGGGGACCCAAGAGCAAGGAGACCCAGGGCCGGATCCAGGCACAGTCTGACATATACCCCACACGTGTACAAGGCATGCACTTGGACACACCCCCCAAATGTGGGCGCACGTCATGTGCACAGACACAAATATGTGGAGATCTGCCGCTGCTCCCAGACTTTGGTGACCAGCCACACACGCTTGGACACATAACATACACAGCTAAAGCAGGGTACGTGCAGACACAGCAAGGCCCATGTATACACAGATGCACACACACAGACCCATACGTGCGTATACATGCGCACTGACAACATGCACAGGGACATCCATAGACAAGCACACACATGCGGACGCAGACGCACGCACAGGAACGGGGTCAGTCGCCTGCCCAGAGCCCTTTTAACTCCAACATCCACATAATGCACATGAAGCCATGCGGGGCTGTTCACACACATGTGCACGCTTTCACAGCTGTTGTCCCCTCTGACCCGACAGCATCTCTATAAGGCAGGCACGGCAGGGGCCTGGTCTCTGCTGTGCAGTGAGCAGCTAAGGGTACAGAGAGACCCCCTGCCCGGGTCATGGTAGGAAACCAGAATCTTGGTTTGAATTCTGGTCTCCTGGGTCTGCCCTGCACACCGGGCCTCCACGGACCCACACGTGTGCTCATGGAAACTGTGTTCGCAAAGCCTCAGACCCGGAGGGACCTCGCAGTCACCTAAAGATGGGAGAAAATTCATAGGCTGAACGTGAGCCACAGAGTTCAGTAGGAGACCCAGGGCCGAGCTTCTGTCCCGCCACCAACATGGCTGCGTGCAGGTGCAGACGCGGTCGTGCACAAAGCCGTGGGCTTGTCCCACAGCTGGTGTGTGCAGGTCCTCCTTCCTGCACACCGCTGCAGCCTTGTTTGGCTGAACGCACTGTCCCCAGGAGCTCAGGGTGACTGGCCGGGTTCTGCATTTCAGGAAGCTGAGGTGTAAAAAGGTTAGGCCCAAAGCCACTTAGGTCAGGAGTTCAGGAGTGGCATCTCCCAAAGCTGAGTCTAGCACTTTCCACACAGCAGCTAATGGCCCCATTCGCACCTCATCCATGGGCCTCTCACATCTCCTCTCTTGCTCCTGTGTGTGCATGTGAGTGCGCGCGCGTGCGCGAGCACACACACACACACACACACACACGCAGCCTCTGTGAGCACAGCCCCCACCAGAGTATTTTTCCAATGACCCCCAGTTCCGTGTAGTGCCAGCTCTGCCTCCCGAGGGGTCTTTTGAAGAAGGACAAGTTTGTTTAGGGCTGAACCTGCTCCCTGGCCCCTGGCCCTCTCCCCTCAGGGAAATGAATTCCACCTGCGCCAGTCCGCCTGCTCTGAAATCAGCCTCAGGGGTTTGGTGAGCAACTCTTTGATGTTAGAAGCCGCTTTAATGAGTTGGTTGTGGGTTTGTTTGCTTTTTTTCCAGTAAGACAGAAGTCTCATTTTCCTAAGAACTAAGGAATTATCACTCCGCTCCCCTTCTTTCCCCTGAGATTCTGGGAGCCCAAGACCTAGACTCCCAACGCAGTGCTCTCAGATACCCAAAGGGTTAGGCAGGCTAGGGCAGGAGAGGAAGGGAAGGGGGCGGCATACTTACAGTGTTTGCTGTGGTCGAGCCCTGTCTTGGGAACAAGTCTTACTTGGGCCTCGTCGACACCCATTTTAGGGATGACAAAAGTCTCCGTCCTCGGAGACGACAGACCGCCCGGCTGAGTTTGGGGCCCTCCTCTGCCTGGCTCCAGCTCCTGGTCCCCGTCTTTCCCTGTGGCAGCTGTGCCATTTGGGGCACATGACCTCCTCCCTCTGGGCCCAGGCACTTGGGCTATACAGTGGGAACAGTGTTCTCCATGTGAGGAATAATAAGCCCTATGATAACAAGATCTCAGAGTCCCAACGATTTGTCAAGAACAAAGCACGGCGTGAAAGGGAGGGAATAATTCTATTTTTATTGTTTTTGTATCAAGAGGCAAGTTTGCCCGTAGGATTCATAGTGGAATGCATCAGTTAATATCGCTCTAGGGCACTTCTTAACGAGCACTCTGTTGGCTTTCAGGTTGCTGGGCAAGAGCATTCTCTGCAGGGATTGGAGTAGAAGGAGGGTTTGGGGGTACGTAGGCACAAGAGTTTCTGGGCAGGGGCCACTGTTTTCATCCTCAGGGCCCAGCGAAGGCCTGACCCGAGCTCCTGGGCCTGGCCATACCCTGGCGCGCTTTGGCAAAGGCCACCTTAATTTCTTGGTTTATGAGGTCCTGCCAGGGATCCCTAGGGGGAAAGAAGAAACAAGAAGAATAAAACTGCCATCCAGAACAACAGTGGTGGGCGTTGAGAGCCCCCAGCTGCTTACGGGGAGCCGCTTCTGCTTCTGCGCCTTCCCCTGATCCCGGCAGCAGCCCTGCCATGGGTGTACCCCGGTCCAGGCTCAGGGAGGTGAAGAGTTGTAGAGACTCATTTGCATGTGGGGCTCTGTGTCCAGCCTCCCAGGAGATTGGGAGCCAGCCCCAGGTCTGTCCCCTCCTCCAGATGTGAGCTTGGGAAGCCAGAATGCCAAGGGCCGAGGGGCTCTGTGGATCTTGAGGTACGAGGCAAATCTGGGTTAGGGACACTGGGCCCCCACCATGCACACTCTTTCGTTTTCTCATTTGCTTCCCATACGTGCCTGGAGAACGGTAGGTTAGGGTTATGACCTTTGCATGGAGAAGAGAACAAGGCTCTCAGTGACAGCCAGGGCCTCACATCAACCTGGCAGGGGACACTTTTGAGCCTGTAGAGGGAAGAGAAGCGACCATTCTGTGGAGCGTCTCTGTGACACGTGACAGGAGGCACTTCCGTGGGCACTGCTGCTGTGGCCATACCAACACATGGAAGAGGGCTTTGTCCCCTTCCCCTCATCTTCACTGGCTCCCAAATACACGAAGGTAAAAGGTATCCCAAACACCCCCAAATACACGAAGGTAAATGACTTCTGTAGATACGGCAAATACAGAGAGTAAGGATAAAAGCATCTTTAGAAAACTTGGCTTTAAAAAAAAAATCAAGTTACAGTATATCGCTGAAGTAAGAATTTGGAAACTGCCTTTCCCCCTTTTTTAAAGTTATTTATGTATTTATTTTTAGAGAGACAGAGAGAAGGAGAGAATCCCGTGTCTGTATATCTGTTGGTCTGTCTGTGATCTCATCTCCAGCCACGCAGAGGGGCACGTAGTGGCATTTCCATGTGTGCATGTACCGGAGGCCCACGACAGGTGTGTGCCCACTTATGTGCGTGGGCCCCATGTGTCCGCGTGCTGGGTCTGATTCAGGGGGCCTAGGTGGGTGCCGATTCTCCCCTGCCTGCCCGAAGGCCTCGGAGGCTCCCAAGTCAGGTGGAGTTCACGGGGACTAATCTCAGCTCTCTTCCCTCCCTGAGCCAAGAAGATGAAAACGTTTCTGGCGCTTTCTAAAGTTTCCATCAAGGAGTGGGAAAGTCATCAGCTGAGCGAGCTCAGCATGACAGATGTTTGCCAGACCTGCCATTCCACTCCCAGGATGGGGTGGGCCAGGGCCCAGATGGAAGCCGGCGGGAGCTTGAGAGCTCACCTTCCCGGGGTCCCGGCACTGGGAGACCCGTGGGTGCATCAGACGGCCAGATCTCTTGGGGCTTGTGTAAGCAGGGGAACGTTCCATAAATGAATCGAAAAAACAAGAGTCAGGAAGCAGCAAGTGCTATGGGGAGGCAGTGCCGGGAGATGGGAAGGAGGTGACAGCAGGGCTTTCTTCAGCATGTGTGATCAGAGCCGCCTCGTGAAGGAGCAGCATCAGAGCTGAGGCCTGCAGGATGGGAAGGGACCACGCCAGGGCATTTCGTTACAGGGGATAGCAAGAGCAAAGGCCCTGAGGTTAGAGAGCAGCTTAGTGTGTTTTGCGGCAATGGCAAGGAGGCCCTGAGGAGCAGGTGGTGTGCCGTGGAAGGTGGCCAGGGAGCCAAGGCCAGGGGCAGGGGCAGGCCCAAAGGAGTGGGCCTCCAGGGTAGCATGAAAGAGTTCGGGCCTGAGCCTCAGAGCAGTAGAAAGACCTAGAGGGTCTGTTCAGTAAACAGGGGGCTTTCCTATTGATCATGTTGGTGTTCGTCTTAAGAGCTCCCTCTGGCTGCCAGGTGGGGGGCGGAGGGGCACAGCGGATGGGGGGCGGCCCCTGCCCGGGCCAGGAGAAAGGTGCCAAAGCCAAGCCCCCAGGTGGAGCTGTGATGGAGGCAGGGCTGCTGGGAAGCGTCCTCCACCTTTCTGACTGAGGATGGAGAGGCCACCCACCACGAGAGAGTCCTGGAGGAGGGCCAGGCTGCCAGGTGAAGCTCCAGAAGGATCTTGCTGAGGGACAGCAAGAGTTGTACAACCCAGAGCTCGGAGGGGAGGCGGGGCCAAGGCCCATGATGGATGTCATCAGCATCTGGATGGGAAGGGAACCCCTGCATTTCAGAGTCCGGGGCTGGCCAGCTGGCGGGGAGCCTGCGAAGGGTCAGTTGGAGAGGAAGGAGCACGGCTGGGGAGCCAGGGAGGCCTGGGGCATATTTCCGGGAAGAGGGAAATATTTCTGGCAAAGGGGAAATGCTGTCGAGCAGTCAAGTTGAGAACTAAAACTGCCCACGGATCTAGTGACATGGATGGAGGTCACTGGTGACCACAGAGTCTTCTGGGTGCGTGGGAGTGGAAGTCAGACCGCGGGGGCTGGGCAGGGAGTGGTGGGTGAGGAAGTGAAGTCAGCGTCAGCAGACGGGCCTTCTGAGAAGTACCGCTCCCCACGGGGGCGGGAGTGGGGGGCACCTGGAAGGCTGTGAGGCAGAGGAGGCTTGCTCTTTGAGGGGCAAGAGAGGTGGGCCGGAGCAGGGGACCCTCATGGACGAGAAAAGGCCACAAAGGGCCACGGCTGTCCTCCTGGGGATGGGTGAGCCAGGGAGCTATGGCACATGGGAAGGCCCCAGGCCATACCATGTTCCTGTCCCCACACTGCTGCCCCAGGACACTGTCTGCACAGAAACTGGGCTGCATGGAGACGTTTATGTGAGCATAAGCTGGTTCTGCACCCAGGAGCTGGGGTGTCCTTGGAAAAAGGGTGCACCTGTGTGTCCTGTACGCTGGCCAGTACCGCAGTGTGTGCCTACCCACCCCCTCCCCTGTCCTACAATGCTGGACCCCGCTCTGTGTATGTCCCGCGCATTTCTTGTCTTTGAGAGATGGAAGGGGGGCAGCCTTGGGTGGGGGGCCATCCTGGAGGAGGTGAGAGGAGCCAGTTGGAAGTTCTGGTGATGGAAAACCCTGGGCAGGAAGCTCCAACATGCTGGTGCTGCTTAGTGGGGCTCAGCTTCCACACCTGTGGTCCCCAGGACCTTTCCAGTTCTAGGAAACTGTCATTTTCAGCCACCGGTAACACCCGTGCGCCCTGCCCTCGGCCCCCTGTGGACCCTTCTACTGCTTGAATGGAAGGGAGTGAGAAGAGCACATTGCAGTGAGGCCCTATTGCTTTCCTTGCCACCCCACTCCCATTGCCCTCTGGGAAGGACGCAGGGTCATGGAGGACAGGGGACAAAGGGAAGGGCCAAACTGCCAGGCAGGCACAAGCTCTCTGAGGATCTTACTCACTTGGCCCCTAAAGTGTGAGTGTCCTTTCATCTATAGATTCCTCATCTGCAGAAACAGTCCGAATTGACATCAAACGCCCAGTAACTCTTTACCAAGGCTCCAAATGGGGAGACGGTCACGCGCCCAGCACCGAGGGAAAGGCCGACCTAACCATCGCACGCCCGCATGTTGTGATCCCGATGCCGTCACTGCAAATGTGTGTTTATAAAGGGCTCTGAACCATATGGACAGCACAGACCAGAATGAGAAATTATCCAGGCACCATGACCTCATCCACAACAAACGCATCAGCAACAGGCTAGCAGCAGCAGTCTCTCGGGACCGGAAAGAGGTAACTATTTAATCGTGAAAGAATTCTGTATTTTCCAAGTTTTCCGCGTTGGGCAGGTAATAATACTCTTATGATCAGAAAAATAACAAATATCAAATTTCAAACAAAAGACGCTGAGCTCTGCGGGCAATTCCTCTTACTCACCCAGGTTTGATGTTCAGCGGTGTGGGGAGGGGCCTGGGGAAGCCTGCCTTCCCCACCAGCCAGTAGGTCTCCTCTTTGCCCTTCCCCTGGAGGAGAGAGGAAAGGGGACTGAGCACGCCTCGGGCAGGGAGTGAGGCCGGAGGAAAGGGCGCAGATCCAGACAGCTCTGGAGAAGCGACTTCTCCATCCCGGCCCTTCTTCTTATGAGGAGTCAAAGAGGGAGTGGCTCCCGGGAAGAAATATATTTTTTTTTAGAATTTGGGGAGTGATTAAGACACGTAAAGGCGATCGACTCCATCCTTGACTCCAGGCAGGCATTTTCTTCTCTATCAGATGAGTGAGAATCTGTCCCCTGCCCCCACACACTGGATTTTCCATCAATGCCAGGAAAGAGAGTCCCCTCACCTTTAGCTCAGTCTGGCCTCTGATGTCAACTGTGTAGCCTTCATCCAGGCTGAGCAGCATCTGGACCGTGCTTCTGTTGACATGAATCCTGTATGCTAGCCAGAAAGGTAGTAATCTAGTCACCACCAGGTGGCAGCATACCTAGTGTTTCGTACTATCAAGACCCTTAACAGCCCCCAGTTCCAGCCAGTAATACACCCAGTTCTGATTCATACGGCACCCTTCACCTAACCTTCCTGTCCCTCTGGTAGACCAGAGGCCTCACTAGGGGCCTCAAGGAAAAGCGGATTCCATAGATTGAGTGTTAAGAGGGACTCACGATGAAGTCAGAATGTCTAGGAATGTGATTTTTAGTGATAGGGAAGTCAATGAAGACGGAGTCAGAGGGACAAGCAGTCATTTTCTTTCAAGAGCAGGACTCCCCGGTGGGGCCACTGCATCTCGTCACGCAGGACGTGTCGAAACGACATTAGGGAGCAGACAACTCATGCAGCCAGAAGCACATGTCCCAGGACTTCAGATTTGACAGCTGCTCTAACCAAGCCATCAGTGTGGCCTCTGATGCCAGCAAGGGCCTAAAATGACATTGAAAAATCGAGAGGGGTCTCCTCATTGTAAAGGTGTGGAAACCCAGGCCTAGAGGAAGAGTATTTTCAAGGACAAGCCGGTGGCAGAAGGGGCTAGGACCCAGGTTTCCTGCCTCCCAAGTCATTGTTTCCTCTCGGCTAATTCTCTCACGAGATCATCCCAAAAGCCCCATGGAAAGTTACAAGAACCAGCGACCTACGCGATCTCCTTACAGTTGTTTCATTGACAACTAAGGTACACTGCCACCAGGTGGTGATTTGGTTACTAAGCACCCTTTCAAACAGCCAGGCTGCAGGGGTCACTGAGAGTCCTTACCCACGCAAGATAGAAATATAACACTCACGCAGTCCTGTGGACTCCATCCGGGATGCGGTGTTCACAGTATCACCAAAGAGGCAGTACCGAGGCATGGTGAGACCAACGACCCCTGCCACACAGGGCCCTGAAACTCAAATGTGTCCGGTGAGCGCCAGGAGGTCCTGGACCCAAGGGAAGTTCCCATGACAGTTTGCCCTTGCCCACCCCCTCTGCTGTCAACACATCCTGGGCTCCACTTGGGGGGTGAAGATGAAGCTATATGGAGTCTCCAGTTATACCCAGAGAAGAGAGGATATTGGTGCCAGTCTCTGTGCCAGGGGTGGGGGTGGGCACACAGATAAATCAGAGCCAGCGTTTGCTCTTGGGGAACTCCCAGCCTGGTGGAGGAGACGTGTAAACTGTGATCGATGTTGTCAAATGGAGGCACCAGAGCTGTGCTGGCCCCAGAAGGGAGTCTGACTCAGCCCAGAGGACTTCCTGGAGGAGGCAGTGCATGAGCTATGTCTTGAAGGATGAGAGAATGAGTGGGCAGGGCATGGCAGGTGCCAAGGCACAGAGGCAGAGAGCCCACAGTTCTGAGGGAAGCGGCAAGCAGCCGAGTCTGGATAGGACGGCAAGTAGGAAGTTGTGGGAGATGATGTTGGAGGGAATAACAAGGGCCTGGGAGGCTGGGGCGGGGGTGGGGAGGGGGGTGTGGGGACAGGAATTTGGACTTTATCCTGCAGGTGAAACCATGGAGGTAGGAAGGGGTGGGGACCTGAGAAAGATGCCCCAAGGTCTCTCCTAGACCCATCCCAGCAAACATTTAGTTGTTTGCAGAACCACAGAAGGTCTCTGTCCTGCCTCTCCTATCAGACTATCAGCTCCTCAATATGAACTCAAAATAGCTTTGACAGATGCTGAGACAAAATGTGTGTGTGTGTGTGTGTGTGTGTGTGTGTGTATGAAACCGAACATCACAGATTCTTTAACTTATAACATCTTAGAACCTTCAAATAATAGAAGAACAAAAGGAATGTAAAATTTTCTATCCTAGAGTTTTAGGATCTCAGAATTCTAGAAGCACACCATTGGGGTTGCCCCAGCCAATGCCCCCGGAATGATTGGGAGGTTGACGTGGCCCGTCGCCCCCACAGCCCCCAGTTTGTACCTGAGTGCAGACCAGCCCGGATGTAAATGGGTACATCGGGTGCGTGCCTCATCCGGAAGCCTCTCACAGAGCTGAGGATGTCCAGGGCCATGTTGGCGATCTCGGCCGCATGCCGGCTCCCGTTGCGCCGGGGCAGCCCTGAGGCCACCATGTAGGCATCCCCGATGGTCTCCACCTAGAAGTCACAGCCTTCACGCTCCAGTGCAAGAACACGCCCTCCTTGGACCGTCCCAGCTCACACAAGGCCCTTCTGGGGAGCCCTGACCCACCCCTCAAGTCTCTGGCCCACAGCGTCGTCTCTACCAGGCCTCCCGTCCCAGGTGCCTCTGGCAACACTTAGATCTGCACGCTTCACATCGCCTTGGTCTGAATTGCAGTTGACCGTGGCTATCTGGGCTTCTCTGGCCCCGGGCCATGAGCCCGTTGGCATCGGACCTGGGCGCCCCGTCTGCACAAGGCCACAGCAGCAGATCAGGACTTCATCTGAGAGGACTACATGTATATTGGATGCATATACACCCCAGGGGGTTGGAAAATAAGTATACCTAGTATGCTTTCCAAGCTGTACTAGGAAAAAAATGTAGGTGTTGGAATCCTACAGATGCGGGTTCAATCCCTGGCTCTGCCATTTACCTTGGGCAGACCACTTCACTTGTGCGAGCCTGTTTCCTCTTAGGTGGAATGCATATGAAAGATAAAGTGTTGAAAGCACTAGGCTCCGGGTACCAGAGGGGAGGTGGGCAGGGGGATGGGTGAAACAGGTGACGGGGATGAAGGAGGGCACTTGTGATGAGCACCGGGTGATGTATGGAAGTGCCGAATCACTAACTTCTACACCCGGAACTGATATTTCACTGCATGTTACCCCAAAAAAATTTTTAAAAAGAACTAGGCTCATCATAGATGCTCAGTGGATGGAAACTTCCATCACCATCGCCATCATCAGCATCCTTTTCCTTGGCTGATGGTTGTGGGGATGAAAGAATCCCACAGTCTCAGAAGGGCTTTGAAGGCCACCCACCTGCCTCTTCAGTGGCTGGCCTGGCCTGCTTACACCTCTTGATACGAAGGCCCCCCCCCCCACTTCTAGAGGTGGCTGCTTCTTCTTCTAGGCAACTCTGACTTTCAAAAGTTGAGTGGAATAGAAACCTGCCTTTCACCCGCTGCTCTCAGCTCTAGCTCCTGAACTCTAGCCACAAAGCGTTCCCAGGCACCTTCTTTCTTCCGAAGGCCCTGTTCCAGCTACTGGGGATACAGATGTGCGCCGTGGCCCTCCTCCCTGCCACAGGCCAGGCCAGCCAAGGTGAAGATGGTGACTCTACCCTCCAAGTCTTCCCCTCTCCAGGATGAAGAGCCCAGCTCCTGCACTGCCTCTCCCAAAGCCAGCAAATGCTGGCACCTCCCGGACCTGGGGAGCAGGTCCTGGCCGGCTCTCAACATCTGCTCTCCCTTGGCACCTGGTGTGCAAATAATCATAATCATAATCATAATCATAATCATAATCAATACTTCCCCTGACCATAGGGAGCACTGCAACTCAATAAATCTCTTACACAACATTTGCTGTAGACTGTGCCTTACTCCCCATATTCCCCAAACCTCTCCCTCATCCTCCCAGGCGATCTCTACCCCACCGCCAGGAAGTGATCTGCCCTAATCATGCCACATTCTGTTTAGATACTTAAATTTGCTCCCTGTGGCCTGGCAGTCAGGGACTCCTGTGATCTGCAGAATTTCCTGACGAAGTGCTAACGGTCACTCCTTGTTCCCCATGCGTCCACCAATGGGAACATTTCTGCTGTCCGCAGAGACACTCAGGGCTTGCTCGATGGCCTGCTCCCCCTGCCCGAAATGCTCTCTCTCAGTCCCTGTTTGTTGAGATCCAAGCCCTCCATCAGCCCAGCTCACACTTCGTGGAGTCCCTAAAATCTTCCTGGTCACCAGATGTTTCCCTCCTCTGGGCCGTGAGCCCCGTCTGCCTCCCCATCACCTGCGGTTGTCCACCCTGCACTTGGGGGCTGGCAGTGAACGTGGCAGGGGTCGGGCACATGGCTACGCCCCACTGTGTACATTTTCACAAAGGAGAAAGACCTCCCACCCCATGCGCCAGGAGGGAAAAATATGAGCGAGCCCTGGCTTTCCCTCTGCCCACCCACCTCTTCCCACAGGAGGAAGAACCCATTATCTGATTGGCAAGATTGAAAGGACGAAGCGCTTACATACTGGTATAGCAGTTATCACATGCCAGACGTCGTTCCAAGTCCTTTACAAACATCAATTCGTTAGACCTTCACAAGAACTCTGTGAGGTAGGCACCATTACCGTTGCCATTCTGCAGGTGGACATCGGGCCGGAGGATTGAGCCACTTGCCCATGTCACACAGCGCAGATGTGACCTTGATCAGTCCAGCCCCAGAGCCCGTAGACTGTGCTGCCTCTTGATACGCATGGCTTGCGCCCCTTCTCTCTCTCTTTTGGGGACAGTGCCTGCTGTGTGGGGTTTTCCTCAGCGACTGCCCTGTGCAGTCAGCACCTGTGCGTAGGTCAGTCTGGCCTCCCAGAGGCAGCCCCGGAGAACTACAGCTCGCTGGCCTGACTTTGAGTCAGCGGCCGAGCGTACAGCTGAAATTCAGGGACGGTACATGTGCTTTGGAGACCCAGCGTTGCCTCAGTCGGGCGACCCCAGGTCCGGACTGGGGAGGAGAAGCACATGGTAGTGTCTCTAAGCTGTTAGACTGCCCTCCACCTGCCTGTAGTGTCATTAATAATCACCCCTACAAATCCAGTGACAGCAAGATGACCAGGCACAGGCCCCACTCTCTAGGAGCTCAGACCCATGAAGATGATCACTCAGAGACTCCTATCATAGTCGGCACTCAGCTGCACGCAAGGGTATACGCAGGCGTGGCCCTTCTGTGGATGGGAGAACACAGCCAGAGAAGCGAGGGCAAACGTTTCCATACTGGCAAAACACAGATGTGAACTCCAACTCCGCCACTGACTAGCCATGTGACCTTGGGCTAGTCACTTACCCCTCTGAACCTGTGTTGCATCTGAAGGAATAATGGTCTGTTCCTCTGAGGGCCATTGCGAGGGTTGAATGAAATACCCTGTGATAGTCCCTTGGCTGGGCGAGTCCTCTGTAGATGCCTCACTAATGCTGGGGCCCACCCCAGACCTCTGCCCCATCTGTGCTTTCAGGGCAAGGCCTCGGCACCTGCTCGTGGTGGTGGTCGTCATGGCATTGGTGAACGAATGATCCGTAGCCCTTCTCGCTCTGTAAAACGATCCTAAGCCATAATAGGCAATTTCACCTCTTTTTACAAATGGGTGCTTGGAACTCGGAGAGGTAAAGTGATTTGCCCAGGGTCGCTTGGCAGTATGGCTAAGGCCGGTCTCTCCCGCTGGGGCTGAGGGGCTAGGGTAAGTCCCCTCCACCCCTGTAGCCCACACGGACTCTGCTGGAACTTTGTGCATAAAGTGCTCATTCAGTGCGTGCTGGGAGGGAATCACAAACCCCTGCAGAACCAGGAAATGATTGCCTGGCTGCCTCCCAATCCAGACTGGATTAAAGAGCAGTAACCAGATCCTGCTGGGGACGAAGGGGAAACCGAGGCGGATGGCGTGAGTGATGAGAGACGCGCTCACACATCGTCAGGAACAGGCCGCCTGTTTCCCCACATCTGGAGGGGTGTGCGGGCCTTGTTTTATTCCATTTCATCCTGCCAGAAAGATGCAGACCTCTTGGCCAGAGTTCAGAGCAGATCAGAAAGTATGATTCAGAGCGGGGAGGGGCACATGTGTGAGAAAAGATTAACAGGAGAGGAAAAGGCAAGGCCAGGGGTGACTCAGGGCACATCAAAGCTGCGGGGTTCAGCAAGATGAGATGAGGAATCTTTTCCTGGGGCCCACAGGGCCAGGGCGGCTCTGGAAGCAAGAGGGAAACTCAGCCAGCATGAGAGACAACATCTCAGAACCAGGAGCTGAGGCAGGAGTATAGGCTCCAGAATGGGGAGCAGGAGGGAAGCTGTGTCCTTGGCATGTCGGTGGCTCAGGTCTCTGAGGCTCAGTGTGTGGCAGGGTGGTATAGTGGACAGAGCCAGGCCGTGGCGGGAGACATTGTGGGTTCTAGTCCTGGCTCTGCCACCTACGGGCTGGGTGACCTTGGGCAAGTCACTTTCCCCTCTGGGCCTCAGCGAGCTCTTCACTCAGTCAATATGTATTTCCGGAGGACCTACCATGTGTTGGACTTTGCCAGGCACTGGGGACAGAGGGGTTTAGGTTAGAACCATACGGTGTGGCTGTGCTTTCCAGGGGGAGTTATGAGAGCACCACACAGGAGCTCCTAACCATGTCTGGGAGGGGAAGGAGGCTAACTTGAGGCCAGAAGGATGAATAGGAGGGGGCCAGGTGACATGGAGGGAGACCAGTATCCCTAGAGGAGGCAACCACATGTGCAAAGGCCTAGTAGCCCCGTCAGCAAAGCATGTGTGAGGAATACGAGGTCTGCAGAGATGCAGCGGCCAGAGATACAGGTAAAGAGGTAGGTGGGGCCAGCTTCTGGAGGGTCTTGTGGGCCACTATAAACGTTTGGTTTAACCTGAGGATGTTCATCTCTTAGGGATGGTGAGCCCCAGAGAAGGGAGGTCTTGGGATCAGAATGCCCAAGTTCAAATCTCAGCTTCACATGCCACTGGAAATATGTAATTAGATGAGCCCATTAATCACCTGTTTCCTCATATATACAGTAGGGGTACCATTACCTACCTTACAGACTGCAATGATGATTAAGTGAATTAGTACATATAAAGCACTTAGACTACTGTCCAGTATACAGTAAGCACTCAATAAGTACTGGCAATTATTATTGTTGGGATACTGTACATAATGCTATCAGCAGACTGCCTGGCACCTCAAAGAGGTGCCTCTGTCCAGGCATCCTGTCCACTCTGGCTTCTGCCACAGGGCCTGGCCTTCCCCTGTCCCTGCCTCCCTGAAGGGCTATGGCTGGAAGGGGACTGGTGGTTCACAAAAGGAGGTTAAGGCCAGTGGAGTCTGAGTGTGGCAGTTTCTGGGGAGCTCCCCCTCCCCACCTCCTCCACTGTGTCTGAAGTGACCCAAGACCTCTAGCAACTGGACCAGAACAAGGGGCAGGACTAGGGTGGGGTCCCCACAGCAGGTACAGAGGTACAATTTGCTTACACAGCACTTTTTCAAGGGGGTTAGGAACTACCCATCATCTGCCAACCCCCAAGGTTGAGGTCACCATTCCTCATGTTTTATACATAAGGAAACAGAAGTCCAGAGAGGGAAACCATTTGCCCAAAGCTACACAGAAGCTGGTGGCCAAGCTGGGACTGAAACCCAAGGTCGAGAGATGCACAGGGACTAGATCGTGGAAGGTCTTGACAGCTCTGCCCCTGCTCCCCTCTCCAGTGTCCCTCAGCCGCCACCCACTCCACCACCAGCCCACTTCACGTCCAGCCATTACAACCCGTTCAGCACTCTTCATACTCACCAGGCCCATCCCCTCAAGGCTCAGGCTTTGGCACATTATTCCCCCATGGCTTGCCTGGAAGAACCACACCCAGACTGGACAGCGCTAGGAAAATAGCACCTCCTCCAGGAAGACTTTCTTGCTTTTTACTCCACACGTCTAACCCTAGCTGGATTGGGTGACCTCTCAGCCTCCTTTGCCTGCCCTGACCATCGCTTTTACTGTGGGCTGTCTTCATCTTTTATCTATAGCAGTGAGCTCTCCCTGAGGACAGGCACAGGAGATGACTCATCTGTTGGCCCTTGCCCAGCACGGGTGGAGTTAATTTCCCCACCTCTTGAATCTGGGTTGGCCCCTTTCTAAGTAAACTTTAATGCCCAACATGGGGCTCAAACTCAAGAGCCCAAGAACAAGAGTTGCATGTTCTTCCGACTGAGCCAGCCAGGCACCCATGGGTTGGCTTTTTGACTTGCTTTGACCAATAGAATATGTCAGAAATAGCCATGTGCCCAATCCCAGCTTAGACCTCAAGAGGCTTCTGTCTTCTTTCCCAGAACCCTGCCATACCATGTGAATGATACCAGCCAACCTACTTGGGGTTAACAGACCATGTGGGCCACAGCTGTCCCAGTCAAGGTTCCAGACACATGAGACGTCCCAGCCAAGATCGGCAGAACTTCCTAGCTCCCTTGCAACTGACCACAGATGCATGAGTGGTCCAGCTGAGTCCAGAGAACTTTTCAATTTCCCTATAGGTTTGTGAGCAATAATAAATGCTTATCATTTTACATTACTGGGTTTTGGTGTTATTTGTTACACGGCAATAGCTAACTGATAAAGA
This sequence comes from Panthera uncia, assembly GCF_023721935.1. NCBI lineage: Eukaryota > Metazoa > Chordata > Mammalia > Carnivora > Felidae > Panthera > Panthera uncia. Next base: position 57,256,265 of record NC_064808.1, read on the forward strand.
CACACAGGTAAATGACTAGAAGTGAATGTATGACACAAACACAGCAGTGCAGGAAGGAGAGCTGGAATGCCAGCCTTCTGGTGTTCTCACCTTATACACATCATGGCTGCCCAGAACAGCATCAAACAGTGTGTAGAGGTCGTTGAGCAAGCCTACCACCTCAATGGGCTCGCTCAGGGCTGAGATGATGGTGAAACCCACAATGTCACTGAAGTATATGGTAACCTGGTCAAAGTACTCTGGCTCCACAGTTGCCCCCATTTTCAGAGCTCCAGCCACAGACCTGAAGAATGAGAAGGACCAGAGTCACAAGGTAGGAGGACCCCCTTTCCATAGTTTGGAGGGAGGGATTTCGGGGGGAAAATTCTTGGGTTAAGCACTGGGGAATCTGGATCAGGCCTGCTTGTATCCTGGCTGCCCTCCAGCACATACCTGTCCCTCTCTGGACATCACTTCCTCTGAAGTCAGATGGGGGACACTGTGCCCTCTCCTTGCCCCCGAGGAAGTGAGGTAGCAGAGTTAATAGAAGGGCCCAACATAGTGCCTAACACAAATAGGGGTTCTGTGAAAATATGTTAGATAAATAAACAATGACTAAATTAAATGAATTCATGGAACCCAGACTTACTAAGTACCTACTATGTCCCAGGTCCCATGCTCAGAGCCACAGAGGCTAGAGACATAATCAAGTCCTAAGGGGCCACTCACGGAGGGAGCATCTGAGAGAGTAGCCTCTCTGTCTTCTGCCTCTCCAGCTCCAGTTCCTCAGTCCGCTCCTGGATCAGGTCCTCCAGGTTCTGGGAATACTTCTCCAGCATCCACAGCATAGAGTCAGCAACACTGGTCTTCTTGCCTTGATTGAGGCTTTTGAACTGAAAATGGAACAAAAGTCCCAATTCATCCATGAAGGTCAGCACACTTGCTTTTGGGTTGGCAATCTGGGCCACGAGAATGAAGCAGACATAGTCCCTGCCTGGAGGAGCTCCATTGGTGAGGAGCAGATATGTAATAGACAAGGGACGGCAGCTGGAGGGAAGCACAGGGGAAGCACAGACAGCTGGAAGGAAAAGTGAGTTAGTTCTATATGAGGCGGGCCGGCAGGGAGAGGACTTTACAAAAGAGCCAGCTCATGGCCAGCATAGCATTACCATTATCAAACACTAACCCTACTGCTCTGGTTCTTACAACAACACTGTGGAGTGGACATTTGTTGTTCTTCTCAAAGGTGGATGGATGGATGGACAGATGGACAGATGGATGGATGGATAGATGGATGGATGAATGGATAGATGGATACATAGATGATAGACAATAGATGGATGGATGGATGGATGGATGATAGATAGACAGACAGACAGATGGGTGGATATGATGGATAGAAGGATGAATGGGTGGGTGAATAGACAGGTAGATAGAAAAGATACATGTAGATTAGTTATGTATATAATCATTTCTACCTCTATTTCTCTCCTTGTTCAAAAAAATGTTTTACAAAATAAGATAATAAATACGTAAGGCCACTGGGACCAAAGGAGGAAAAATGCCTGCTATTTTGGTCTAGCAAAATGCATGTTAGAATTTGGTCACAATTTTGAATATAAGCTTCCTAACAACAAAGCAAAGAGGGAAATATAGATTATATGATCCGCAGAGTCCATGAGACAGCGGAGCATTGAATTGGTTGCTCCAAAGAAACAAAACTGCTGGCTGCTGAGCAGAGAGAAATGCCTGTCTTAGATCTTCATATGAGGACATTCATATGTGGTCATAAATCACATCTTCAATGAGAAACTTACAGGAAATACAGCAGTGCGTTCCCTAAGGAGATTTACTAGAACCTTCCCCAGTCTGGTTTGTACCTTCCCAAAGTGCAGTCAGTGGGAGAAGCAAATTAATGATGGTCAAAGTGAAGGAATCCAACCCTGTCTAAACCCAGAAGCTTAGTGTGTGGGCATGTGCGTGTGTGTAGGTGCACATATCCAACCTCCATGAATACCACTTAGCTCAACCCAACATCTGTAAGGTGGGGAGTGGCTGCAGCCCCTCACGTGCACCTATTTTATACCGCCCATTAAAAGCAGAGGCGCAAGCTTAAAGGGCAGTCGAGGTGGGCATGACAGCTCCTGACCCTGAGGCACCAAGAACCTAATGCTGACCAGAAGCTCACCTCTGCAAGGAAGGCCCTCGTTATACAAATGAGAAAACAAAGGATCTGAGAGGTGAGATAACTTGCCAAGGACTTCATAATGGTGGAACTGAGTTTCAAACTGAGATCTTTCACGTATTAATTTTATCATTGGCCAACCCACTGAATTAGTTTAAAAACTGGAATGCGCTTTCCATTGTTTCCCCCGGTTGCCCAGGAATGCAATCATAGGATCTGCAAATAGCAATTAATTTCTTCTTCCTTTCCAGTATTCATTTTCCTGTCTAATTGCATTAGCCGATACTCCCAGAACAATGTTAAATGAACATAAACCCAAGCCTTTTGATTTCCAGGTCCATGTTCTTTCTCTAATGCCTCACTCACTCTTTCTCAGAGAACCACCTTTTTTCTTAACTTAGTTATCTCACCTGATGGTCACTCAAGTGTGGGGAGTCAGACCACAGTTAGTCTTGCCAGGCAACTTTTAAGGAAGTTGAAGCTCAGCAGAGCAATCAACGTGCCCAAGGTCAAGGAGGTAAACTGCAATGTACATGTGAATGAAGGCATTCTGGCCTTTAGCCTCCCCACGGCGTGGTCCAGTCCCTGCCTTTGTGCCGAATGCATCACATGCCCATCTCTGCTTTCTCCACCCCAGAGCCTTGGGCAGGATCTTTCCCCACAGTCACCCATAGCTGGCCATGGCAATCTCTGATCCCTGGATGGATTCCAGGCTCGTGTTTTAAGAATTGCTGGTCCTAGCTCTGCAACCCACCCCCACGGTGGCCACTGAGAGCTCATTTACTCTAGATCCAGATTTCTCATTTGTGCAATGGCGACGCCACGCCTGATACCTGAGCTGAGGTGAGGAAAGGAGGTGGGAAGTCAGGGGATGTGGAAAGGATTCTCAGGGGACACCTGTGTGCGCCTTTTGTGTGTCTTCCTCGCTCCCGCTCCCTCATCACCTGTCTGGACGCCCCTCTTGCTCGCTGAGCCTCTCCTTGGCAACGTTTGCTGTGGCTGGGAGTAGAGGGCAGAAAGGGAGGCACAAAGATGTCACCTCAGGCTTGATGGGTTAGTCTTGTGGGAGCCATTAGCCAGCTCAGTCAGGCCCACACTCTCCACCACCACCCTGCAAACTCGTACAGACTTGCCTCACCCCTCCTGTTATAGATCCCAAGGCAGGCCTGGGGGTGGGGGTGCACCCGAGCTCCTCACTAATTCCACTCACGGACAAGAGGAAACAGCATTGATTGTCTCCACAGCCACAAACGACCTCTTTGCTCTGGGGCCAGGAGGCCGAGATTTCCAGCACCAGCTCTGCAGACAGACAAACCTGAGTTTGGATTCCAGCTGCACCTTTCACTCCCTCAGTTACCTTGGGCGAGTCCCTCACCAATCTGTGCCTCAGTTTCTCTCCCGTAAAGCCAAGATAATAACAGTGCTTTTTGGGAGGGCTAGCCTAAGGATTAAATGAAGTAAGCACAACATAGCATGGGCCTCGGCACTTAGGAAGGCACTCAACACACATCCCCGGATCCCAGGGATCTGAGAAAGTTTTCCTCAAAGGGTGGACCTCGGCCATCCCCCCTTCTCCCCCGCAGGAGTGATGGTGCTGGCCTGTTGCCCCTTTGCTACATAAGGTTTCTAGGCCCCATAGGTAGTATCTGGCTGTCACTGAGCAAAGTGAAGTGAACCGATCTGCTAGGTCTTGGGAGCACTGGCCTGGGGTGCACTGACCTGGGTGTAGATCTGGTCTAGACTGGGTCTGTCCTCTGGAGCCTCCTCCCAGCACTGCTCCATCAGCTGGATACACTCGGGCGGCCCATGGTCAGGGGACACCAGGGGCCGGCACAGGGGAGGGGGCGATGCCACCTTCCTGATGATTTCTGCAATAAACACCATGTGGACGATAGGTCAGACGGGCCCAGTAGGACTCGTGGCAAGGGGTTGGCCTGGGGTCCTGAGAAGGAGGGCAGGGTAGGCCCGTGGGGGTGTAGGGATCAGGTCCTGAGGGTACTTCTTGCCTCCCCTGGTCACGCTGGCCAGTGGACCCAGGATTGCCCAGGGTGTGGCCTGGGAAGGGGTCTCACGCTAGGAGCCGAAAAGTGGGTTTTGACTTCTGGATCTGCCCCCCCCCCACCTCTCTAGGAGATGGTGGACGAGACAGTGACCTTTCTGAGCCTCAGTCTTCCCATCTGTGAAATGAGCTTAATAAACTGCCTTCTTGAGAGGAGTGCAGAGGGAAGAGATGAGATGTTAGGCACCTGGCCCCTAGCAAGCACCCCCCCCCCACCCACAAACCCAGCTGCTGCCACTTGCCAGCGATGCCCCACCCATGCGCTTGAAACCTTGACGCTGTGGCTCTTGCCTCCAGTCCTGCCACCTGGAGACTTTCCGGTGCCAACTCCCCATGTGGGAAACAAGATTGTATGCTTTCATTATCATCATCATTATCATTATTTTCCCAAGACAGCCCCTGCCATGATCTTCCTGTCCCCACTCCCTGTGATAAAGACCATCAGACTAAGTCGAGGTCCGATAGATCGGCGTTCTAGTTCTGGCTCTTGCTATTTGCCATCACTCTGTGCCTCAGCCTCCTCATCGGACAACTGGCCGGGAAAAGCTCCCCCTCAGGAAGCTGTTGGGGGCACTGGGGGAGCTGAGAGATTCACAAGGGATTTGGGAGGAAGTGGGGCTCAGATTTTCAGCGGATCAGGAGGGGACTTCTATATCACCCTCTTACGTTCTAAGTCATATCACCTCTCTGAGCCTCAGTTTCCTCCCATATAACAAGTACAGTTATAAATAGTACAGACCTCCTAGGGCTACAGGCTACTCCCTCAGGAGGGCTGGGATCCTCCTCTCTTGACCGAGGAGGTGGGGGCCCTTGGTGCCACCGAGGAGAAGTTTCCTTCTGGATTTCAGTTCCCTCCACATTCTTTGTCGGCCCCCTTGTTGGGGGGTAGTGCATGAGTCCCTGTCTAATTTTACATATAGGGAAACTGAGGCTCCTGGGAGTGAAGGAGTTCACCCACAGCTGCAGGGCTGGTAAAAAGCAAACTGTAGAACTGAGCCCGATCTCCTCCAGGCCTACATGATTTTCTTTGCCCAGAGGCTTCCAGCCTGCAGGCATCAGACCCTGAGGGCCTCTGAGTAAAGGACCTGGAAAGCTGTGTGTGCTTACAAAGGAGGGTATGCAGATGGAATCAATAACACATCACACACACACACACACACACGTACGACTCTTTTTCAAAAGTATTCAGATGGGGTTGTGATGAATAAAATACAAATCCATTTCAAAGCATTGCTGACTTCAGAGCCGATTCTGTCTTTGGGGATTGTCTCAGTCAGCGGATATTAAAAATCACATAGCATGTGAGGCTCCAAACGTTTTTGACATTAAAACGGAGTCCTCGTATGTGAATGTGCTGAAAACGGCTGTCCCAGGCCAGGCCAGCCGCGGTCTCACGTTCCCTCCCCCTGCCCGGCCCGCTGTCCACACCCAACGCATCACGGTGACGGACTGGCCATGTCAGCAGTTGAGGGAGGAGGCCACACACCCAGCTCTATGGGAGTATGCTCCATGGATGACTCCAGGAGATTTTAGGGCAAGGACACTGAGCTTGTCCAAGTCCCAGACCCACTGCTTCCCCACCGAGAAGCCCCTTCCCCTCTCCAGGCCTCACTCAGCTATCTCTAACGAGTGCACCTACCGCCTCCCAGGGTTGTCCAGTGGAATAAAGCATATGACAGAGAGAGCTCTGGAAGCTGCAATTCCACCCCCCACCCCCACTGCACACACACACACACACACACACACACAGGATCTTGAAAAGATGTTACTTCTAAGATCAAGGAGCGTTTGCGTCCAAGTTGGGAATTCAGGAGAGAATGTGGGATCCCCCATTAGCACCTCCGTAAAACCGCCCAGGCAAATACTTGAGTGCCCACCATGTGTCAGGCACTTGGTCTAAAGAAGTTCACTGACTCCTCACAACCACTCTAGGAGGCAGGCAACATAGTCCCCATTTTACAGACAAGGAAACTGAGGCTCGGAGCCTGAAAGGGATTTACTCAAAGTTATGAAGTGAATTGGCGTGGAGCTGGGCTTAGGTTGGTGTCCCCCAGTACCTGGGCTCTTAGTGTTTTACTCCCCGAGACCAGGGACAGCATGCCCTGGGATGTAGCAGGCCCTGGACTGACAGCCTGATCCAATGGCGGCCATCAGGTTCCAGGCCTGATCCCTGCACCTAAAGCCTCATGGAGCCCAGGCCTGAGGGCCATACACTTGTGGACCCCATCTGGCTGGTCTTTCCTCACCCAGCGGGTAGATGTGGGGGGTCGGGCCACTGAGGATGTTGAACAAATGGCCTGACAAAGATCCCCCTCCTTCCCACTCCTCCACCTCATAAATTTGGAGCTTGGAATGCTACTCACTGAGCAGTGCTTTAGTGGAGAAAGGAAGCAAGCCAGGCCTCCCATGAGTTAATGATTTTCCTTTGGGGGTGGGACGGAGTAGTGGGTTCAGCTCCATCACTGCTCTGGACTGTGGGCTGAGATGCCGGGGTGTCTGTGAGGACAGGTCCCTGGGACTGGACACAGACAGGAGGCGGACAGCTAGAAGAACAGCCCAGGGTCTGGGAAACCCTGATGAGAAACACAGAAAGGGAGGAAAGGTTTCTGAAGTTGGTCCTCCGCGCTGGGGTCAGAAAAGAAAACATCTAAGACTGAGTGATGATGGGGAAGGTGTGAGTGACCATCCCACACACCTAAAGTATAAGGACAGAGATGTTCTTGAAGGAATCCTGTCTGGGCAGAGAAGCAAGCCCCTAAATACTGAGCAGCCTGGCCACATCAGACGAGGGCCAGATGTCTGGCCCATTTTTATTTCATCCCCATTCTAAAGATGAGAAAACTAAGGCTCAGAGAGGGTAAGCGATCTGTGTAAGGTCACGTAGTAAGTTAAGTGATACAGCTGGGGAAAACTGGGGTCTATATGGACACAAAGTCTATGCAAATCAAGGCGGGGTGGTTAGGGCATGAGCATCCACAGACATGGCAGTGACCTTAGAAGAGGCAGAGGGGGTTGAGGTTTTCACCCAGAAATCAATGTCTTTACCTGGAGCTGGTCAGCTGCCATTTTGGTGGAGCTGATAAGGCTGCCTGGCTTGAGCCAAAGAAACTTAATTCTCGTGGTCAAACCAGGCAAGTGTGTCTGTAAGGTTATTTCCACCAGGATTTCCTGGTGGCCACAGAGCTCCCCAACTACACGGGGACTCCAGCCAGCGAACGGCCAAGGAAGGAGGACAAGGGCACTGTACCTTCTGCGGAGAGCCCTGAGGAGCAGTAGGGTGGGCCTCGAGTCAGCACCTCCTGCAGGATGATGCCGATGCTGAAGATGTCTGCTTTGAGGGTGCCCCGTCCCGGCGCCCCGGGCCCCCGCAACAGCTCTGGAGCCGTCCACAACAGCTCTGCAGTCACAAGGCAAGGCCACACTGTCTTCACCCACTGACCACCAAACTGAGCCAAGATGGGCAGGCACTTCACATATGTGGCGTCATCGCCCTCTACCTACAGCCCCCAGGAGGACATAGGTGCTTCTGTTCTCCCCCATTCATAGGTAGGGGGCCTGAGGCAGCTCAAGGTCACACCACAGAAAGTGCTAAAAGATTGGACATCTCCCCTGTCCCCCTGCCTCACAAGCATCCAATTTAAATAGAGGCCTCAAAACCCACTGGCAGCGCCCGCCCATCCCTGAGCTGACCTTCTGGGGCTGGCCGGGGGCGGGGAGCCCGCTGAACGTCCAGGAGCTCTGCATAACCGTGGTCAGTGACCTTGAGAACAAAGCGCCCATCCACCACACAGTTTCGGGACTTGAGGCGTCCGTGAGGGAAATGTCGATGGTGCAGATACCGCATGCCCTGGAAAGGACGTAACGGTAGCCCATTATGTGATGAATCAAAGGGACCCTAGTCCTCTCAGCATCTCACAGACCCCAGAAACACTTCCTGCCTCCTCTCACCTTCTCCCATACTGTTCAGATTTTTCTTAGACAAAGTAGGAGACCAGGTCTTGGAAATCTGAGCATCTCTTTTCTCCCTGCCCTCCCCATGGCCCCCATAGCTCTAGGCCCAGGGACGGTTCTCACACGGATCAAATCCAGCAGCAGAGAGGCCTTGAAAGTCCAGTCCAGCCTCAGAGCTTCATTCCGCAGCAGGTCCTCCAGGCTGCCCCGGGAACAGTGCTCCAGCACTAGAGCATTGACCCCAGGGGCCACAAAGAAGCCCAGGCAGGCAGCAACGTTCTCATGCCGCATCTCCCGCATCTGTTGGGGCAATAGGCATCTTAGCATCCCCCAGGGGCACATTGAAGGCTGAACCAGGTACAATCCACATCTGGTCTCCAGTATTTAGCACCCAGTACAGGGAAGAGCACAGAGAGGCACCAGAAATGTTGGGTGGATGGATGGATGATAGATGGATGGAGATGGATGGATATGTAGATGGATGGGTAGATGGATGATGGATGGTTGGGTGAATGGATGGATGGATGGATGGATAGATGGATGAATGGATGATGGATGATGAATGGATGCCTGGATAGATGGATGGATGATGAATGGATAGATGGATATGTGGATGGATGGGTGGATAGATGGATGATGGATGGATGAATGGATGGATGAGTGGGTGAACAAGTGAATGGAAGCGTCATGGGAGAATAAATGAATAAGCTGTAGCGAACTCCACAGTGTAGGGATCTAGGCCTGTTTCCCAACCTAAGTGGAACCATGGACCTGAAAACTGTAAAGTTTCTCCCCTAAGACTTAGAGACTGATAAGGAGAGGAAGAAGAGCAGAAGGGACCAGGCTCAACCAGAAAATAGCCTCTGTCATGGCTGCCCAGCAGGTCAGAGAGCTTGAACCCAAGCAGTGATGCTAGCATTTATCAAAGGCTCACTTCTGGCCAGAGACAATTCTAGGTTATTTCATATGTTCTCTCCAATCTTCCTAATTCCCCAGAGGGTAGATTTCATTAGCTCCATTTTACAGGAAAGCTAAGCGTTTCAGGGAGGCAGAATTCTACCTGGGACCTTCCTGATTCCAATCCTGTGCTCTGTGCTCCAGCCACAGTGCTTCTCAGGATACTGACAACCTCGGGGGTGAAGGGGCTTATGTGGTTAGTGATGACAAGTGACCGGAAGCTCCTTGAGAGAAGGAACCCTGTCCCTCTTCTCCACAGCTGTACCCCCAAACCCAGAACATGGCCTGGCTCATAGGTGATGCTCAAAACACAGTGACTAAATGGGTGGATGTGTGGAGGGATGGTGGGTACAGGATGAGGTCCTTCGAGGGTGTTGCTGATACTGATGGAAGGGACTGTGCCCCTGAGGGTCGTGGTGATGGTCACGTTGAGGTGGTGACGTGACTTGAGGAATGCTCGTGAGTAAAGATGAGTGTGTAACTGTGGTTGAGGTGTCGGCCATGGGGCAGCAATTGTGATGATAGAAAGGACTCCTTTCTGAGGCTAGAAGCTTCCACGTTGAGCGGGGACCACTCCATACCAGTGGGAGTCCCTTGCCAGCGTCCCCTCCCCTCCTTGGCCCTACCTTTCTCAGGAGGCTGAGGCAGCTGGGCCGAAGCTCAGGGGCTGTGCCTGCTTCAAACCTCTTCAGCCACACCCACTCCCCCTGTTGGAGGAAGAATGAGAAAGTTCGCTGCTGCTGGTCTCCCGCTGTGCGACCTTGGGTTAATCCCTCTGTGCCTCTCAGCCCCAGTTCCGTCCCCATAAATGTATCTTTTCTGTGTGCTGCAAGCCAGGCAGGGCCTGGCCGGCAGAAACCGAAGTTAGACTTTCACTTTGGTGGGGCAAAGCCAGGGCCTTTGGCTGACAGACCCGAGTTCAGTCCTAACCCCGCCACTGTTTAGCTCCGTCTGTGAGCTTGAACAAGTGACTTTGGTTCTCTCAGCCTCTTGTTCCAGTTCTGTAAAGCGAAGATGATACCCCCCTCGCCCTGCAAGAGCTAACACTTGTTGCATATAAAGCATGTCAACATGCTCCCGGTGTCAAGGTCAACTTTACTCTGCAGGCCTCAGGCACCCACAACACCCCAAAGCCTGTGAAGTGACGGGGGCTCTGTGACCCAGAGACTGTAGGAGAGGGGACGGCGGGAGAGAAGGAAGCCTCGGGCTGGGGCTCGGTCCTCGCCCCGGCCTGGCCCAGAGCTAGCTGCAATCTTAGCCCTCTCTCCCCTGTCATGGATGGATTTCTGCCTTGTCAGCCTCACCCACAGACTGTCAGCTAACTTAGAGAAGCAGACAGAACATGCTTTGTACAGCATTAAAGCCTCCTTTCAGCATAAAAGAAGAAAAGATGGGATTCCCCTGGGGAGGAAGTGGAAAAGAAGGATCATAAGCCTCATGTCCCTTCCTGTACAATTAGCCTGGCTCATCAGCTGTGAGTCGCAGAATTTGAGAATCGGAACATCAGTGAATTGTCGAGTTGGAGAACACAGCACCTGAAAAGCCACAGTGTCCTCAACAACTTTAGAATCCTGCCGGTCTAATCTCTGACTTTGTGGCCTCCCTATCGGCTGACGGTCTGGGGCTGTGTGCTTCCCTCACCTCTGGGCCTCAGGGACCTGGGATCTCACTGTCCCTTGCCGAAACAGGCAGGAGGGTGACCTAGACTGGCCCCCGTGCTGAGAGAAACCCTGGGTGGACCCACGTTGGGAGAGCCCAGGCCCAAGTAGCCAGCAACTTGTTGTCCCAAGGTCAGATCACAAACCATGCTGAGCTGGGAATTGAGAGTCCTTCTCCACTCCTACTATGCCACTGATTTGCTGTGGGACCCAGGAAAGTCACTGGCCCTCTTCAAGCCTCGGTTTCCCATTCTGTAACAGGAGTAGGGCATACAGAAGCCCAAGAGGCTGTGGGCTCCCTCAGCTTCTCCCAAACTCACTGCAGCTTCTCAGGCCCAAACATGTGGTGGCAGAGGCCCTCACCTGGTACAGGGCCACATTGGTGGGCTCCTGGGGGGCCGGCAGGCTCCTTGCTGACCCCTGGGCCACCGACCTCAGGCTCCCGCCATCTGCCACACTTCTTGATTCACTCACGCTGTCCATGTGCAGCCTCTGGAGGGGGCAGGTGCGGTCAAGAGCCTGGACCAGGCCTCAGTCAGCGGCTTGCCCACCCAGTCCAGTGCCTGTCCCCCTACCCGTCTGCTTGGCGGCCGATGGATGAAGGTGAGCTCCTGGGCTGTCAGCAGGATCCGGTGGGGGCCCCGCACCAGCTGTAGCTGTTGGATGCCCAATCTGGAGGCAAGAGAAAGGGCAGGGCAGAGGGAGGGCACACGTATCACTCCCACCTCGATCTGGCCTATTGGGCCTGCGCTGACCCAGAGCCCTCTCCCTCTTTCTCTCCCTTCTCCCCAGCAGTCCCAGCACCGAGGGGTCACTGCTGAGCACTGCCCCCTACCCAGGCCCTTGGCCTGGCTCAGGCCTGATAAGCCTACTGGTCCCTAGCCTGGGAGTTCCCAAACTGCCCGGAGGCTTCCTGAGGTGAGGGCCGGGGGCAGGCTCAGGGAACACAGAGGATTTCAGACCCAGGAAGAATTGCTTTCAAAACCGAAGGGCCCTGGGAGTTGTCCTGGTCAAGCCATCATTGTGCATGTTCATAGCCTGAAGCTCAGGGATGGACAGTCTTACATAAGGTCCCAGGCTTCTTCCCCGACTTTTAAGTGGACCTTTTCGCAAGGCCCCCCAGCCTCAGCAGGGCCATGACTGAGGCTCTAAGATGGACAGGAGTGCTGGACTGTCCTGAGGTCCTGGGATGGGAAAGCCTCCTGAAGATTGCCAGGACTGTGCATACACAAGAGAGGCCCTGTGGGTGGGGGGCACAGAGGGGCAGAAAAAGGCTTGGGTGCAGACAGAGTCTCACCTGATGAGGCAAGTGAGGGTCCCGCCAGCCAGCAAAAGGACACATGCCAGGACAAAAGCGAGGAAGCTCCCCGGGAGCTGTGCATCTGCGGGCGGAGCAGGATGGACGCGAGTCCTAACAGTAACAACCACACAAGGAGGGCAGCCCCCTTCACCCAGCTCCTGTACCTCCTCCTGGGCCTTCCTCTGGGAAATGGAAACACAAACCCCAATCCAGACAGACCCCAGGGATGAGGCTCAGAATGACACTCATGTAGGAAAGTCCTATCTGTGGACTGGTCATCACACGCAGGTATTGAGTCCCAGTGTTTCAGCCTGGGTTCTTGGGCTCCCTGTCCCTGGATCCCCATGGTCCCTGCTCAGATCTCATTACAGTCCTGGTCAGACTATGGTCTTTTGTCTGATGGCATATCAAGTCCCTTCCCAATAGACAGAGTGGCTGGATAGCAGGGCCTGTGTCTTATTCATCTCACTGTCCCTGGCACCTAACACAGAGCCTGGGCATGGCGGGTGCTGAATAAAAATTTTGTATCCCTGTCGATTATTGTCCTACTTCTTGCATATCCCCTCTGATGGGCCCCTCGCTATCTGTTTGGACAGCCAGTTTCATTGTCCTTCACTCTGACCATTAAGAGAGCCTTCCTGACACCAAATCCAAATCTCCAGGTCTCATGTCAGGAGTTGGATGTAAAGACGCTATTAAAGTTCACTGGCAAGGTTGGGAGGGCACCCCTACTTTGCTTGGGCAACCCTAGCATCAGCTTAGGCTGGCAAGGACGCTGAATGCCCAGCCCCAATCTGGAGAGAGGACATTGACCTCTGCTGCCACAGAAATGGGGCCATCCCTTCTGCCTTCCATGCCTCCTCTCCCTTCTTCCTTTCGCTGGAGGATGAGCTCTGCTGTCCGCCCCCTGCTGAAGCCCTCCAGTCTGAGTCCATCATAATAATAGCAGCAAATACCTTGCAATCCCTATTATACTATTGCACATTGTATTGCATTAAGCACCTATTCTGATGATGTTATGTATTTCAATTCACCTTATTCTGCACAATGACCCCTGGAAGTAGGTATGGTCATGGTCACAATTTTGTAGAGGAGGAAACAGTGAGAAGTAACTGTCTGTGAGTGGCAGAGCCTGGGTTCAAACCCTGGCACTTTCGCTCTGGCATCTGGGCTCCTAACCACCGCATCATCCTGCCTCTCGCCCAGGCTCCGAAAGGGTAAGCTTTGAGTCTTAATCTGGAGGAGACAAGGGAGCAAACGCACAGGGTGTGGCAGAAAACACAGTGTGCCCCAGGCCTAGGGGGCAGCGAGTGCCAAGGTTCTGAAGCAGGAGCGGTCTGCGATCCAGGGAAGGACAGAAGAGAGCAGGAGGAAGACAGACCAAGATGCTGAGCGGGACAGGGTGCTGTGAAGTCAGAGGCCAGGACTCTGGCTTGGCTCCGGGTGAGGCCAAGCCTCTACAGGTCCTGGTGGGGGAGTGATTATGTTTCCAAAGGATCCTCCAACCTGCCAGGTTGCATGAGGATGAGGCAGAGGCAAGGCAGTGACCCAGTGAGAGATGACGAGGGCCTGGCCCAGGATGGAGGCAGTGACTGGTGAACAGCTCTGCTGCCGGGCAAATTCTAAAGATGGCGCCCCCAGGGTGTGCTGACCAACTGGATGGGGGGTGTGAGGAGACAGAGCGTTCCTGTGCCTGTGGGAGGTTGGGGGTTCCATGACCTGCAACGGAGAACATCATGGGAGGCAGATTGGGGGACAGATCAGGAGTTGAGCTTCAGACAACATCAAGTTTCAGATGCCGACTAGATATCCAGGTGTCAGTAGAATCTTATTGGACATGTCAAGTAAGCGGTTGGGCAGATATGGAGTTTAGGAGACAACAATGTCCATCTGGGGGCCACGAGAATGGATAAGACACTGTGGGAGTAAGTGCTGAGAGAAAACGGCTCAAAGCACCAAGCCCACAGGAGTGGTGTTAATAGGTTAGAATTCTATAGAACAGAAAAGGTGACTGAGAAGGTGACGAGTGAGGGGGCCCTGGAGAGGGATGGAGTAGCAAGGAGGACGGGAGTTCGGCTGTCTTGGCTGAGCAAAGCCAAGACTAGCAGCTGGCTCTGGGCCTCAGCACATGGAGGCTACTGGGGGCCTTGATAGGACTGCTCGTGTTAAGAGAGTAGTGGAAAGAGTCAGCAAGGAGGACTCCAGAGAAGAGGGGAAGGGACATTTAATCCAGTTAGCACCCACACCCTTTCGATGGATCTTGCTGCCAAAGGGAGTTAAGGAATAAAGCTTAGGCTGAAAGGAGTGTGAATGAATGGCTCTCTAAGACTGACATTCCAAGACACAAACAATCAGAGGAAACAAAGAACACGGCACATTCTCTTGCTGACAAGACCCTGAGACCCAGGGAGGAGAGAAGCCAGCCCTGGACAGGACAAGTCCAGCCGGTCCCAGCGCTCCTACGTGCCACTTGAGGAGTGCTTCTCACTGAGAGCACGGGACCTCGTAGCCCCTTCCCATCTCCTTGGAAGTACAAGCCCTGCTCCTGAGGTCTGCCCCACCCCCACCTCACGCAAGGACAAGCAGTTGAAGGTGTCAGGTCTTTGTTCCTATTTCTACATGAGAAATGGAGACCCAGAGAGGGTATGCAACTTGCCCAAGGTCACACACCTAGTCAGGGGCAGCGCTGAACTGCAGCCCTAAGTACATTTGCCCCAAAGCCCCCGCTGTCTGGTCTCTCAATCCATGGTGGTGATCAGTTGTATCGGTGATAATCATGACAACACAGGCCAGAGTGTGAACTGTCACTTTTAGATCCCCAAGAGAAGATATATCCTGAGGCCGCTGCTCAGGCTCCCACAACCCCCTAGTGTCCCCTCTCAGAGCTCCCTCTCAGGGCACCTGCCCTTACCCCGTCCCCCTTTACCCAGGGAGCTCCATCCCACGTGCTGGCAGTGACCACGGGTCTTATCTGCCATTGTATCCCCAGTTCTCAGCACTGAGCATGGGACACAGTGGATGCTCAATAAATGTTTGCTGATTGATTTGTTGAATGAATTAATTAAAAACCTGTTAGATGGTGAAATCTGTGAGCCAGGGCTGACGGAGAAGGATCTCCTCTGAGCTCCATCAGCCCCTGGCTGCCCCCTTCATGGCTCTGATCACACTGTCTTGTATTGTTTTCAGCTGTCCCTGTCTCTGTCACCAGACAGAAGCCCCTGGAAAGCAGGCCCTGGGGTTGGTCTTCGAGTACATCAGCTCAATGAGGGCAGGGACATAATTTCATTCACTCCTATATCCCTGGGGCTGAGCATAGTGCCTGACACGTGGGAGGTCCTCCAGCAAATTTTTGTGGAAAAAGGGGCAGAGAAACAATTGGGTGAAGGCTTCTTCTCATGAGCTACCTTCTAGTCTGGGGAACAGATGGCACTGGTTCTTCCCGGCACAGGACACACACCCTTATGAACATGAAGCAATTCACTCAGGGGCTGTGGGGATCATGGTGGCCGGGGTGGAGGGGCAGCCCTGATTGGTAAGACAGGTAAGATTTAACCAGGCAAGGTGGGGAGCTCTCCAGGAAGAGGAAAACGCATTGGGTGATTGGATGGATGGATAGGTGAATGGATGGAGGGATGATGAATTACCTCTCATGCATAGCATATTGGGGTCAAACCAGCAGCTGGAGTCACGTGCTGGAGGGGCCCCTCCTGGAAAGTGTATGGCCCTGTCCAGGGGCTGCACTTGCCACGTGCCTGTGTCCAGAATGTGGGTGGGAACCAGCTGTCTTCCCTGACCATCTGTGTCCAAGATGACGTACTGAGCCAATCTCCTGCCCTTCTCATCCGTCCGGATCCTCTGGCTAAAGCCAGCCACATTCAGAGCCCCTGTATGGTCTCCCAAGTGGGCTCCCGAGAGTCCTGCCCCATGGCTCTCAGAGCGGTTCAGGGCATGGGCCAACAGGACAACAGCATCATAGATGGTCCCAAAGAGTGGGGACACCTGTGGAAGAGAAGGTCCCTCAACCCCATAACCCCATGGCACAGGCTCCCAGACATCTCTGAGCCCTGCCAGCAGCAGGTTGTATGGATTATCACCCCCACCCCGCCCCCAACACAGCCCTCTCTCTGGTCCCACCATGACATCAGTCCCCACTCCGTGGAATCACAGTCTCCGGGGCCACCGCCAACTCCGACGTCTCACAGGCATGTCAAACCTGCCTGACATGTCCAAAACAGAACTCCTGGTTCTTCAAGGTTCCGTCTGGTTCTCCCACACTAACCCCACTCCTCCTGAACCTTAGGAAATGGAGCTACCTACCACCTGCCCGACTTCTCGAATCTAGGTTTGATTCCTGACGCCGCTCTTTCTCTCTTCCAGTTTGTCGTTGAATCTTTTTGGTTTTATTTCAGAATCTATTCCCAACTCAATTGACCCCTCACCCCTCTACTCCTGCCATCTGGATCTGAGCCCCTCACTGCTCACCTGGCCTGCAGAGGAGCCCCCTAAAGGTCTCCTTGCTTCACCTGGGTCTCTTCAGACCCTTCAGGCAGCCCAAACGATATTTTGTAAGAACATGAATCAAATTATTTCTTACTTAAAACCTGCTGATAGTTTCCCATTTCACTTATGATCATGAGCTGAGACTCCTTTTGCCCTGGCATAAAATGCCTCACATGGTCTGGCCCCCGCTTATCTTGGACCCCTGTCCCCACCTGTCATGACAGTCCAGCCTCTCCACGCCCTCTGCCTGTTCCTCTAGCCTCCGAAGTTCACTCTGTCTCTCGCCCCTTGCCCCTGACCTTTCATCTACCTGGTCACTCTTCACCCAGACCTGCACCCGGCTGCCTCCTTCCCGTTCCGGATGCAGCTCACGTGCCATCTCCCCGCAGTGGGCTTCCCTGCCTATCTTAGCTCCTGTCACCCACTACTTTATCCAAGCTGCTCTCTGTCACTTTATCCTATTTAGTTTTCTTGGCGACATCGCCACAATTTGGATTTGGCCATATGGTTGCTTGGGTGTTACCCGTCTTGCCCTAACATAATGGAAGCTCCCTGAAGGCCAGGTCTGTCTTACCCATCAGTGTGTCCCTGATGCCTGGCCCCATGGCATGTGAGAGGGACTCAAGTCACATTTGTCAGACGAATGACCGGTTGCAAGGCCTTTCATCCGCATCTGCATTCCTGTCATCACATGCAGAACTATTGTCTTCTTGTCACCAAGAAACAGACGTCCCAACAGGGACCCGAGCAGCCGAGTCCTCTCCGCCCAAACTGAGCTGGCAGCCACACCCCCACCGCTAACACTCCTCAGATTCACAGCAGTGACTCCAGAAAACCTTCCCATTCCCCCACGCCCCGGCATCTCTCCTACTGATCTGCACACTTTGTTAGACAGACGCAGAGGAAGGGGAGGGAGAGAGTCTGCACGAGGAAGAAGAGCTGGGCCAGAGATGAGAATCACAGGCACTAAGCTGGAGATAGAAAAATAGGAGGCAAAAAGTCACAGGAGAAGGTGAATTGACAAAGCAGGCCAAGAGTGAGTAACACACACGAGAGAGAGAGAGAGAGAGAGAGAGAGAGAGAGAGAGATGGAGACAGTGTACCGAGGGAGAGGCAGAGACACTGTCAAATAAGGGACAGGTCACATGCCCACCAGGAGGCGGGACTGGTCGGCCAGGTGGGTAGGGGGCCCGGGCTGGGAAGGCCTAGAATGCACGCACACCTGCCCATGACCCAGGGCTCCGGGCCCTGCGCGGGCCTGCATCGACCTACCTGCTCTGGCTCCAGGTGGGCAGCCACCTCTCCAATGGCCCTGGCAGCTTCCAAGGCCTCGTCCACAGGGCCGGACTCCAGGCTGACGGTGAGCACTGCGTCATAGACCTCCTGCAGGGGCCCGCGGTCGTCAAGGGCCGCGTAGGAGCGGTTGCGGTAGGGCAAGGCAAAGAGCAGGGTATCGTAGGGCAGGAAGACCAGCCTCCCATCTGCCAGGCCCTGGGCCCACGCTCGGCTCAGCAGGGCCGTCTGCTCCAGGCCCCCCAGGAGCGCCGAATGCATGCAGAGCACCACCACTGGGGGTAGGAGAGGCGTGCTTACCTTTGCAGGCCTCCCCTGAAGCCCAGAGTCTGTGGCCCTGGAGAGCTGCTCGTAACTCTCAGGTCCACGCCCCTACCATGAATAGATTCCTCTTTGCCTTAGCGAAAGAAATAGGCCCTTGGCGATAAGCAGCCAATTCCATCCCCAGGCACCCAGGACAGAAGAGAGCCCTTGCTCAAGATAAGGGTCCTTCCTCTCTTCTCCACTTGGGTCCCTGACCAGGGGGACCGCCTCAGTCAACAAAGGGCTACCACTTACTCTGGCTGTGGTCTAGGTTCCCTACTGCAATCCCTTTCTCTAGGAAATCCGGGAAAACAGAGCCACCAGGGAAAGCTGAGAGTCCCCTTGCTGGGGCCCGAGGACCCCGGTCATGTGGAAGTCAGAGCCTGGAGCCCTGATCTCTGCTGAGCCTGGAGGGCCATGCTGTATGGGCCACGGGCCACAAGCCAGCTGCTCCCTGCCCCAGTATAATTGGGGGGGGGGGGGGGGCAGCTCGGAGACTCACTCACTACAACTGGGGGTAAATAGGACCCGAGCTTCCTTTTTCCCATCTCTTCCACCCGGGGGTTATTCTGGACGCTAACCAAAAGACCCATTTGTTTTGTAAGTGGGGGGTGCCATTCTGCATTTTCCCTGCTTTCCCTCCACAAGGGAAAGCCGATCCCCACAGCCTGGGAGGAAGCCGTAGACTGGGAAAAACCCACACTGATGGCAAGCCGTGCTCGCTGTGTGCTGGGCACTGTTCTACGCCCCTTATCTGCAGTAGTCCTCGTCCTCACAACCCTGTGATGGAGGGGGGTCATTAGCCTCATGTCACCGATGAGGAAACTCTAGCACAGAGAGGTTTAGTGAGTTGCCTGAGGGCACACAGCTGGCAGGAGGTGGGGTCAGGAGTGAGACTCTGGCAATCTGACTCCAGAGAATATGCCCTGAACCACTCTGCCCCCCTGGCTCCTGAAAGCCACCAATGTGGTTGGAACTCAATATCCAGCAAAAGGGTTGGAGGAGTCTGATGACGCGTCCCCCACCCACTGCCACCATGCTCCAGTCATGCAGAACTGAGCCGATCCTTCTAATCCCAACATGTTACCTCCATTCCTCTGCCCTAGCGGGTTCCTCTGCCTGGAACCCCTTCCTCCTCATCACCGCCTGCAATCAACTTCTCATGCTCAGGCCCTGCCCTGGTATCACCTCCTCCATGAAGCCCTCCCCACCCCTAAGCAAAGCAGCTCCTACCAGACTGGAGCTCCTCACTGCCGGGACCTGGGTGCTTCCTCCCCACCCCCTCCCCAGAGCCCAGCCAGGGTCAGGCACAGAGCAGTGCCCAGTGACTCTTGGCTGAAGGAAGTGTTTACAAAGCACTCAGCCACAAATATCTGCTCCTTGTGACCCTGTGAGGTGGGTTTCAACTATCCCCATTTCACCTGCTGGAGAACTGGGGCTCAGGGAAGTGGGCTACTGGTCCTAATGGGCAGCAGGCTAACCTGGGCCGGGTCTCACTCCCTACTTGGGGCTGACTCACTAACCAGCAGCCACATCAGCTTGGGGGTCCGCCCACCCCGCCCTCCCCCAGGGCGGCACTGGCTCCGGTTCCCTCAAATGAGAAACATGGTGTTTGTGAGTTTCACAGAACAACACTTTCCCCTGCTACCTGCAATACATTCTCGCATTCACCACTTTTATTCCATTCTATTTTATCTATTCTGTTTCATTCTTCTCTTTCTCTCCTGTTTTCTTTCTTCTTTCTTTCTTTCTTTCTTTCTTTCCTTCTTTTGTAATGTTAGTCTTGATTCACTAAACTGGTTTGTTGATCACAACCCATAGTTTGAAATCATCCCAGTCTAGATTAACTTTAAGGTCCCTCCGGGCACGCCTGAGCGGCTCCATGGGTTGAGTGTCCAACTCTTGATTTCAGCTCAGGTCATGATCCCAGGGTTGTGGGATCGAGCCCGTGCTGAGTGTGGAGCCTGCTTAAGATTCTCTCTCTCTCTCTCTCTCTCTCTCTCTCTCTCTGCTCTTCTCCCAAGCTTGTGCTCTCTTAAAAAAAAAAAAAAAAATCCCTTCTGTTTTCCAGGTGCTACCTCTCCTCTACAGTCTACCCACCATGCCTCACCTTAGCTAACAACTTCCTTCAAGACAGGCAAATGTCACCTCCTCCAAGAAGCCTCCTCTGATCCCCAGGGCCCCAGCCTTGTACTTCCTCTCATTCTCCAGGCCTCTGTTCCCTCTGATGGCCTTGAGCTCTCTGTCGTAACCACCTGTTTCTTATTACTTATATAGCTGTCTCTCCATTACCTAGTCAGCCGCTGGAGACCCACCACCTGATCTGTCCGGTTCACCTGTGTGTCCCAGCACTCAGCACAGCAGGGTTCCATAAATGCAAGAAACGATTAATCGGGGAAAAAAAGTGATTCTGACTCTAACTACCTTCCCGGGCTCAAGTACCCCTACACTCTCGTTTCCTTCAATATACCAGACATGAGGCAAGAAACCCCTTTGACTCCCACTCCTCAACCAACACTTGAATCAGAGCTCAAAACCCGACTGCCCTGCCTGCCAGCTGTGTGACTTGGGCAAGTTACCTACCTTCACTGAGCTGTGAAGTGCAGACCTCAACGGGACTAGCTCAGGGGGCTGCTGTGAGATGAAATGCAGGGCCGTTGTCCCGAGCTCAGCCCACTGTCTGATGCTGAGGAAACTCCCCACCAGCAGCCATATGAAGTCCATGCTGCCCACACGAGGAAGGCACCCGTGGACACTTACTTTTCAGACCGTCCACGTGGCAGAGCTGCTCCAGGACCTCCGTGGCCCCCTGCTCCCCAGGTCCTAGAGAGGTCACCAGCCCCACAGGCAGCCCATGCGTCCTCAGAGTCACGGCCACCTGCCGGGCTGTGGCCACCCAGATGTCCTGGTGGGAGGACACGATGGCCACACGAGCCCAGCCAAAGTGTCTCATGATAGACAGCAGCACGTGGGCAGCCGAAGGCAAGGAGGGCACCAGCTCACTTCCTCCTTCTGGAGCTCCGCAAGCCCAGGAGAAGAGGGTCTTGCCCCAGCCTTGGGCCAGCAGGGCTGCCGCTTGACAGTAACCGGGATTGACAGGGCCCACAAAGGCAGCCACGGTATTCTTGTGGGCCAGGAACGTGGCCAGAGCATGAGGGGTGTCACAGCCCGTGGCAAGGACCATGGAAGCCAGCCTCGAGCCCAGCACCAGTGAGGAGTCCTGGTTGGCTCGGTCCACAGCCAGCTGGGCTGCTACACTGGGGAGGGCCCTGGCAAAGATGGGGTCACAGTCCCAAGGACCCAGCACCCCCAAGGTGAAGGTCCCTGACCCGAGGGCCGGATCGGGGAGGAAGCCAGCCCACAGGATGGCACCCCAAAGCACCACAGACAGAAGAGGTGGGAAAAAGGCTGTCCTTGGATGACTGAGAGTGGACCCCCACGGACCCTGGCAGGACAGGCACGTCTTCCCGTGTGGCAGCAGCCAATACCAACCTTCAGGGGACAATCCCCCCTGTAGTCCTGGGAAAAGGGGACAAAAATAAAGTTTGCTTTCTAGCATTTTCTGCCACTACTTTCTGTATGATTTTGAGGCACACAGTACCTTCCCCCAGAACCTCAGCCTCCTCATTGATAAAACGAGGGATTTGGACCCATCATGTCCGAAGACTCCCAGCTTTGGGGTCTAACGTCCTCCCCAAGACTGACTCACAGCCTGGGCAGAAGCCCAGTCATTCGGTGTGGGCTCCAGAGTCAGAGCTGGTGAGACCTGGCTCGCTGCTTTCCATCCTCGTGGGCCTAGCCCAGTCTCTGAGGTTTCTGAGCCCCACTTCCCTCTTCTGTGAGGATGCGGAAAACAGAGCCTACTTTATGGAGTGGCCATGATGGTTGTGTGCCATAACGTGCAGCACTCAGCGCAGTCCCTGGTCCTTCCTTAGGTGTTCAATAAATCCTGCTTCTTTCAACCTACTATTACTGTTGTTTCCTGCACTCATCATCCTAGGTGGACTGGTGCTCGGGGCCGCTGTGAGCCTCCCCTGCCCCTTATCCTCAAGCCCAGCACCATCCCCTGGCACTTGACTCCACTGGACTCCAGGGCCCTATGGCGCAAGCAAAGCCTGGGTATGGTGAGCACAGGCACAGTCCCATCTCGAATCCCCTCAGGCCTGTTCTCTCTCCACTGTTCAGATGAGGAAACTAAGGGAGACTGGGAATGGGGTTGGCAGAGAGACAGGATGAGGACAAGTCTCTCCAACTCATCCTCTACCCTACACAGGACCTCCTTGACCAGGACATTTGGACTAGAGGACCCCCCACTCCGCCCTTCTGTCCCAGGACTTTGACGTCCAGCCTATAGTCCTGCCACCCCGGCTCAGTCTCTGCCCACAGCCTTGACATGGTCCGTTCCCCATCCGGGGCACCCAGCCAAGTCCTTCCACCTCCTTCATGCAGCCGGCAGCCTTGCACTCTGGGGGCCACAGGAAGGCATAAGATCTCATCTTACCCTTAAGAAAATGCCAGGCTGGGGGGTGCCTGGGTGGCTCAGTCGGTTGAGCATCCAACTTAGGCTCATGTTATGATCTCGTGGTTTGTGGGTTCAAGCCCGGCATCAGGCTCTCTGCTATCACCCTGTTAGTGTGGAGCCCACTTTGGATCCTCTGTTCCTCTCTCTCTCTCTCTCTCTCTCTCTCTCTCTCTCAAAAAAAAAATATTAAAAAAGAAAGAAAGAAAAAAAGAAAATGCCAGGCTGGTAAGAAGGTAGGTTCCAGCCAAGAGAAGAGTTGACCACAAGTGCAGGCAGTAGGCAGAACCAATAGGGAGGTACTGTGAGCTCATGGAGGGCTTCCCAGAGGAGGCAAGCTGGAAGCAGCCTACACTTGGAAGTGCTTGTCAGGAGAGTTCTTGCCTGGGTGGCTCAGTCAGTTAAGTGTCTGACTTTGGCTCAGGTCATGATCTCACCGTTCATGAGTTCGAGCCCTACGTCCAGATCTATGCTGACTGCTCAAAGCCTGGAGCCAGGGACCTGCTTTGGATTCTTTGTCTCTCTTTCTCTGCCCTCCCCTGCTCTCACTTTATCTCTCTCTCTCTCTCTCTCTCTCTCTCTCAAAAATGAATAAAACATTTAACAAATTTTTTTCAAAAAGCAAGTCTATGTCAGGAGAGTAAGGGGGTGCCCTCTCAATGCCAACAGCCGTGGTCTGTGCAGGGAAGCACATTAGAAATTATGTTCAGTTCAGAGGAATAATAAGGTCCTTGGAATTACACAGAAGAATAAACCCTGATTTTATCCCTCATTTGTCCCTAACTCTGGATGAGACGTTTAACTTCTCTGAGCCTCTGTTTTCTTGTCTGTAAAATGGAGATGATGACAGCTATCTGGCAGAGTTGTGGCAAGGGCTAAATGCATAAAGTCTCTACGGTGAGGATATCACTGTGGCAAGCAGGTAAGGAAGCAGTAAGCGGTACTGGCCAAGCGGAAGTAAGTAGGTACAGTACTTACTATGTGGAATAGTTATCATCCCCAGTGCCATCGCAGTCACCATCATCACCATCTTGGGATCTTGGAAGAGCGGCAGGTGTACTTTGGTGTAGAAAGCGCTAGACAGGGAGGTGGAGGCCTGAGTTTTAGCCCCCGCTGCCCTTGAGGCCTCAGTCTCCCTATCTGTAACAGTAGCCAGTTTTTGCAGGGCAGGCCAAGCTGAGCCCTTCAGGCCTGTGATGCTACGGTTCTCCCAGCTCAGGGCTCGGAGACTCGGGGAGGGCCCTCTCCTGCCAGCCTCTGAGGAGCGCTCTGTGCCCTCCCTCCACTTCTGCCATGATGCGCCAAGTGGTCTCTTCGCTCCCTCAGGGCTCAGGATGAACCCCTCTGAACAGCTGGGCTTGTTCTGGGCTCACAGAGAGCTGATCATTTCTGGTTGGAAACATAAGCGTACGTGCACCTCTCCCCCTCATTTGTGCTTTCCAAATCACCTGTGATCCACTGCTTTGCCTTGTCTTCCCAGAGGTCCCAAGAAGAGAGCTTTTACCCTCTTTTTCAGAGAAGCACACTGACTCCGGGGGGAACAGCAACGTGTCTGAGTTCTCACCAAAAGTTAAGGCTGAGTTGGGACTGGAGCTTGGCTTCCTACCTCCCAGCCAAAGACAAAAATCACCCTTTTATCAAACACCTAGACCACCACAGCTGAAGGATCCTTAAAGATGGAACATCTAAACCAACTCCCCTGTGTACAGATGGGGAAACTGAGGTACAGAAAGGCATATGGACTTCCTTCAGTCCCACAAAGCAGCAGCAGGGTCCCCGACCCCTGCAGTCCTGCTGGCCACACTCAGTGTCCCAGGACCCCTCCAGCTGATGGCATACAGGGACTTAAGGAAGACTCCGGCAGAGCTGCTTTTAGCTCCAGCTCTCCTGCTGACTTGTGGAACAGGGTCCACACCCCTTTCTCTGCCCTGGTTTTCCCATCTGTACAGGGAAGGCTTAGTTTAGCTGTGCAGGTCTCCAAAGATCCATCAGCTCTGATGTTCTGTCAGTAAAAATCAGGAAATGGGTGGTGTTTGTCTCTGAAGCTGGCCACGTCCCCTCTCCCAGCCCTTCCCCCAGGAGCGTGTGAACAGTGCCGGCACTGTGGGTTAATTCAACCCCATCCTGGGGGAAACCGTTTGTATTTTTAGGCTCTAGGAGATAGATGCCAATGATTAGGCACAGGGTGCTTGGCTCATAGAGCCAGGCTCATGGAATTAGTCAACTCATAGTATCCTGACCCAAAAAGATGAAGATGCCTGTGGTTACGTTAACAGACAAATGAGCAAAATTAAAACGGTAATAGGAACCCAAGGAAGGAGAGTGGAGGATTTCTGTTAGAGCTGGGACCTCTTCAGCTCCTGTAGCCAAAGGTCATCCTGCTGACCTCCCAACCCAATTTCTTGCCTTCATTCAGGACAAGCTCCCCGATGACCCACCTGCCATGCTGTCTCATTGGGGCTGACTCTTTGCAGGTCCTAAGGTTGCTGCACCAGTGTCCTCAGATGTCAAGCCCTCCAAGAAGACTCTAGCCTGGAGATTCCTCATTCCCACCACAGCCCCTACAGTTAACACTCCTGCTGCCTGTCAGCTTCCTGGGACTCCTGCCCAGGGAGTGTTTCATATATGGCTCATTCCCTTCCTGTCCCCAACAGGGGCTTGAAGAAGCCACTTGGAAAATTCGATCTGTTCACTTGGAAAATTCGATCTGTTCAGATGGTAGGGCTCTGGGGAGCCAAGCAGGGAAAGGAAGGAGAGAAGGAAGGAGAAAGGAGCTGAGGGAGGGAGGATGTCTTCAGCACTCCGGACAGCTCCAGGCCAGGCTTGTTCTCCCTGGAGGAAGGAAGGATGGGCAAACACTAAAGAAACCAGCAATACTGAAAATCCAGTATTATTGTTATTCCAATTTTATCGATAAGGAAAGTACACTACCCAGAGAGGTTAGGTCATCTGACCAAGGGCACAGAGCTAGTAAGTGGCAGGGCCAACTATTTCTGCTCATCGCGCCACATTCTTTGGGATTCTAATGGTGGTTTTTCTATCTTCCTTTTTGGGATGAAGCCTTTTGTGGAGATAGATACCACAGTCCCCTGGATATTCAGCTCTTCCTTCTCTGTCTGCTTTCTCCAACCTGGGTGAAATTAACCATTACTAAGTACAGTAAGTATTTACTATGTGCTAGTAACTATATATCTCAACTAATTTAACCCTTGCAACAACCTTGCAAAATGCGTGTTGTATTTTGCTTTCTTCACATCACTTTATTCATGCTAACATGAGTAAAGGCACTGCCCACTTAAGATACATCAACGAACCAAAAAAGCAAAATTGCTTTCCCCTTCAAGAGCGAACTTTCTAGCATGGGTATTCAACCAAAAAGAAACATAATAATTAGGTTTATTTTTTATTTTAGAAAGTGATAGGTGATATAAAAAAAGAAAGGTAAAGGGGGGTAATAATGTATTATAATTCAGTATAAGTATTTTCTATACTGCTGCACAATCTTCATGTTTATAATTTCAATGGTCAAGGAACACACCGGGTGGATGTGTCACAAGTTAGTAATTATCTTTTTTTGGATATTTTTATTTTGTTTTGTTTGTTTGTTTGTTTTTGTTTTTTTTTAATTTTTTTTTCAACGTTTTTTATTTATTTTTGGGACAGAGAGAGACAGAGCATGAACGGGGGAGGGGCAGAGAGAGAGGGAGACACAGAATCGGAAACAGGCTCCAGGCTCCGAGCCATCAGCCCAGAGCCTGACTCGGGGCTCGAACTCACGGACCGTGAGATCGTGACCTGGCTGAAGTCGGACGCTTAACCGACTGCGCCACCCAGGCGCCCCTGTTTTGTTTGTTTTATGTTTATTTACTTTTGAGAGAGAGAGGCAGAGCATGGGCAAGGGAGGGGCAGAGAGAGTGAGGGGGACACAGAATCTGAAACAGGCTCCAGGCTCTGAGCTGTCAGGACAGAGCCTGACGCAGGGCTCAAGCTCATGAACTGCCAGATCATGACCTGAGCTGAAGTCAGACGTTTAACCGATTAAGCCACCCAGGAGCCCCTTTTTTTGAGATATTTTTGGCCTTAATCTTGTCCTGGACGGATTTTAGGGCCTTTGTTTTTGTGCCAGACTTATGCCTGTTTGCTCTCTCAGCTCCATTTCCTGACCTTCCCAAACCTGACTGGGCTCCTAATTGGGAGACTAGGGAGGGACCTCTGTCCCAAGAAGGGCAGATCCTGAAAACTTCATTCCCAGCATCCCTTGCCACTGTTTTCTGGCTGGATTTAGCCAATAGGAGACCCTGACAGGAGACTGGAGGGAAGGAGAAAAATAGAAGCCAGGAGACATGTCCCCCCCGCCCCACCGCCCACATGTGGAAGGTGTCCCAATGATAGCTGTGTCTCCTCTCTGGTCCTAGCCTCATCAAACACCCCTCCTGATGTGGCTCCAATGTCTGGGCTTAAGTACTACCACCTCCTTCTTCTTTTTGTCCCTCCCCGACCAGGGGTGGAAGAGACTTCCTGCTGTTGCCAATCTCTGAACTGCTTCATATCCCAACACCTTTGTAATCACTCTCCCACTCCAACTTCCCACTACTGAAAGTACTGATGAGGACTCTATTTTCCAGGGGGTATCCTGATCTATATACTATATATCTGAGTTGCTTGCAATTTCCCACCATTATGAATAATTCTTTAATAGATATCACACTTTTATCATCTTTTAAATTTTTTCTTTATGATAAACTCTCAGGAATAGCCATACTAGATCAAAGAATAACAAAACCTTTAAGGTACGTTACATATTGCTTCATATTGTAATGTATTAATGCCAAGATATTCTTTAGATAATTGGAGACATTTGCATATTGCCTGAGCATTAGCTGATACATGGTTATTCTTAAGATTTTTAGGTGAAATAATGGCAAGGTGGTTATGTAAAGAAATTTGTCATTTGTTTTCAACTCTGCATACTTGAATTATGTAGAGGGAAATGACATGATGTCTGGGATCTATTTTGAAATTATTATACAAAAGGCGAGTGATGAATGAAATATGAAAAGATCTTAATTTTTGAATCTAGGCTATGGTTGTACTTGGGTTCATTGTAACTTTTCTTCCTACTTTTGCTTGTGTTTAAGAACTTTCATAATAAGAGAAAATAGTGTTCATACCAATTAACAATGTAGGTATACAACTTTCACCAAATCATTTTTAGCATTCAGTATAATAATTTTTAAAAATATAACCAGCATTTTGAAAAATCATGCATTGTGTTAGTTTTCTGTGTTGTATGATAAATTACCACAAACTTAGTGACTTAAAACAACACATGTGTATTATCTCAGTTTCTGTGGGTCATAGGTGTGAGTGCAGCTTAGCAGGACTCCAGGTTAGGGTCTCACAGGCCACAATCAGGACATTGGTCAAGGCTGAGTTCTCATCTGGAGGCTCAACTAGGGAAGGATCTGCTTCCAAAATCATTCAGATTGTTGGCTGTCGGATTCATGAGAGCTTGCCGCTTCAAAGCCAGTAACGAGTCTGCTAGCAAGTCTTAGAAAACATAACATAATCTAATACAACCTAATCAACAGAGTAACACCATACCGTATTCTTTACTATATTCTATAGGTTCAAAGGAAGTCACGGGTCCAGTCACATTCACAGGGAGACATTATACAAGGGCACAAATACAGGGAGGTAGGAGCTGTGAAGGCTACCTTAGAACTATACCTTAAGCATATAATAGTGAAAGAAACTGACAGCCTTGGAGAGTTCATTCCGCAGCAAGCTGGGTCAGGGCTAGAACCAGAACCCAAGCTTCCCTATGAAAATTGTAATCATCTGCTTTATGACTTTGCTAAGGGGAGAGCCAGAACCATCTTCTTTCCTTCCCTCCACACTCCATCCCTAATTTCTATCATCTCCCTCTTACTCCCTGCCATACTCCGGGCAGGACATTGTTCTGTAGTCTAAAATCTCTTAGGAAGGTCACATGAAGGTCATTCTCATACTAAAGGTCTGATGGTAGATACAGACTTGCTAGGATTTTCCAACGCGGGGTATGTGCTATGTAACAAAGACAACAAGATGATTTGCTCCAAGAGAACGAAGGTTTACTTTTAGACACGTAGGGACATAAACAATCACTGGGGACAGTATTTGGATGGAAGGAACAAACAGTTCCTATCTCAGAGTGGATAAACCCGTCCTGGCAACAGTAACCAGGAGGGAACTCTGAGCTCCACAGACTTCAGTTAAAATCCTCAACCATAATACTCTCTGAGTGACCCTAAGCAAGTCACTTAGCTTCTCTGAGCTTCAATTTCCTTATCAATAAACAGTGATACTATTATAATATCTACCTCACTAGGAAGCTATGAGTGAGTGTTAAAGCATTCGGTAAATGATGAGCATTACTAATAATAATCACTATCATCACCATTACCGAGCACTGACTAGATGCAGATACAGATCACATGATTCAAAACAGCAAGTGTTCAGTGCCCTTGAAACAGGAAAGGGGGATGTTTAAAGAAAGAAGATTATGGCAGTCAGGATCTCAGCTAGAAGCAGAGGCACATGCAAATTAGGATAATCCTGGGAGGATTTATTTACCAAAGAATTAACAGAAGGATGTAGAGCTTGTGCTATAAACTGGGGTTAGCAGCAGCAGAGCTGCTACCATTCTTGGCCCCAAAGGGAAGGGAGGGCACAGTTACCAGACCTGGGAAGGGTAAAGTTATGAGAGAAGGCTGCCTTGATGGGGGCAATGACCTTTGGTTGAGGGATACAGCCAACCCAAGACAATCCTGCATGGAAGCAGCAATGGAAACAAATATCTTGATCTCACTCTTCTTGATCCTCCAGGTCTCTCCTTGGTCAAACTCAAGCAGAAGCCGGCAGGCATAGAGGTTTGATGGTGTTTCCCACGAAAGCCAGCCTCCCAGGTCAGAGTAGGCGAGGGGAGGAGATCACCTGGCAGGCAAGGAGAAGGTATGTGGCACAGTCCACCCCTTTGCCTCTCAGCATTCACTCCTGTCTTTCATCCAGTGAAGTCTTGTCCCTAAGACAGACGTGCAAAGTCTCATTGGCTACCATATTAACAAGGTACTGTCAATTCACCTTTCAACCACTTGAGACTAACACATTAGTCATGGGGCTCCTGGGGGGCTCAGTTTTTGAGCATCCAACACTTGACTTCAGCTCAGGTCATGATCTCACGGTGCATGAGTTTGAGCCCCACATTAGGCTCTGTGCTGATTGTGCAGGGCCCACTTGGGATTCTCTGTCTTCCCCTCTCTCTCTGCCCCCCCCCCCCCCCCGCTCATGCTCGCTCTCTCTCTCTCTCTCTCTCTCTCCTCCCTTAAAAATAAATAAATAAACATTTAAAAAAAACATTAGTCACTACTAGTGTTCTTTATATAAGAAAGTGGGTACAAAAGAAGCAATTTACATAACGAGTGGCTGCTACAGTCCCCATCTCCATAGCTGATTGGTCATCTAAAGTGCTTAATCAGGGGCACCTGGGTGGCTCAATCTGTTTAGCGTCTGACTCTTGATTTCAGCTCAGGTCATGATCTCAGTGTTGTGAAATGAGCCCCACATCAGGCTCGTGCTGGGTGTGCAGCCTGCTTGAGATTCTCTTTTTCTCTTTCTCTCTGCCCCTCTCCCACTCACATGCAGGAGCACGCATGCTCTCTCTCCTTCTTTCTAAAAAAATAATAAAATAAAACACAAAAATACAGCGCTAATCAGAGCTGCCTCCATTTGCCATTATTCTATGTCCCCCTCATCCTCTTGCAGCACCTCACGTGGGGCTTCTCCACCTGGTATAGGGATCCAAACCCTCATTCCTAAAAAATCTTGAGTCCTCAGTGGTCTGCTTTTTACTGGGTTGCTCCATTGATTATTGACCAGGACTTCTGGGCAAGGGAGGACTGACAGGCTCCTCCTTTAATGTCCTGGGTGCCAGTCACAGTCCTCCCTTCTCCATTGTGAGGCAACAATGACATTTCCTCATAGCAATGGGGACCCATCGCTTTGGCTTATATAGTGTGACTTCCTTCTCTGCCTATTGATTCAGGGTCATGAAGATCTCGAAATGGTCAAGGGGCAGTTTCAACTTCCAATTCCTAAGATGAATTACTGCATTCTCTGGTGGAGCTGTTCCTCTCCTAGACACAAGGAGCTCCAAACTGCCAAGTTCAAGATCGGGCACAGGTGGCAGCAAACACTCTTCCAGCGTGAGGCCACTCCTCTTCATTTTTTGGTTCCCAACCTGCTCATTCTGTCTACAGGAAGACCACACACTTGGCCATTAGTATAAAGTGTATATTGCATCCTGTGAGTACAAGCTAGTGTCTCCCAGCTCGTTCTATAACTGAACCTTCAGCAGACCAGTCCACAGGTCCATCAAGCCAGATGCTTCTGGATGATGGGAGATGAAGCCAAACCAGTGAGCCACCTGCTGCAGCTCCTCTGCAGTCAGATGTGCCCCTAGTCAGATCATTGTTGTAGAACACACTATGGTAATATAGGGCACTCCTGCAAACGCAGGAATAACAATTCTGGCAAAAGCACTGGGCAAGGAAAGCAAATCTATGCATAGTTCTATTCCTATCTCTGCGAGTAGAAAAAAGGGTTGCCTCCTCTGTGAGGGGAGAGATCTGATATAACAGGTAGCTGGCTGATCCCTCCCCCCAAGGAAATGGTGCCATTCTGTGCATTTGGTGTGGTCTCTGCTATTGGCAGGCTGGGCACTGAGCTGTGGCAATAGTCAGATGAACCATGGAAGTCCGTGTTATGGAACCCACACGCAGCCTCCATTCTGGTTCTTGTGGCCATTCTGGATGTGGGCCCATTGAACAAGCATTTGGGGTGGCTGGAAAGCAGCTGACTGATAGCCACAGCTCATCTTGTTCACCTAAGTATTGAAGACTTCCTCTGTCATAGATACCCCTCTGGTGGGGCATTCACACCCTGTGCCTATTCTGAGATATGCATCCACATACCTCATTCACACCAATTTTCCTATCCTTAGGATGGCCTAAGACCTTGGCCATCCAGATGACCCATTATCAACTACCCATGAGTCAAAGTGAACTAAGACCTCAGGCCATCTCTCCTTCTGCACAAAATGGACAACCGGAGGGATCCTCTGAAGTTCTGCCCACTGGGGAGATTTCCCTTCACCACTTGTATTTCAAAGCCAGCTTCGGTTGGGGATTGTAATGTAGCTTCCACTCCTGGCCAATGCCAGAGTATCATGATATCCACCCTTGAACAAGGCCCACTTTTTCCTCCTCCACTAACTGGTAATAAGGAATTCCCAATAAGGTCATGGGTGTGGGTTGAGGGAGAAGTGGCAGAAACAGGAGTAGGTACCATGGGAGCCTCAGCCACCTGCTTGGTCATGTCTGCCACCTCCATTTTATTAAGGAGTGGTTCTGTGCATGTCAATATTATGGTTCAGTGCATCAGATAACACCCAGTTCACTTTTAATTCTGGTAGCACAGTCACTGAGTGTCTGTAATGTGTCTGTTTCCATCTCTACCAGGGCCAGGAGCAAGTCATTAACTGCTTCTTAAATGGATAGAAGTTGTTCACAGAAAAGAATATGAGTTCACTCTGCCACCACCACCTGCTGCCATGAGTGAATTCCTCATACTTTAGTGAAGGGAGCGTGCTCCAGCTTCTCCTAGGGGTATGAGCAGCTTGTGTATAATAGATCTGTTTCAACATGTTTACTTTCCTGAGACTTTAGACTCTTTCCTACACAGAATTCTAAGGAAGTTCTGGCATTTCCACCTCAACCAGTGAGATCATCATCGTGTTCAAATTTCAGTTAGGCAAACTAGAGACAATTAAAACCACTCCTAGGTGATCAAATGAAAAAATGAAACCCCAAATCCCAGGCTAGGGCATTTGGTCCTGTCAAGCCTTATAATTCTTCCCCTGGGTCTAATGTCCTTGTAATCCACTCCCACAGGTTCCTGCCAATATAGATTGACAAAGTCTTCTTTTTATATAATGTTTATTTATCTATTTTTGAGAGAGAGAGGGACAGAGACAGCAGGGGAGGGGCAGAGAGAAAGAGAGACAGAGAATCTAAAGCAGGCTCCAGGCTTGAGCTGTCAGTGCAGAGCCCAATGTGGAGCTCAAACTCACGAACCGTGAGATCATGACCTGAGCCAAAGTTGGACACTTAACCGACTGAGCCACCCAGGCACTCCTTGACAAAGTCTCCTAAGAATTTCACTGTATAGACAATCTTCTTGTGGTACAGGCTTTGTATTTCTCCTCCATGCCATGCTGGGATTAAGCCCCAGTTATGGGCCATGAAGAACAATGAGGGTGTGTTCTCAGGAGCGTAAGGATCACCTTCCAGAAGGACTCCTCCTGGTTCGACCTCCAAAAGGCTTTTGTGCAGAGAAGTGGGTGCATTCTGACATGGAGGGAGGGGCTGGCAAAGGAGGTTTGGGGGAATTTGCAGGTCAAAAATTCTCACCCCAAACCATGTCTCCCCAATGGCCATTCCTTCCTTGTTAGTGCCCCACGTGCAATGTAAGACACCTGGGCTAGGGATCCTGTCACTCTACAGCCTTTACCACCAGAACTTGGGTTTGGTCCTGCTCTATCTCTCTGGTAGTCACAGGACCCAAGAGGCTCGTTCCTTCAAGCTCTCATGGAAGCCTCCCGTGGCTCATGCATCTTCTCAATTATGTGATCGTAAGTTTTCATTTATTTCCTATGTATTTTCTCTTGGGCTGTAGGAAGAAACCGGGTGTCTCCCCCGTCTTTATGACTGGTATTGTTGCCACTGGGCCAAGTGCCAAGGACACTTGATGTGCCGACTGGTCTTCCAACCTGCACTGCAACCCGTGCTGCCACTAATGTTCATCTGAGCCACAGTGACACTACCAGAGGCCGTGAACTCATCCTGTTTGCCTCAGCAAGGAGATTATCCCTATTGTAAAGCTGAGGATAGGGGTGCCTTAAAGAGTGTTGCAGTAACTCGAGGCTAATGGTAGAACTGTTGCCTCCCCATGCCCAAAGAAGAGGGAGGAGAGAGTTTTCTGGAGCCCAGAAGACAGCTAGCTGCCTCGAAAGGTGAAAGGGCACAGCCAGACTGCAGCATCCTACAGGGAGGAATCTAGAGGGTAAGAGACCCTGCTGACGTTGTGCATACAGGCCAGCCCCCTGGAGCCCAAAGAGGTGGATAGGGGTAAAGACTTGACCTGGGCGGGCAGATGAAAGACACCGGTGCAGCCACTTTTCCCCAAAGAGAGTCAGGAGCAGACTGCTTTAGTCCTTCCAGGCCTTGAAGAAGGAGAGGTTTGCCCAGGAGCAGATCACAGGGGGCACCTCGGGAGAAAGGAGCGACACAAGCAGATGTGCAGAGACCAGAGTGCGGCAGGTACATCCAGATGTTGGCTGTGTGCCTAGAAAGAAGGTCAGGGTCAACACACACCGCTCATGTGCTGGCCTGGGCCCAAATCTCCACTCATCTGGAAGACGCTATTTCTGGAGTCTGTCCATCTTTCTGGCTTGGGACCTCCCGCACTGGGCATCCAGAGACCTCAGGAAACACTGCTCACTGTGGCCCACACAGTGAGGGCCCCACACATTCTACCCCGCTGTCTGCCAGGATCCACAGCCTTCCGGCCCTGCTGTCACCAGGGCTCATCTGACCAACTCTGTCTTTAACTAGTTTGTCCTTAGTGCCCAGCCCTGCGATCAGAAATGGCCTCCATGCCTGATGGGGCCGTGGTCTGCTGTCTGCTTCCAGAGACAAAGTCCCGCGGCAACAACAGCCCTGATAGAAGAAAGTGCAAGGTGCACACGGAGCTTAGAAGAGGGGACCAACTTCCTGGGCAGAGGCAAGGAGGGCTCCAGGAGGAGGTGTCACCGGCCAGGTCTTGGGTGTCCACAGCAGTCCTCCAGGAGGGTAGGAGAGGAAGGCATTGGAAGCAGTGGGACCAGCATAGACAAGTGTCTGGAGACGTGGGAGCGTGAGAACAGCAGACTTCCTGTGGCTGGAGACACGGCAGGGGATGAGGCTGGAGGGACAGAATGAAAAAGGGTCTCAAATACCAGGTTCAGTAGTTTAAATCTTACCCTGAAGACAAAGGGCTGGTATGGGGGTGGGGGAGGCACACAGAATACATTTTCAAGACCTTACCGTTGAAAGTACGTTTGCACTTTCAAGATGTTACTATCGTTGTGCCCATTTTACAGGATTCGGGAAAGGTATATAACTTGTACAAAGTGACCTGGCTTATGCAAGACGCATCCATACATGCTATAAGCATATGATCTCTGAATTCTTGGGGAGACCAGCACAGTGCGGTGTGACGCTCTAATTATCTACTGCTGGGAAACACCCTCACACTTAAAGTCTTACCATGACAACAGCCACTTATGTTGCTCGTGAATCTGCAATTCAGGCAGAGGCCGGCAGGGAGGGTTTGTGTCTGTGGCACGCGGCATCAGCCAGGCAGCTTGCCTGAAGCAAGTTGTAAGGGTGGTGGCATGTCTAGGACCAGGAGGCAGTTCCCGGGAAGGCTGGCAAGGTCTCCACTGGTCTCCCAGGGTCTGGTGGAGACTGAGTCACAAGCAGAGGGCTTGTCGCCTGGCATCAGGGTTGCTAGCAGGAGGTGGCCTCGTGCTTCTTCATCTTGGGAGAGAGTGCTCTCTACAGGAGCGTTAGGGTCCACTCCATCTGTTCCCCCTGGAGAAATGGAAGCCTTCAGCTGAGGAAGAAGCTGTAAGTGGTCTCTGTGCCTCTCACACAGGGAAGGAACGCCCTGTGGTATCTCTACCCCTGCTTGCACACGTCCACTGGTGAACCACTCACTGTCCCTGGGCCAGCTGCCCTGATGTGGGGCTGCTTGGCTGTTAAGGCTTCTGTCCAGCCTCCCTCTGGCCTCAACACCTGCGTCCCTGTTCTCCACTCTGCCCACAGAACAATCCTGCCCCCCATCGTCTTCATCAGCCCCGGAGAGTCAAGAAGCATCACCAAACATAAAGTACCAATAAATAGCCAACAGTCAGGATAATGACAATAGCCAACACCCAGTGCACGTTATGTTTAGAACTGTTCTAGGTGCCTGGCATGTGATAATCTATTTAGCCATTACACTCCTGTGAGATAGGACACACCTCCCCTGTCTTGTTCATTCCTGGGTCCCCAAGACCCTGCCTGGCACTTATCAGCTAGATAATATGTGTGTGTCATATTATTGTATGTTGTGTTGTATTGTATCCTCAGGGAATCCTGAGGGTTGTTGTGAGGACGAAGTATACAATGGATGTGACAAGCAAGAAAGAGGCACACGGTGTGGGGCTTCCTCGTCTCCTGCTCTTCGTCACTGAGGCCCACGCAAAGCCAGGTGTAAAGCCCGAGCTGGGGGTGCTTCAGGGGGCCCCTGGGAGTGAGGGTGATGCTGCAGGACGTCAGAAAAACTGGGGTGGGCGGGTGAATGGAAGGATGGACGCAGACGGATGGATGAAGAAATAAGGGTTCTTTCGAAAGACAATGTACCGGTGTGGACTCAGGCTGGTATTTCAGTCTTTAGCCAGCAGAGGGCACCAAGGCTCCAACAATTGGCAGAGGAGCCTTTCTTGGCCCTGCAGAAGGGCACTGTAGCCCACAGAGGGCCTGGCCCGCATATTGTCAGCAGCCCTGGCAGGGTGGCGACGGAGGGAAGGACATCAGGGTCCATAGGGGTGCAGGGCGAGGAGCAAAGAGCACAGGCTAGAGTCAGACCCAGGAGTCCACCTCCTGTAAGGGGGACCTTGGGGAGTACCTCACACCCCGGAGGGGTTCCCTTTTGTAACATGATACACAAAATACATGTACCTTCTAGGCTGGCCCTGGGGACTAAACGAGATGCACTCTAGGGGATGCGCAAACCTCAGAGAGGTTTGTCTGCCCTCCCTGAGGCCACCCAGCAAGTACGAGGTGGTCTCTAAGGATCCTAAGGAGATTTCTATGAAAATAGAGAGTTGTATTAGGATAAAAGCCGTTCTGGGGAATAGAGACAGTTCTACGTGAGTGTGGAAGACTTGGGGGCGGGAAGCTGCTCAGAGGCTAGGGACATTCTTGGAGACACTGAGGTAAGGAAGCCCACCCTGTCATGATGAGTAGATACCTGATCCCCCCTCACAGCCAGCCTAGGAGCTCCAGGTGCACTTCATTAATGTGGGAAATTAAGATTTTGTTTTAAATGTTTTTGGGGGGAGAGTGCAAGTGGGGGAGGAGCAGAGAGAGGAGGACAAGGGATCTGAAATGGGCTCCATGCTGACAGCAGCAAGCCCAGCCGGACGTGGGTCTCGAACCCACGAGCCACAAGATAATGACCTGAGCCAAAGGCAGATGCTCAACTGACTGAGCCACCCAGGTGCCCTGGGAAATTATGACTTTCATGTGGAACTTGACTTGCCCGTCTTCTGGCAGCTGGGTGTGCATTTGCCATCTCGGCGGGTATTTCAGGAGTGTTTCCTTTGGCATTTATTTTATGTATTGTGGTCACTCCTGCTCCCTGCCAGGGATTTATCACAGGGACCAGGCCTGGCTCACCCTGCCTCAGACTGGGCTTGTGTCAACAGGCCGTCCCCTGCAGAAAGCCAAGCCCGGTTCTATACGGCTTCAAAGACATAGACAGCAAACCAATGCCATGTTTCCCTGGAGCCAGCGGCCTTACCAGGCTGAGGAAGTGTCCAGCCAGAACACAACAGCAAGGGGGCTCCCAGTGGTAAGCCGGTGCCCTAGCCTGGGCCGTGGCCTTGGTCTTGAGCAAGAAGGTGGTCCACACTTGCCGTGCTGCTATTTCTGAAAGCGGCTTGCGCAGGATAGGCCTCCCTTTTTGGGACAGGACCCCAAGGCAGAGCAGGGATGCTTTGTTTTGCCCTTCTTCTTCTCGTAAGGCAGCATCTAGAAGCCGCCAAGGTGCTGCGGGCCAGGGTAGAGCTGGGTGGGACCACACCGGGCCCAGGACCCACTCGGGTTTCAGGAGCCCCCAGTGCTGCTCGTCAGGGAGAGCCGCCAGCCTCCGCCACCTGGAGGGTCTGCGTCTTCCCGGGTGGCAGAACTCCCCGGGCTCAAGCGGGATCTTTGCATTCATTTCTGATAAAGCTCCTCTGGGCACATCCTATTCGAGAATCCAGCTTGTTGAGACTCGCGTCTTCATTCGCCCGTGACATCAACACTTTCTGATGTCCCACTCAGTGCCAGCTCCGTCTTTGATACTAGGAGACGGGACCACTAAGCCAGGGCCCCTGTTCTAAGCTCGTGGGGAAGGCGGAGGATTGCAGCCTAGTGGAGGGCGAAGCCCCTGAGGAGGTGGGAACAACGCTTTGGAGTGGACCCTGTGGCCTGGGCAACCTCGGCCCCTCCCTCCTCACGCGCCTGCAGGACGTCGAGCCCGCGGGCCACCGTTTCACCCCGATCTCCAGCAAACTGATTGAGCAGCGCGGAAGCAACAGAGGGCAGCTTGGTGGAGACCCGCCTGTGGACAAAGAGCCAGCAGCGAATGGTGAGGAGCAGATGGGAGAACCGAGAAGACCAAAACCCACAATGTGATGAGAAAGTGAGCCACGCTTGTCACATGGGCCCCTGCCAGCGCCCTGGAGGGCGTGAGGCTGAGATTTTGCAGCCTGAATTGCTATCAAGTTATTGTCCATGGGCTCAGGACCCTAGACGAGGCAGGTCTGGCACGGTGTCTGTAGAACTAACCATGAGCTGGGAACAGAACTGAATGCACAAAGCAGACACTAGGCCACGGAGGCCTAAGGAGCCCCCTGTGGTTACATATCAAGGGGTCCTGGGCAGCCAGTCGGGAAGGAGGCCACTCTTCCCTGTGCTAGAAGACCACCAGCAGCTGCCTCCAAACAGGCAGCCTGCTGCTTCCCACCTTGACATCTCAGCCCACCCACCTCTTGGGCACTTTTTGCTTCCTTTAAGGACACACTACATGTGATGTGGCCTGTCCCCAGCCCTGACGGTCACACTCCTTCCCCCCTAAAATGCAGATCTCCAACCTTTGGGGTCAGAAAACCAGCAATACCATGGCAGCTTCTGGGATAGCAGATCTGACTTTATTTCTGTTGTGTCTTCTCCAGGACTAGAACCATCCGTCCAGGTCTGCTTCGAAGGGTCTCTTGGCTTCTCTTCCCACTGCCACATTCGCATCCTCGGGTTGTCACAGTGGGTGGAGGACAGAGTGAGCAGGCTAGACTTGTACGGGGTTGAAAACTCTTCCTGATGGGCCTGTGACCTTGGGAGCCTAAGCCTCCTCACCCGTGAAACAGAGGACATTTGCACCTGCCTCCCGAGACTGCCGTGAGGCTTGTGTGGGGTGGCAGGTGCCCCTGGCACAGGTAGGGAGATGTTCAGTAAACGTCTGTGAGGTCTGGATTCTGGAAAGCACAGGTCCGGACTGCAAGGTGAAATCCCTGCGGGTTTGATGGTAATCAAGCCAGATCCTAACCCTCGGATAAGTCAGAATTCTCTCTCCCTACTGAGTCTTGCTCCATGCCTACAAGGAGAACATTCCAAGGACTGGAAACTTGCAATTAAGGCCAGAGTAGACTTCAAAGAGAGGAAACACTGTTTACAAGAACCTGAGTGCCAGCAGCAGTTCCTGATGAGAAATGACTGCCAGTGCTCATGCCCAGCCGTGCTTGTGTGTGTGTGTGTGTGTGTATGTGCGTGCATGCATATAGTTTGGGATTGCTTGTGCAGTCGATGCCCACTATCTGGGTCTGGGCTGTGACAGGATTAGACGTCCTCTCTGAGTGCTGTGTGAGACTTTATGAGCCTTCTTTGAGACAAAGGCAGCCAACAGGGCCCAACATGCCCGCTGGGGCCAGCCTCACAGCTGCTGTTTCCATCACAGGGAGGAGCCTGGCTCTGGTAGGGGCCGCGTGGCAGTGGCACCTAGCTCCCAGCCCCAGGCCAGGGCATGGATGGGAAAGGGGACTCTGGGCAGGGACAAGGAAGGGGGGGGGGGGACCCAGAAACACTGGTTCAGAAATAGGCTGAGAAAACAAAGCAGGGCAGGGAACTGGGGATCAGTGATCAGAAAGAGAAACAGAATTCAGAGCAACGTTGTCACAGACAAGGAAGAGGTAGAAAGCCAGAGAGCGGGGCAGAGAGGGACAGAGTCTATAGTTCTAACTGTAGAGTTGGAAGCACTGGAAACAGAGAAAGGAAGGAGAAAGAAATGGATTCAAGAAGGGTGCCTGGGTGGCCGAGTCAGTTGAGCATCTGACTCGGTTTCAGCTCAGGTTGTGATCTCACAGTTTCACGGGTTCGAGTCCCACGTTGGGCTCTGTGCTGACAGTGTGGAGCCTGCTTGGAATTCTCTCCCTCTCCCTCCCTCTCTCTGCCCCTCCCCACTCATGCTGTCTCTGTCTCTCTCAAAAATAAATAAATAAAATGTTAAAACATTAAAAAAAAAAAGAAAGAGATTCAAGGAAGAAAAATTAAGATAGGAGGTAGATATTCAGAGTCACAGCAAAAACTAAAGTCACAGAAAGAGAAAGAGAAATTCTAAGAGAATCAGAGGCAGAAGGGAAAGAGTATATGCTAAGTAGACAGGGAGCAAAAAGAGAGACGGCAGAGATGGGAGGTAGGAGAAGGCAAAGCCAGGAGGGCCTTAAAATCTACATTCGACCCTCCCTCTATTTTCCTGAGGAGAAAATTGAGGCCCAGCAAGCCAGTGGCAGAATCAAGCTTAATATACAGGGGACAAAGATGGTGAGAAGAGAAAGAAACCTGCAGAAAAGATGAGAAGCTAATGTGCTTCGCCACAATTCGTAGTTATCAAGAACGGGTAACCCACCGTAGTGCACGCTGCTCACCAAGATATGGAAGAATAGCATGCAGCTGAGGAAAAGCGTCTCCAATCAGGAGTCCAGCAATGTTTCTGAGGGTATGAGATTTCTAAGGGGAGTTTTAACTGTGTGTTTTCCCCATTTGACATTATTTTTAAAATTCTCCTCCCGGTTGATCAAGAATACACTTATCACGGGGCGCCTGGGTGGCTCAGTCGGTGGAGCGTCTGACTTCGGTTCCGGTCATGATCTCACGGTTTGTGCATTTGCGCCCGCATCAGGTTCTGTGCTGACGGGTCAGAGCCTGGAGCCTGCTTCGGATTCTGTGTCTCCCTCCCTTTCTCGCTTTGCCCCTCCCCCACTCAGGCTCCCTCTCTCTCTCTCTCTCTCTCTCTCAAAAATAAATAAACAGTAAAAAGAAATGTTTTTTAAAAAAGAATACACTTATTGTGATGAGCCCCGAGTAATATATAGCACTGTTGAATCACTAAATTGCATACCTGAAACTAATATAACACTGCACATTAACTATACTGGAATAAAAGAAAAAGCAAAAAGAAAAAATTATCTTCCCAGGTATGAAAACAAATGGTCTCTTTTTCATTGACAATTCAAAATTAAAGGAGATTTTGGTAGAATAAGCCTTGAATTTCTTGGTGAGGGTTACTAAAGAAAGACTGAGCATTGCGTGAATCAGTTCAACAAATGTTAACATTTACTTCCCATTGCCAGGCCTCTGGACCCATATGAGGGACTAGCCCTGGATGGGGTAGCAGAACACAGAAAGGGTGAGAAGGGTGTCCACACAAAGGAAGGCACAGTGGCTATAGAGATCGGTTCTATATCTCAAATAAATAAACATACTCAGTATCATGGAAGCCATGTTTCTCACTGTTGGAAGAGAAGGTCATAAATATGGAAAGAAAAATATAGAATTAGCTGTGTGGTGTTGGAGTGGAACTGGAGGGAGTGGAGTGAACTCACAGTTTTCCAGATAGATAGGCTTTTTAAAAAATGTTTATTTTGAGAGAGAGAGAGAGAGTGCATGTGTGGACGCAAGTGGGGCAGAGAGACAGGAGAGAATCCCAAGCTAACAGACTCTGCTGTTAGCTCGGAGACTGATGCGGGGCTCAGTCTCATGGTTAGTAAGATCATGACCCGAGCAGAAATCAAGTCGGATGCTTAACTGACTGAGCCATCCAGGCACCCCCAGATGGATATGCTTTTAGCTGTCTCCACTGAGAAGACCTGGGAGAATTAAACCCCAATAGCGATGAGCACCCCTAGTATCTAGATCTTGGCTTCTAAAAAGATCCAGGGCTCCTTTTAGAAATGGCTTATTCTCGGGGCAGGAAAAGAACAAGATGAGCCTTCTGTTCTGGAAAGTGAGGAAGTACTTAAGGATGGGGATATATCAAAAAGACACAGAAGTCACTGTCTAATCTGGAACACTTTGTACATGAAAATAAATAATGATAGTAACGTTATAATTCACTGAATAAAATAAGAAACCATGCGTCCAAATTGTCAGGGAGAAAGGAAGGAGAGGAGGAGGGAGGGAGAATTTGACGGGGAACAGGATATTTATATCATTTCAAAATACCCACAAAAATACGTTTTCATTACAAATGGAAAAGGAATAATTTTCTGCAGTAATCTTCCTGTGCAGAAGCTTGGCAAACACAATCAAGGTGATCAAACAGCACCAGTAATGAGACAAATTGAAATCACGTGCAGCCTGATAGGATGCACTGAGAACACAGCGTCACT
This sequence comes from Panthera uncia, assembly GCF_023721935.1. Lineage (NCBI taxonomy): Eukaryota > Metazoa > Chordata > Mammalia > Carnivora > Felidae > Panthera > Panthera uncia. The sequence continues at coordinate 57,298,578 of NC_064808.1, forward strand.
TCTGTGATATTCCTGCTAAAGATTCAAAACCTGAATCTAATCATGAGAGAACATCAGACCAACCAAAACTGAAGGGCATTCTACGAGGGCAAGGCAAGAATAACTGGCCTATAATCTTCAAAATACCACGATCCTGAAAGTCAAGGAAGGACTGAGAAACTGTTTCAATGTGAAGGAGACTAAGAAACACAACATAACAGGAGATTTTGAACTGGATCCTTCGGCCACAAAGGCCATTATTGGGACAACTGGAGAAAGTTGAATGGGGCCTGAGGGCTAGATTATGGTAATGTACACATGTTCATTTCCTGATTTTGATGGTCCTATTGTGGTTACGTAGGAAGATGCCCTTGTTTGTAGGAAACACTAAAATATTCATTCGGGAAAAAAATAAATTCTGTGTACTCTAGTTGCAACTTCACTATAAATGTGAAATCGTTTTAAAATTTTTCATTAAGACTCTCAAGATGAAGAATTTTTCACATGTACAACACCAAACCTTCAAGGAACTAAGAACCTGGATTCATAAAACATCTCTATAGCAAAATCAAAGTCAGTGTGGTAAGGGAAAATTGTAGGCCTACAGGACTTGTGAACGTGTTTGTGAAAACCCCAAAAAAAACACAAGCAAAGTCTAGGGCATCACACTCCAGGAGCCTTTCCCGAGAACCGGGGGGCCGGCCCCTTGCTCCCGCGCAGGAGCCTGTGTGGCTGGGGCGCCGCCTTGGGTCATGAGGTCCAGCCTGGTTGACCTCTGAATGCCTACCCCTGAATGCCTACTCCAGACTTGTCTGCGAGAAAGGCATAGACCCCTCTTATGTTTAAGCTAGTATTATCTTGGCCAAATTTTATCTTACCTAATATTCAGCACTAACAGTTTAAAGGAGAAAAGCCGCATTTTCATCTCATAGATGGGGAAAGAAAGGATTCAACACAATTCAATGTTCATTCATGATGAAACAAACAAAAATCTCCTAGACTCAGAAGAGAGAGAAGCTTCCTAAACCTCACAAAGAATACCTATAAAACCTCCACCAGCAAATAGATTCAATAGTGAGTTGTTTTTTAAAAATCCTCTTTAAAATCAGGAACAAGATAAGTGTTCCTGCTGCATAGCTCCTGTGAAACTCTGTTCTGGCGTCCTTAGCCAGCACAATAAAACAAGAAGAAATGGGAAGTATAAAGCTAGGAAAGGAAAAAGCCAAACAAAACTCTCATTGTTTGCAGATACTATTGTCTACAAAGAATCCACAAACAGCCCTCAAACAAATAATTTAAATAATAGAGTTTAGCAAGATGAGTGAGTATAAGATAAATACATAAAAAGAAGCTGCATTTTTTTATACTGGCAACATAAAGTTCAAAAATGAAATTTTTAAAAAGATGCCTTTATAATAGCAACAAAAATTAACATGTACTTTGAAATCAACTTAAAAAGACAGCACAAGAGGGGTCTATACCTCTTTTTCAGACAAGTCTGGAGTAGGCATTCAGGGGTAGGCATTCAGAGGTCAACCAGGCTGGACCTCATGACCCAAGGCGGCGCCCCAGCCACACAGGCTCCTGCGCGGGAGCCAGGGGCCGGCCCCCCGGTTCTCGGGAAAGACTCCTGGAGTGTGATGCCCTAGACTTTGCTTGTGTTTTCTTTGGGGTTTTCACAAACGCGTTCACAGGTCCTGTAGGCCTACAATTTTCCCTTACCACACTGACTTTGATTTTGCTATGGAGATGTTTTATGAATCTAGGTTCTTAGTTTCTTGAAGGTTTGGCATTGTACATATGAAAGTTTTTTTTTTTATGGAGAAAGATTTTAAGCTTTCTTGAAAAACATTGAAGAAGACCTTTCAAAAATGGGGACATATTTAAGATGCATGAATAAAAAATGATCAATTATCCATGTCAATGTTCTCCAAATCAATTTGTAGATTCCATATCATCCCAATAAAAATTCCAACAACTTTTGGAGAATTTTGCAAATTGATTTTAACTTCTTAAAAAAAATTTTTTTTAACGTTTATTCATTTTTGAGACAGAGAGAAGACAGAGCATGAGCAGGGAAGGGGCAGAGAGAGGGAGACACAGAATCTGAAGCAGGCTTCAGGCTCTGAGCTGTCAGCACAGAGCCGACGCGGGGCTCGAACTCACGAACCGTGAGATCATGACCTGAGTCGATGTCGGACGCTCAACCAACTGAGCCACCCAGGCGCCCTTAACTTTCTTTTTTTTTTAATTGACGAGCAAAAAGGCCAAGATACTCCCGAAAAAGAAAAATAAGGTGAGCGACCTGCCTGACCAGCTGTTGAGGTTTATAAAACCCCAGAAATTAAGAAAGTGTGGGTGTCGGCACAAGCAATAAACAACTAAAGCAATGGGACACAGCAAAGACCCTAGAAATGGGCCCGTGCGCGTGTGGAGATATGACCGCTGACAGCAGCACTGCAGATGAACAAAGGACTATTGACTGATTGGCGTTGACGCTTCTGGTTATCCTTCAGCAAAACACGAAATGCGACCTGCACCTCACACCAAACACAAAAATCGATTCCAGATGGGTTAAGAGTTCAAATGCAAGAGCCAACTTTTCTGTTGTTAATTTTTGGAGAACGCGTAGGAACGCTCCCTTACGAACTTCCTTTATGGAATAAGATACTTAAAAAATGCAAAAACGCCAACCGAAAGGGAAACGGGCAGTAAGTTGGACCGCTCTCGACCTCAGAACTTCTGTTCGCCGAAAGATACCCTGAGGTCCCAACAGGAGCTGCAAAAGTGGGTGTGGCACGTTTTATTTTCCAAAGATTGCAGCTACAGTATCTCCCATCTCACCTGCTCTTGTGGAATCTTGCCACTCCCCCTCAGGAAGTAGAGTTTAGGCGTGCCTACACCTCAGTCGGTTAAGGAGCCGACTCTAGCTTTCAGCTCAGGTCATGATCTCACCAATCGTGAGACTGAGCCCTGCGTCGCACTCTGCACTGACATTGCAGAGCCTGCTTGGGATTCTCTCTCTCCCCCTCTGTCTGCCCCTCCCCTGCTCATTCTCTCTTTCTCTCTCTCTCTCTCTCTCTCTCTCTCTCTATATATATATATATATAAAAGTAGAGTTTATACCCTCTCCCCTTGGACCAGACAGGTGCTCATAACTGCCTTGACTAAAAAGGTACAGCCAGAGTGATGCCATGTGACTTCCGGGGTTAGGTCATGAAAATGCCAGACTCGTGGGGCACCTGGGTGGCTCAGTCGGTTGAGCATCCAACTCCGGCTCAGGCCATGATCTCGAGGTTCGTGAGTTCAAGCCCCACACCGGGCTTGCTGCTATCAGGGAAGAGCCCATTTCAGATCCTCTGTCCCCCTCTCTCTGCCCCTCCCCTGCTTGTGTGCTCTCAAAAATAAATAAACCTTAAACAAAAAATTGCCATACACATTAACCTCCATGTCCTGCTTCTGGCCTTCTCTCCCTTCCCCTTACACTTTGTAGGTGACACAGAGCTGTTTTCTGGCTCAGACCCCGACTTCATCACAGCTGTTAGTGCTAATGTTTGCTTGGGTTTGGCCTCTCCAGCTATCTCTGCAAGACCCTCCCACAGGACCATCTGGCCTGGAGACCTGCCTTGGCCTTACTTGGGACATATATTTTCGCAGTCTCCAACGTGAGAGGTGGAGAAAGGCATGGAAATCAAAGGCATATCCAACATCCATTTGTGTGAGATGTTGGGGAGAGAGGGGTGACCTGGAGTGAGCATGCTGGGGTACACTTAGAATGGGGAGCTATGTCCCCACCAGCTGCCTATTGCTGTCCACCAGAGTCGTGCCCAGTAAGGGTGGGAAAAGGTTGGGACTTGGAGAATTCCGAGTCCTTGCTTTGCCCCTCATATGCTGTGTGACTCGCGGGATGTCACTTTGCCTCTCTGAGTCTGGGCTTCCTTAAAACCAGGGTTCTTGTGTTCATCATTTTCATCCATTTAATACCTAGCAGGGGGTCTGATAATATGGAGCAGGAGCTCCATAAATGGAGTTGAAGGAATACTCTCTTGCCCTGCCCCCTACATCATTCCTACCCAGTAAACTTCTACTCATTCGTCAAGGCCCTCTCATATATCATCCCTGCCTTAAGTTCCCCTTGACCCAGCCAGCCACCTGGGGGTCTCCATGCTCCCCCCATCACAGTACTCAGCTCTGTCTCCCATCTTAGCCACTCCTAACTGTGAGCCCTCTGAGAGCAGAAATCCTATCTGAACCCCCTCTGTGTCCCAGGACCCGGCCCAGGAAATTGGCTGCTAAACTAATTATTTAATTAGCACATAAAGAAACCTGTTCCTTTAAGAGGACCCAGAAGGGTCTGCTTTGGCTGATGGCCACTCTGGCTGAAGGCCACACAATAGCCAGACGGGGAACCGAGTCCCAGGCTTCTTTGAGATTCCCATCAGCAAGGCCAGTCACGGGGCTGTTGGGGAAAGTCACCGGCTTCCAGACAGCTGCTTTCTCAGCTGATCTCATGACACACATGAGTCTCTCATTTATTCATTTATTTTCCAATAGTGGCAATATTCCAAGAATGGCATACTTTTTTTCTGGTAAGATCTACAGATATATATATATATATATATATATACACACACACACACACACACACACACACACACGCACACATATATAGTCATTATTGCTGTCATTATATATAGTCATTAGTGCTGATTTAAATAATATATATCGTCATTAGTGCTGATTTAAATACATTGTTATACCTTTTGTGCCGTAGTCAAAAGGCACAGGGTAAGCTCTCCATTATCTGCATGTGGACCGTCTGTGGCCAATGCAGACGCCCTGGTGGCTTCCCTGGGCCTCCTCCTGGGTCACCTCTTCCTCTCACCTGATGCTGAAGACTCGACCTTTCCAATTTGACCTGAACCAAATAAAATCGGGTGTCTTGAGGACTGCTCGCACACCATGGCCTCCTCCTGTCTAGAACAACCCAGCCTAGCTCAGCTTGGCCTGAACTCACACAAAGGGCGGTCCCTCAGGGAGCCCCACTCTGGTTGCCAATCTGTCCCACCGCCCCTCCACCTGCTTCCTCATTTTCATACAGTTCAGCCTGGAGCACCATGTCTCTGAAAGACCCCCCACCGTGGATGCAGAGTGGAGACCAGAGTCACAGATGTTAGAATGTCCCGCCCTGGGTCACCTTAAACCACCTGGAGTTCGCAGGCAGCCTCAGGAAACAGTTCCAGCCATGCTGATAGCTTCTGGCCCCAAGCACCTTCCTCCCTCTACTCTCTGTGTTTGTTCTCCTCACTTTCTGTGCTGCTTGATTTACTTCTAGGGTCACCCCCAAAATAAACTATGTGCACCCAAGTCCTTGTCTCAGAGGCTGCTTTGGGGGGAACCCAAGCAAAGACCGCCAAGGAGATTGATGTAACAGTGCAGGGACAGGTGATAGGGCCTGACCCCGAGGAGGGTGGTGAGGAGCCAGAGAGCCCGCAGATCCCAGAGGAGTTTCAAAGGCAGAACAGATAAGATCTGGCAGCTGGCTGGATATGCGGGCACGGTCAGAAAGTGGGAGGCCCGAGTGACACTCAGGTTTCTAATTCGAGTGACACCTTTACTGCCATAAGAAACGGTCAAGTAAATTTGGCAAAAACAAAACAAAACAAAACAAAAAACTGTGACCAGCTTTGAATGGATCACAATTTCAAATTTTACATACAGTAGAGTTAATCCTCATAACAATCTTGCAAGATATTCCTAAGTCTATTGATTTCCCATAATGTCGAAAAGAAAAAAGGGATTTAAAGTGGCTTTATAAGATTTTATAAAAGTACGAGATGGTGTATATATAGGATTGTGTATCAGTCAATGGAGTGTTAAAGGCAGTTGTGAAAATGATGATGTAGAAGAATATTTAATGACATGGAAAACTGTTTAGGGAATTTTATAAAGTTAAGAAAAATTAGCCTACGAGAAAACAGATGAGCCCCAATTGCGGAGGTATGTATATACATGGGTACATGTAATGGGTTCCAAATGCAAATGACTCAGATGTACACAAAAAAGCAGTAAATGCTTTTTTTCTAACCAAATTTCCATTGTTTTACAAACCCCCATTCTGTGAGCTAGAAACTTACCCTCAGTCCCTTCTGAGTCCCCACGTACACAACCAACTCCACCTCCTTTTCCCCGTTCCTATAGGTAGGTCCTTAAGTGCCATCTACCCACAGTGGTGTCCCCTGAGACACCCCATCAGCCTGGCTGAGCCCCGGTTGTCAGCCCTCACGGGGCGTTGCCGGGTCAAAGCCTGTTCCCATCCACCAGACCCCTCAGTCGAGGCAGGTTTCTGGGCCCCTGTGGTAGGCGGAGAAAAACTCCCCCCACCCTTCAAGAGATATTCACTTCCTAATCCCAGAACCTGTGAATGTTAATTTATGTTTGCAAAAGAGGAACATTGCCTTATATGGGAAAATGTGCGATTAAGATAAATATCTTTTTTTAAAGTTTAAAAACTCCCATCCCATGATTTCAAAGAGGAAACTGAAGTCCAAAGAAATGATTTCCCTTACCCAAATCACCCCTAGAGGCTCTTGACTTTTCCCCTTCTCTTTCTCACATCAGAATAAAACACAACGGAAAAGAAAAAAGAATAAAACATAATGGGGCCTGATAATGTGCTATCAGTAGGCAAACTGAATTCATTCATAACTTCAGCATTTACTAAGAACCTATCTACCACATGTTCCGCTAAGTGCTGGGGCTCCTGGACCCCGACCATCTCTGAGCTTAGTTTCCAGTGACCAGAAGGAATCTTCCTCACCTTTGTTGAGTCAGTCTCTTTTTCTCTCAAAACTCTACATATGCACCTGCAACCCATCAGAGGCGAATAAAACGTTCTCAGTCCTTTATTCCGGATGTAGTTCATACACTCAGTTGGGTGCCTTAACTCAGGCAGAGACAAACCGAAAGAACAGCAGGGACTTGAGTCCACCTCATTCAGCTCTGCTTTGGTTCCTGTACGAGATGCAGACAGGTAAGGATAATGCACATGTATGCACACATGGATAGAGACAAATGAGGGACCCAAGACTGATATCTTTATTCTATTTTCACCTAGGAAATAAATTTATAGTTTATGGTTTATAGTTTTAATTTTACTTATTTTTAAAATTGTAGTTACAAAAATAAATGCAAAATGGATGAAAGACCTAAATGTGAGACAGGACACCATCAAAATCCTAGAAGAGAACACAGGCAGCAACCTCTCTGACCTCGGCCGCAGCAACTTCCTACTAGACATGTCGCCAAAGGCAAGGGCAACAAAAGCAAACGTGAGCTATTGGGACTTTATCGAAATAAAAAGCTTCTGCACAGCGAGGGAAACAATCCACAAAACCAAAAGGCAGCCTACAGAATGGGAGAAGATATTTGCAAATGACATATCTGATAAAGGGTTAGTATCCAAAATCTGTAAAGAACTTATCAAACTCAACATCCAAAAAACAAATAACCCAGTAAAGAAATGGGCAAAAGTTATGAATAGACACTCTTCCAAAGAAGACATCAAGATGGCTAACAGACATGGGGCACCTGGGTGGCTCAGTCAGCTGAGTGTTGGACACTTAGTTTCGACTCAGGTCATGATCTCATGGGTTGTGAGTTGGAGCCCTCCATCAAGCTCTGTGCTGGCAGCATGGAGCCTGCTTGGGATTCTCTTGGTCTCCATCTGCCCCTTTCCCCACCGTCTCTGTCTCTCTCAAAATAAATAAATAAACTTAAAAAAATATGGCTAACAGACAAACGAAAAGGTTCTCAACATCACTCATCATCAGGGAAATACAAATCAAAACCAAGATGAGATACCACCTCACCCCTATTAAAATGGATAAAATTAACCACACAAGAAACAACAGGTGTTGGCAAGGGTGTGGAGAAAAAAGAACCCTCTTGCACTTTTGGTGGGAATGCAAACTGGTACAGCCACTCTGGAGAACAGTGTGGAGATTCTTCAAGAAACCAAAAATAGAGCTACCCTATGATCCAGCAATTTCACTATTAGGTATTTACCCAAAGGATACAAAAACACAGATTTGAAAGGATACATGCGCTTCAATGTTTATAGCAGCATTATCAACGATAGCAAAACTATGGAGAGAGCCCAAATGCCCATCATTGGGCATCCCATCATCATGATGAAGGGATAAAGAATATATGGTGTGTATGTATATATATAATGGAATATTACTCAGCCATCAAAAAGAATGAAATCTTGCCATTTTTAATGATGTGGATGGAGCTAGAACGTATTATGCTAAGCGAAATAAGTTGATCAGAGAAAGACAAATACCACACGATTTCACTCATATGTGGAATTGAAGAAACAAAACAGATGAACATATGGGAAGACGAGGGAAGAGAAGAGAGAACAAACCACAAGAGACTCTGAATGATAGATAACAAACTATGGGTTGATGGAGGAAGGTGGGAGGGAGATGGGCTAGATGGTGATGGGGATTAAGGAGGACACTTGTGATGAGCACTGGGTGTTGTATGTAAGTGATGAATCACTGAGTTCTACTCCTGAAACCAATATTGCACTGTATATTAACTGAAATTTAAATTTAAAAAAGGGGGGGAACCAATAAAAGTACACATTTTAAAAATAAAAATAAATTAAAAAAAAATAAATTTTGTTTAATGATTTTCTTATTTATAAGGCAAGTTTTTTATTGAGCTCGGATTGGCATTTAACATTATATTAGTTTCAGATGTACAACATAATGGTGTTTGTATATATTGTACCATGATCATAATAAGTCTAGTTAACATCCTTCCCTATACATAGCGGCAAAAATTTTTTTCTTATGATGAGGACATTTAAGATCTACTCTCCTAGCAACTTTCAAATAGTGTCGTATTGCAACTTGTAATACAGGGTTATTTACTATAGTCACTATGCTGTACGTTACTTTTCCAGGACTTACTTATTTTATAACTGGAATCTTGTACCTTTTGATCACCTTCACCTATTTCACCCACCTCCTACCCCCACCCCCACCCCACCGCTGGCAGCCATCAGTCTGTTGTCTGTACTAGTTCAATTTGGGAGGTTGTTTTTTTAGATCCCACATATAAATGAGATCACGCAGTACTTGTCTTTCTTTGTCTGACTTACTTTACTTAGCATAATGCCCTCAGAGTCTATCCATGTTGTCACAAATGGCAAGATTTCCTTCTTTTTTATGGCCAAATTATATGCCCTTTTTTATATATCCGCTACGTCTTCTTTATCCATCCATCCATCAACGCACTCGAGTTGCCTCCATATCTTGGTTACTGTAAATACGGCTGCAATGAACATGGGGTTGGAGACAGCTTTCTGAGTCAGTGTTTTCGTCTTCATCTGATAACTACTCGGAAGTGGAATTGCTGGCTCATGGGTGGTTCTATTTTTAATTTTTTGAGGAACCTCCATACAGTTTTCCGTAGCGGCTGCACCAGTTTGCATTCCTACCAACAGGATACAAAGCCTCCCCTTTCCCCACATCCTCACCAACACTTGTTATTGTTTGTCGTTTTGGTAACAGCCATTCTAACAGGTGCGAGGCAACATTTCATTGTGGTTTTGATTTTCGTGTCCCTGACGATCAGTGATGTAGAACGTCTTTTATTTATTTCTTCCTTTTAAGTAGGCTTCATGCCCAGCACAGAGCCCAGTGCAGGGCTTGAGCTCACGACCCGGAGATCAAGACCTGAGCTGACATCAAGGGCTGGACTCTTAACCAACTGAGCCACCCAGGCACCCCTAGAATATCTTTTCAATGTCTGTTGGCCCCACCTGCATATTTTCTTTGGAAAGATGTGGGTCCAGACCCTCTGCACATTGTTTCATCAGATTGTTTTTTTGTGTTATTTCATTTTGTTACTGAGTTGTAGGAGTTAAATGTTTTGTTGTTGTATGCGTAACCTATTTTGGATATTAACCCCTTATCGTATATATGATTTTCAAATATTTTCTCCCATTCAGTAGGCCGTCTTCTCATGTTGTTGATGGTTTCTTTTGCTGTGTGGAAGGTTTTTAGCTTGAAGTAGTCCCACTTGTTTATTTTTTCTTCAGTTTAAGATAAGGATCTTAAAAGAAGGAGCTTATCTTGGATTATCCAGATGGATTTTAACAGCAATCACGTGTATCCTTGTAAATGAGAGGCAGAGGGAGATTAGACAGATATGAAGGCAGGACAGATGTGTAGCCACAAGCTAACGAATGCCAACAGCTACCAGAGGCTGGAAGAGTCAAGAAGATTCTCCCCTAGAGCCTCCCGGGGGAGAGTGGTCCTGCCAGCACTTTGATTTCAGTCCCGTGAATCTGATTTTGGACTTCTGGCCTCCAGAACTGTGAGCGAATAAATTTCTATTGTTTCAAGCCAGCAAGTGTGTGGTAATCTGTTACAGCAAGCAGCCCCAGAAAATGGTACAGCCCCACATCAGGGCACTGTGATGGTCCCACTTGGGTGTGGGCCAAGGAGAGCACCGGGGGGTGCCCCCTCCCCAGGGACCCAGGATCTCCCTCTCTCTCCCCTGGCCTCTCCAGGGCGGAGGGGCATTCTGTGGGGCTTACTTGGCTCACCTGCTTGGACTTCCCAGTCATCTCTGCTCTGCAGTCCAGCATCTCAGCGGGCTGGCAGAAAGTCAAGGGTCCTGGCCTCCTCGGATGTGCTGAGAGGGAGGGCTCCGGTCCACCATCTGCTCATGGTGTTCTACAGCACCCTTCTGCCACGCTGGGGCTGGTCCCCGTGCCCCCACTGCCGGTGGGGGACAGACAGGGCCTCTTTTCAGCACCCACATTTCCTCACCTTCCCTCCAACCCGTGTCCCTCGGCTCCACTAGAGCATTCCTGTCTGGTCTGGAATCTGGGTTGCTGGACTTTTCTTCAGTTCTTCCAAATGTGCTGCTTATCCTCAAACCTCAAAAGCCAAATGTTGGCTTCCTTTATTATCTGTAGCCCACTGTGGCATGAGGGTGCCATCCCCAGGAGCCCACGTGAGGAGAAGGGCAGGGGGTTGAAGGAACTGTGGGAGAAGGAAAAGCAACATGTAGTAGCTCAATGTTACATATGTATTACACATGTATGTTATGTATGTGTAATATGCATGTTATATATTGCATGTATGTGTTATGCGTGCATGTTTATATATGTAATACGCATATACACATGCATGTGTAATACATATATATGTTATATATGTAATATACATGTTATATGTGTACAATTGGGGTGTATATGTCTGTATATATAAACAAATGGAAATTCTACCCAACAAAAGACGAGAAGTGGTTATCTTTGAGTCACATATATTTTCCCCGTGGTATTCTACATGTCCGTTTCCCAAAATATCTAACATGAACATGCATTATTTTTGTAATTGAGGAAAAAATTGTTATCACAAGGAAATTATTTAAGAGGCATAACGTTCAAAAACAACTGTACAGTAAGTAAGAAAGCAACAAGCACAAAAATAAATCTGTGATGACCTAAAGATCAACGCATTTGCTCCGAAAGGGCACGTGCTTTGTCTTCTGCTTCTCAGCAGCCAGTAAGCGCGAGAAACACAGCCACAGTTCAGGAGATTGAAACGGACCAACTGCTCAGAAGGACTGCTATTCTTAGGCCTGAAAGCAGACAGGAATTTCTGCCAAGGATCTGTTAGACACATATTCTTAATCTGCTTTTTTACAGAGAGGAGAAAAATGAAGCTGAGTGGCAAAATGTCTTGCCCAGTGTCGCAGCTACGAAGAGGCAGAGCTGAGATTTGAACCTGCAGAACAGCCGTGCAGAGTGATCCTTTTGAAACATAAGTCAGGGGTAAAGGTGGTCCAAAGGCACCAGCTTCTAGTTATAAGATCAACGAATTCTGGGGACGTAACGCGCAGCATGGTGACTAACTATGGTTAAAAATACTGTGCTGTATATTTGAAAGTCACTAAGAGAATAGATCTTAAAAGGTCTCATCACAAGGAAAACCAAGTTTTTAGTAACTATGTGTGGTGTCGATGTTCATTAAATTTATTGCGATAATCATTTGGCATCTATCAAATTATTAGGTTGTATACCTAACATGAATACAATGTTATGTGCTAATTATACCTCCATAAAAATAAGTAAGTATTAAATAAATCAACTCATGTCATTCCCATGCTCACAACCTCCCATGGCTCCTTAATTCGTTCAGAGAAAAAATCAAAGTCCTTCCATGGCCTGTTAGGCCTGGTGAACTAGCCCAGTAACCACCCTGGCCTCATTCCCTAATGTTCTCCCGTCCCCCTTCTCCACCCCAACAAACCATATCAGCTCCACCTTGGGGCCTTTGCCCTGGCTGTTCCTTGGCCAAGAACCGCTCCCCACCCCTACCCCCCACCAATATAACTATACGGCCAAGTCCCTACCTCCTGCAAGCTTCAGTTCAAAGGTCCTCCTCTAAGGAGCCATATACCAACCGCCCCATTTAAGATTGTAACCCAGTCCCTTTACCCCCCACACCCCCCTGCACTGCTCTATTTTTATTCACAGCACTTGTCACTTTCTAACACTCATGTTTGCCTTTTGGCATCTGCTCCCTCTTCTAAAAGGCAAGTTCCCTGAGGACAGGATTTGTGCCCCGAGTGCCCCACCCACCTTACCTGAGTGCCACTGACGCGACCTGACATATAGTAGGAGTTCACCAGGTATTTGTGAGGTGGTTGAATGATGCTCAGAGGACGCTCCCCACCTTGCCTGGCTCAGAGTTAGTACTCCGAGTCGGAGGCTGTCAGGGTCAGGGGCACTTCCCTCTGCTTGTGCTGTATTGGGTCAGGTCCTGGGTCAGGCACCGGGGATAGGAAAATCCTGTCCGCAAGGATTTCCCACTCTCATATGTGTGTTGTCACTAAATGCTCATGAGACCCACAGGTAGGCGTGAACAGTCCCATCTTACAGGCAAGTAAACTGGAGCTCGTGGAGTCAGGTAAAGTGCCCGAGGTCAAGTCAGAGAGTGAATTGTTCTCACTCAGGGAGATCTCGGCATGATTGCGGTAGGGCTGGCAGCGGAGAAGACACAGTAGCGGAGGCTGGACCGCACATCCCGGGTGGCAGGGACAAGGAGAGCCAAGGCACAGGGGTGGTTACACGGGGATGCGTTCAAGGGCAGCCAGAATCAGGTAAGGGCAGATCTGTGGCCCCCGCCAGCTGTGGCAGCCTGGGGATAGGATGTGCCCAGGTCACTACCAAGATGGGGTGAAGCTTACAGTCAGAGAAACGGCCTCACCCCTGGCCGCCACGTTCACTGGCAGGACAGGCCCCCTGACCCTGGCCTACTTGGGTCTGTTCCAGGCTGCAACTTCCTTGGGTTTAGAGCTCTAGCTCCTCAGCAGTCATCCTGGCCACTTGGTCAACAGTCTAGTAAAACAACTCCCAGGCACCTTCACGCAGTCTGCCGTGAGCTCGAAGGACACTAAAAAGCAAGCCAGACCCTTTACCCATACTCCTTAGCAGTGTGGGCTTAAATAGGGCAAGTGGTCCCATATAGAAGAGTAAAGGTTCATCCTTATACACTAAATTCTTTCTTGTAAGTCTTATGCCATGATTATTATGACTTATCAGGATTAAGATTAATTAATCTTCAATCGAACGTTCAATTGAACGCTAACTATGTACTTGTACATTCCTTACTGAGTTTCATTCTTATAACAACCTTGCAAGGTCAAGACAACCTCTCCGTTTTACTGAGGACCTGTGGTTCACACGAGGCCACCCCTGGTCAGTGACAGATTCGGGCGCCCATCCTCTCCTGCCTTCCTTTATTTATACGTTGCCGTTTTCTGAGCATCCTCCCCTGCCCAGCCCCGTGCAGGCCTGAGAGGAGACAGATGGGATCTGAACGCAGATCCCCTGACTCTGCGCTCATTCCTCTGTCAGGCATTCGGACTCCATCTCAGGCGACATTTATTGGGAGCCTTCAGCGTTGGGTGTTTTTTCCATACCTTAACACTGAATCCTTGCAACAGTGCACCGGGAGGGAATCTGCTGTCTCATTTTACAGGAAGGAAAACAGAGGCTAAGAAGGAAGTGGCTGGCCTATGACCAACCTGCTGGTAGGGGACAGAGCCTGGGACCCAACAGACCTCTTGTGTTTAATCCCCACCTCGGGTTTCAGATTCCAGCCTCACATGTGCTCTTGGGTTGCCTTACGCCACTCCGGCTGGGTCCTGGGGGTCTTATTCCTCTCAACGGAAGCAGCCCCGATATCTAATAGCCCAGCTGCCAACAGGCTGTGGGGGAGGAGGGGGGCAGAGGGAAGCAGCCCTCTTAGGGGGCCCATGAGTGCAGCCATTGTTTGGGGGACCGCTCCCTGGCCAGGACACGGGAGCTATCCGGGCCAGGCTGCTCTGCACAGGGTGGGGACAGTGTGTCTCCAGACCACCTGGGGGCCGGGGGTCACAGCCACTCCCTCCTTCCCCCCAGGGAGGCAGTGCTAGGATGTGGTGCGTCCAGCAGGCTCCCTCTGGCTGTGCTGGTGCCCTTCGCTGTCCTGCAGCACCTGCCTGGCAGAGGGGTGGGGTGGGCATTCAGGCTTGCCAGGCCCAGGCTGGTCTGAGTCAAGAGCCAGGAAGGGGCTTTGGGAGAAACTAAAACCACCCCTCCGCTGGGTTGGGGGACCTACGGGGGCCGCTAGGGTGGGAAAGGGATCTGGATAGAAGAATCCAGAAAAACCAAGGCAAGGAGAAAGGAATGGGGAAGGCAACACAGATGCAAAGAAGAAATCGAGAGAAAAAAGCAGAGAGAGGAAAAAGACAAAGCCAGAACACAGAGGCCAGGAGACAGACAGACAGAAGGAGAGGGAGAGTCTGAGAGAAGAGCGGCGGGACTACCCCCCCACCTCCCGGACAGGGAGAGGCCTCAGCTGGGTTCGGCCACAGCCTGCTGGACTCCAGGCAAGAGTCAGGGACCGCACCCATCTGGAAGCAGTCAGGGTCCCTCAAGGAGGAGGGTGTGGGGAGGAAGCCAGACATGAGCCACGTCTGAAAAGAGAAGGCAGCAGAATCTTGCAAAGGCCTGAACTGGCACAGGGCGGGGATGTTACACAGACTGGCTTCCCTGGCCCGATGTTGCTCCAAGGGCAGAGGGGACAGAGCGCCCGGCAGTCTTGGGCTCCAGAGCAGAAGGACTGGGTGGGCGGGGTTGTCAGAGAGAAGCCTGCCTCTTTCACCAGCGCGTCTTTGCGGAATGAAAACAGAGGCCCAAGGAGGGAAAACGTCTGGCCCAAGTTCACACAGGTTCCAGGTTTTCTATAAATGCAGCCCCTGACATTCATTCATTCGTTTATTCACCCAGTTACTCCACAAGCACTGGCTGAGCAACTGCCCCGTGCTAAGTGCTGTGCTCGGTACTAAGAGGACATTGGTGAAAAGTAGATGGTCCTCCCCTCCCCAGGGTTCACAGTCAGAAGGGGGAGGCAAGCATGACGACACAGTATGCTAAATGCTGTGATGAAGGGGTGTGGAAGCCAGTATGGGGGTTTGAGGGTACATCCCCGAGGAGGAATAACAGGGCTAAATTGAGAGGTGGTGAGGCGCCAACCAGGAAGGCGGGGTGGGGGTGAGCCCGGCAGAGGAGACAGAATGAACAGAGTGCGTTGCGTCAGGGCCACAACATTCAGCTCCCGGTGCATCCCAGTGCACCAGGAAACTCAGTTATTTTGGTTGTTATTAATCTGACGCTCCTCCCAAACCACTCCTGCCTTGGGTAGCAGGAAAATATTACATAATGTCATCTAATACGGTTTAAAGCTGGGTCTGATCTGATTTCAATGATTTCTTTATGTAACTTTCAGTCTGTCTTATTTACAACTGTTCCCTCCCTCAGATGGCTTCCACCTCCACCTGCCTCCCCAGGGGTGTGTGTGTGTGTGTGTGTGTGTGTGTGTGTGTGGTGTGGAGGGGGCCCTAATGTGAGTAACCAGGCAGATACAGGGTTGCCCTAAAGAGAAGGTGCAGTCCATGCCATCTGCCTCTCCAGGGTGATGATAGAGTCCTTGTAGGAGGTCTCCAGGCCAGACCCCGTGGTGGCCCTGGCTGTTTTGGCTACACCTTGACTGGTGATGCTTACAAACCCACAGTCTCTTGTTTGTTCCCCAGCTGACTCCCTGCCCAGTGGTCTCCCCTCAACCTCCGCTGCCCAGGTCCTTTACCGTCCTGGGCCTATTCGCTCCCTTGTTCTCAGTTCAACCTCCAAGGTTACTTGGAATGCAGGATAGCCCAGGAACGCAGGTGCTCAGGACTCCCTCTCCTAGACCACAATGCAAGGCTGCATGATCCTGCTAGAGTGAATGCACCATCCTCTATTCTTATACATTTACCTCCAATTTTCATTAGTATGAATGATCCTGTAATACACATCTTTGAACATTTCTCTTCGTGCATGCATGTAAATGCTTCTCTGAGGCAGATACCAAGAGGTGGTAAATCACAGGTCAAATACACCACGGGAGGAGTATTCTGAATTCTGAATTGAGCCTGTCAGTTGGTCCCCAAAAGGCTACACCCACTTACATTGCCAACTACTCAACAACATTGGATATCATCGATACTTTTCACAATTTGTCAAATTTTGGAAGTTTTTCAAAACGTCCTCTTTGTCAAACTAATTTCCCACGCAACGTTCCCTTTAAACTTCCATTTCCCTGAGGAGCCGCAAGGCAGGCATCTTTGCAAGCATAGATCCATTTTGTCTTGTGACTTTCCTGTTCAAACACTTTGCCCAGTTTTGTAGCAGGTTGCCTATCTTTTCTTGTTGATTTATGTAAGTTCTATTTTCCAGGTATTGATCTCTTCTTATGTATGTGGCAAATATTTCTCTTGATTTGTCATTTGAGTTTTGACATTATGCTGTCTCCTTTTACAAAGAAGTTCCTAACTGTTATGACATCAAATGTAGCAAACTTAGCCGTTAGAGCTATTGTCTTTTACTTTCTATTTCATTTTTTCTAAATTAAAGTTAAAATTTGCCCAGGTCTCCTGAATGGCCTCCTACACAAGGGACTTAGTGAACCACAAGGGATTTAGTCCCAATTTCCAGCTAGTGAGAGAGCACCTGTGCCACCATCACTCCTGTCTGCCCCCAGGCATCATCTGGACCCACACGGATCCGACAGTTGAAGCAGGGCCCTTTGCTGGGCCACATGTTCCTCCAAGGGGCCACCCCACCTTCTCCATTCCAAGCTCAGATAAGGGTGCTCAGCACCTGGGCTCCTTGCCTGGAAGGTCTTCCTATTTGGCCCACGGCCATGGGCAGTCCTGGTGGGGCGGGGCTCACCCTCCATCCTCCTGTGGATAAGACTTCAGTCCCTTTTTCTCCTCTGGGATCTGGCAGTTTTTACTTTTAAGCCCACAAAGCACTCTAATTACACTCTAATTACATACACTTCCCCTCCCTGACCACACTGTTGGCCCCACCCAGGGATGGCTGTGCTCCCCAGAGCTGGGCAGAAGATGCATGCTCTAGCATCTGCCTCACTCCCTCGTAGCCCCTCACACCCTGACAGCCTGAGCCCATGATGTGGCAGCTTTTCAGAGTCCCTGTTCTCCCTTCTCATTCCCAGGTAACCCCAGAGCCAGGGATCCAGGCTGCTTCCAGTATCTGCCTTCTCGAAAATGCTGATCCACTGTCCCCTCCCCGTGAGGACCCCTCATTCTTGTAGGACACCCAGGGGCTTCCCCTGCAGCAACTTTCTCAAAAAGGCCACATTTAGGGGTCACCTGGGTGGCCTAGTCAGTTGAGCGTCTGACTTTGTTTCAAGTCATGATCTCATGGTTCATGAGTTCAAACCCCATATCAGGGCTGTCTGCTGTCAGCACAGATTCTGCATCAGATCCTCTGTCCTCCTCTCTCTGCCCCTCCTCTCCCACTTGCACTCTCCCCACCCCCCCCAAAAAAAAGACAATATAACTTAGTTCCTTACAGGACAGTCCTTCTGAGCCCGCTGCTCATCTGAACTCTAAGGTGACGACTAAGGTGCATAGAGACATTCAGAGTAGCACCCATCAACCACTGTGCCTGAAATGTCACCATATGTATACTTCATTCCATGGTGTAAAATGCCTTTTTAGGGGGCTTTCTTTAAATGCAATCATGTTCTGCTCTTAATGCTTTAGTATGAATTAGATGGTCAATGGATCCCCTTGTGATAAGACAATAACCAGACAGCCCAGATTTTCCAGGAACATCCTGATTCTAAACACTAAAATATTATATTAATTGATATCTGTATAACCAAAATCTGTACTCTCTTTATGTCATTCTGTTCTTTTCAACGAAATGATCTATTAAGTGTGTGACCACATATGGCTTAATTTTGGTAAGTTATTCGCACTTAACCCCTGTCCCGGCCTCTGAGCTAGTACTAGGACCACAAGACAAAGACACTTTACATTGATACAAGACAAAGCCCATGGCCACAGGGGAGGACAGGTGGGCACCAACTATATCCTGCAGAAGACAAACCCTGGAACAGAGGTTTGACCCAAGCACTTTGGAGCCAGCCGGAATGGGTAACTAACTGCCCAATGAGGACGGGAAGGCCCTGAAGGACCTCTGGATGTAGCCACATGGAATAGACTGTCAAAGGCATTCAGGCAGACAGAACAGCTGGGCAAAAGCCCAGAGGCCAGGGAGAGCATCTTGCTTCTGGGGAATGGCAAAGCCCCCAGTGCTTGCTGTTAGGGCCGGAGGACAGGGTGCAAAGGGGATGCGGGGGAGGCACGAAGACAGGGGCCAGGTCATGAAGGGCTTTGCCTTTACCAGGCTAGAAAGGAGCTTGTGGGTTTTATCTCACTTGCAATTTTATTTATTTTTAATTTTTATTGACACACAGGAAAATTCACCTCAGAGAGCTGTGACACAGGCTCAGGTTGGAGACAAGGATGGGCTGCCTCAGCCACGCTCATGGGTGCAGGAGTGTGACCTCCATGCTTAACTTCTGCTGCTGCTGGTCGTAACTCTGAGCAGGTGAAGGTTCTCTCAGACAATTCAGGGATCTGGGGTGCTAGAGTTCTGGAGGTGGGTGGAGTTCAGAATGCCTAGGCAATGGCAAAGGCCACCTGCCCTTGGTCACCTTCATTCAAAGGTCACCTGTCCCATATGCATGACAGCAATCCCTGTTGTCCCCTCATTTCCACTGGTGGCCCTGGTCACCAGCATCTGTCCCCACTGGCATCTGTTGAAGGGCACACATTCCCATCTGATCAGACCCATCTTAGATCTGGGCAAAAGGACCCCTGCCTGGTCCTTGCATTCTAGAGGGTCATGCATATCACAAAGACTGAAATACAG
>NC_064808.1:57317929-57398697 GCF_023721935.1 Panthera uncia
CATTCTAGAGGGTCATGCATATCACAAAGACTGAAATACAGCTATATATATGTGTGTGTGTGTGTGTGTGTGTGTGTGTGTGTGTATATATATATATAGTCTTGTAAGAAGTTATTTTGGAAGCCCACTAACTGATTGAGCAAACAAAAAGACCAGAGATGGAACTCAGAGACCAAGTGCTTTATCCCTGCTAGGCCAGCGGCCCCAGGGCTGAAAATACATCATTGTGTAAGCACCAAGCATCTCTGTGTCAGACACACTGAGGTGTTAGGAGGCAAAAGGGCATTGGAGAGGCAGACCTCTCACCCCTCACATACCCAGGTGGGCTCTTGGCTACCCCCAGCCTCACCGGACAAGCCAAGCACGGATCAGCACTCAGCACGGCTGACACCTTAACCTCACAGCTAGTCTGAGCACCCCTGCAAAGGGCTTTGGCATGCTAATTCAATCATGGCCAGGAGGACGGGTGGTAAGTGGATGCAAGGAAGTGAGGCAGCAACCGGAAAGTTCCTGAAGGGCAACAGAAGCCCCGAGACACTCACCTGGGACCTGGTCAAAACTCTGGGGATGACATTTGGGAAACCATAGCCATGGGCTCCCCCAGACTTGCCGAACCTCAGAGCTACAGGTCTACAGGTCCCGGCTGCCTCCATACAGCGGAGGGGACAGGCCCGGGGGGAAGCAGGGACTCCTTCAAAGGCATAGCGCTGCACTGGAGTAGAAGCCAGGTCTTTTGATATAAGGGCTCTTCCTACCTCCCCAAACACTGCAGGAGCTGTGGAGGTTCCAGACCTGTGACTTGCTCCCTCATGAGTGGAGGTTCTTCACTGTGACATAATGATGTTAATGAGACCAAGGCACTGAGTCTTGTCCCTAGGCTGGGCTCTCATCCCTTGTCTACAGTTCCTATCCCCAAAAGACAAGCATAATCTTTTTTTTTTTTTTTTTTTTTTTAGTTTATTTTGAGAAAGAGAGAGAGTACGAGTAGGGGAGGGGCAGAGAGAGATGGGGAGAGAGAGAATCCCAAACAGCCTCCGCATTGTCAGTGCAGAGCCTGACGGGGGTGGGGGGAGGGTTCAATTCCACAAGCATGACATCATGACCTGAGCCGAAATCAAGAGTTGGACGCTCAACCGACTGAGCCACCCAGGGGCCCCAAGGCAAACATAATCTTCAGAATAATTGGGGGAACCTGCGTGGCTCAATCAGTTAAGCATCTGACTCTTTTGATTTCAGCTCAGGTCATGATCCCAGGGTCATGGGATGGAGCCCTGCATCAAGCTCCACGCTGAGCATGGAGTCTGCTTGGGATTCTCTCTCCTTCTGCCCCTCTCCCCACTTCATGCTCTGTCTTCTCTCTCTCTCTAATAAGAAAAAAAAGAATAATTGGTCAAATTCAGCAAATAGATTTTCTGATGGTTGGACTGCTTCCATGTTATCTTACATCCCACCCCCCAACTCCTCAGACCCACACATGGAAGCAGGCATCCCAGAGCACAGCTCAGGATGATCTATCAGTGGTTTGTGAGCAATTCAAGGGCAGGATTTGGATCCCACTCCTGCCTGGACCCCCGGCACCCAGAAGAGAACATCTCATAGAGGCTTCAAGAGCACTTGACAACGAATGAATGAATGAATGAATGAGTGAATGAATGACTGGATGAGTGAATGAACAGACAAAAGCACCATGTTCGTGTCGCCTGGAATAATATCCCCATACCAATAACAGAGCACATGTGACATGGCCCGGTGCCAGGAGAGATGTGTAGGGTGGATGGATGGATGGTGTACAGGATGTCTTCCCTTGGCCCCTTCACCTCTGTTCTCCACCTTTCCACAGCTGCTCTGTGTCCTGGAGGCTGACCTGAAGGGGCTGCATCAACCAGTCACAGTGACCTTTGATTTCTGGTTGGATCAGCTGAAGGGAATCCCAGCAAGATACAGAAAGGAAGAGAGAGGAAAGGAAGAGGCTGGGGTATTTATTCCTCATGCCCCCCTCTCCGTGGGTGGATAGAACTAGCATAACGTAGTAGCTAAGGGCCCAAGTCTTATACCCTGCATTTGTATACTAGCTCTATGTGTTAGATGTCTGAACTTGAACAAGTTATATAATGTCTACAAGATTTTGTTTTCTCAGCTGTAATATGGGAATAAAAATAGCAACTTATAGATCGGTTGTGAGGGTCGAATGTGATAATAAATGCAAAGAGTTAAGCCTCTTGCTTGGCACACAGTAAGTGCTCAATAAATGTCCACCACGGCTACTACAGCTGGCCAGCTGGATGGTAAGACGGAGGCCCACACTGCCTCCGTCAACTTGAGCCACCTGAAGTTCAGGAATGAGGTCCCCTCGGGCTGTGGTGTAAAACATCTGTGAATTCTTTCCCTGGGGGCTGCCAGACTTCCCTCCCTCCCCCGAGCCTGGCTGTGGAAAGCACTGGTGTTGTTCTCACTCTTCCCCCTGAGCTGGGTGGGTGGTTGTCTGAGGTGGGCAGACAGACAACTCTGTCTGTCTCCTGCCAGGTGTTCCCATGGTCTTGCTCCTCTTTCTCTAGGGTGGGAGCAGGGAGCATGGCTGGATATTCGGTGATATAAGTGACTGTAGCAGTTCAGCTCTGGACACGGCACCTGCTCCCCCCCCCCCAGCTTCCCACCCCCACCTTTCAAGAGGCCAATAAAGTTCAAGAGCTGCAGGCCTTTCTGGTGAGGGGCATCTCGGGCTATGAGCACCCCCCGCGGTGAGGTTGAGAGGGATCCCCAGAATCTCCCTCTTCGGAGGCCTGTCTGAGGCCTGTTAGGGAGGCACGGCCCTGTCACCAGGAAGGGAGCCTTCCACCCCACAAGGAACAGCCCTGGACTCCCTGCCCCTCACATGGTGCCCGCAAGCCTCCCACCCCCAGGGTAGCCACACAGGCTCTCTCCCTGGCCCCCATGGTCGGTGAAAGTTCACTGAGGTCCCCTCTGAGTGAAGGGCCACCCCAGGCACTGGGAAGCCTTCCACACACACAGCACACATCCAGAGGTGGTCACGGTGGGAAATGGATGAATCCAAACCCACTTTACAGATGTGGACAGTGAGTCCCGGGGAGGGGAGGGACCCGAGGGACCCGCCCAAGGCCATCCAGCACTTTGGGGAAGAGCCTGTTCCGGACCCGGTTTTCCAGCCACCTGAGTCAGCAAGAGTTTCAGGAAAGGAGACAAAATGGGTCATGGCTTGGGGCCATGGAACTGAGGGGCCTTGGAAACTGACCTGAGCTCAAGGCCTGGCCCCACTGCTGGCTTGCTGGGAGATGTTAATAAGTCACCTGAGCTCTCTCGGCTTTAATTTCTTGGCTTTGAAATCAGAATAATAACTCCTTTTTGCAGAGAATTCCCAGCAAGAATATAGAGAGAACATCCTGCATTGTGCCTGACTAACATGTATTAGATGGAACTTAAGAAATTGTCAGTTTGGGGGTGTCTGGGAGGCTCAGTCAGTTGAGCGTCGGATTCTTGATTTCAGCTCAGGTCATGATCTCATGGTTCTTGAGATCGAGCCCTGCATCAGGCTCCACGCTGGCATCCTGGAGCCTGCTTGGGATTCTCTCTCTCCTTCTCTCCCTCTGCCCTTCCCCTGCTCTCTCTGTCTCTCTCTCTCTCAAAATAAATAGGCTTTAAAAAAAAGAGAAATTGTCAGTTTTTCAAATAATGGTTTCACCTAATTATCGTCTTTATCAGTATTAGCGTAATTATTATCAACTGTGCATTCTTGTGCATATTACTTTGTCTCTCAGTTTCCTCATCCCACAAAACGAAGATGGCACATGCAAAGCATCTTGCGTAAGACACGGCACATGGTAGACGCGCACTAGAACTTGGTCTCCTCGGCTCCTCCCCCTCCTCATGCAGTCACTGTGGGAGGGCACTCTTTTCTGAGCACCACAGCCCTGCGAGGATGAGGATGAAATTGTGACTGAGAGACGGGGGAAGAGTAAGGAGCTGACTCCGAAAGTCATCGTCTCAGGGCAACTTAAAAGGCTAAAAGAAAAAAAAAAAATACCAGGTCACGTTTTCAAACACCTGACACGGTGCAACCCTGTCAAGGCATGCCTGGGACTTCAGGTCTCAGGGACAGGAGACCAGAGCCCTGTGGATAGAAACTCCCTCTTCTACTCCTCCCCCCACCTCACCGCCTCCCTCCTGAGGGATTTAGCAAGACAGTCAGTTCAGTGTATTCTGGGTCATAACTGAGCAAACAGCCAGAATGTCCTTTTGGCAGCTGGATGCCACCTGGAGCCATAGCGGAACTGACTCCTTGCTGAGTCCAGCCTCCTGCCTCTGAACGGGTGGCTGTCGGACCCTGAGTGCAGAGGCTGGAACCTTCCAAGGATGGAGAGGCCACCCCGACTTTAATCCCCTGCAGGGTTTTCTCTCATGCCGGTCAGGAAGCCTCCCTTTTGTCCAGCCTCAGCCCTTCCCCACCTTTATCCATCAATCAATAAGTGAGGCTTATCAGCATCTCTGTGCTGGCACGCGGGACACAGGGACAAACAAAAACAGTCCCTGTCCACTCCCCAGTCTGTCTCACTGGATTGCTGTCACTTGTCAAGCACCCAATTTCTCCACCGGTCTGAATACAGGTTAAGGCTAGACCCCAGGTGAGGCAGGACCCAGGTGAGGCAGGACCCAGCTGGCACAGGGCATGTGGGAGGTACTCCGTAAACAGTTGTTCAGTGTTAAATGAACGAACAGCCAGGCTCTACAGGAACATTTTCAGGAACAAGGTGCTCACTGTTTCACAGGTAGCCCATGCCCCTGAAGGAAACAGGTTGGAAGTGATGGGCCCAAGCCGAGGCAGGTGCAGCTGGCCACCCGGGTCTCCTTCTGCCCCTGGGCTGGCTCTGCCCACTGGAGAGACCACGAACCTTCCCACACATGCCTGGGCTTCAAACCAGGAGCTGGGGGATCCCCAGGTCTGGAAATTCCCTCGAGACTGGCACTCGGCTTTCCTATTCCATCCCACCTCCCCCACAGGCCTGGATATTCTCAGCACCATTTCTTGGAAGGAGCTACTGGCTTATGATCAGAAGTGCTGGAATTCACTACAGGAAGTGGCCATTTGAACAATGGGGAGAGGACCCTGCCCGAGGAGCCAAGGACTCCAGGTTCTGGTGGCCCCTCCAGCAATTACACGCGTAGGACGTGGGACTGGGTTCAACTCTAGCCCTACCGCTGAGGCGTTGTCCGATTTTCTGGCAAGCCATTCACCTCACTGAGCTCCGGTTTCCTCTTTTTAAGAAGGGATTATAGTATCTGCCTCAGCAGATTCCTGTGAGGATTAGATGGGGAACCAGATATTCGGCTGGCATGCAACGATTCTAACTTACTGCGTGGTAAAATGGCTGCTGCTCCGAGCCCCCTGAGTGCCCTCCCATCCAACACATCACCACCCCTACCAACTAAAGGGTTCGGCGACGAAAGGGTTAACGTCTTACCCGGTAGAGGAGCTCCAGGACCCTGCTGACCCTTCTGATGTGTTGGTACCCATATTAAATTAATGGGTGTGAGTAAATGCTTTGGAAACTGCCAGGTGCTAGCTAACCCCTAGACCCACACCTCCAGCTCGGGTCCGTCTCCTGATTGTGGATATTTTGCCCTGCCTCCTGGACCCTATCTGGATGCCTCATGGGCACGGCATGCTCTCCGCTCCCAGGCTGAACTGGGTTCTGTTAAACCCAGCCCAGGAGCTGGCTGCACCGTCTGTCCCTGTCTGGCAATTCTGTTTCCCATCAGTCCTCTAGATCCGTCCCTCCTTCCTGCCTCCACTCACCTCCTGCCCTCACCATTCCTCTGTCGATCGGATCAACCTCCTCACTGGCCCCTGCCCTCCAGCCTCTCCCCCCATTCCATTCTCACACGTTGATATCCCTCGGTGATGGTTGTAACAGGCTGGGTTCCTGGGGAAGGAGATTCTGAGATGAATATTGGCTGACAGGAGGCTTATTGAGGATTGATCTCGAGATCAATCCCTGTGTGGGGGGAGGGGAGGTGACCAAAGCAGGACTGGGTAGAGGGACAAGTTGGGCTGTGGTGCAGACCCCACGAAGGGTTCAGCCCACCCCTCAGGGAGCTCTGTAGTTGGAATGAATTTTCACAAGTTGAACCAAATTGAGGCATGGGGGCTGGGCAGTATACCCCCATAGGGATCAGTCACTAGATGTGGGCTGGTCCCAGCAAGGGGACTGACATTAGGTGAGAAGGGTCTCTTCAGCCTAAGGCAATCGGCAGGGAAGAGCATCTCGGCTTGTGAGCTGTCAGCCATCAGAGGGATAAATGTCCCAGTCTGAGTGGGGAGGCACGGGGAACTGGGTGGTGTATACGGTGCCCCCTAAAGGTGCTTTGGGTAGGGTAGATCCTCAGGAATGTTTGTTGCGTGATGAACAGATGAACCCTCCATTGCCTTCTACATCCATTTTGAATCAGCACATGAGGTTCTGCGTGATCTGCCCCCAAACGTCCTCTCCATCCTGCTCTCATCTCTCACCCCGCCCCACTTGCTCTCCGCTCTCTTCCCATATTGTGCTTCTCGCAGTTTCCCAAGCCCCACGTGCCATTTCACACCTCCCTGCTTTCACACATGCTATTTCATCTGCCTGGGATGCCTTTAAATGGAAGAAGAAATCCTACTCTCTCCTTGCAGCCCACCCCTGCTCCTCCATCGAGATTCTGGCCAAGCTCTGCCTCCCCCGGGGAAACCTTCCACCGATTCCTCTGCACGTGCTGCTGCTCCCACCACACCCAGGGCGATGAGATCTTCGTCCAGGCTCCGATCCATGGGGCCTGGTGCCTCGAGGGCCCCCGGCAGCCCAGGACGCATTGCGGAGCCGTGGTAGGAGAGTGTCGGGAATGGCAGCCAGGGAGAAGGAACGGTAAAATGCAGAGCCCGGAAGCTGCAAAGTTCGGGCACGCTGGGAGAGGGCCTCGCAGTGTCTCATGCTGCCCAACGTGACTGTCGTTGTCATCCTTCTCCCCCACTGCCGTCATCACCATCATCATCCTGTCAGCAAGGGCCACACTGTTGAGTGCTTACTATATACCAGGCACTGGGCCAAGGTTTTTACAGACACTCCATTTAACTCTGTTTTATCCTCACTATTAATAAATGCCCCCCAACAGTAGGGGTTATTATTAAGTTCAGGAAGGTTAAGAGCTCTGCCCAAGGTCAAACAGCTGGTTAATGGTCTGTCTGGCCCAAGGACTATTCACTCACCAGCAGGCAGCTGGGCCACACTGACCTCATCCCTTCCTGCCCCTCCCGTCCCATCACCGTCTGTGGGAACTTTTTTCGTAAATGAAAGGACATTCCGCCAAGAAGATGTAGGGTGGACCCGGCTGCGGCCCCGAGAGAACTGGAAGGGGTCTTGGGAGAGGATGGGGGAGCACATTCGGAATCACATCTGCCCTTCCGGGTCGGACCAAGATGGCGTTTGATTCAGCTACAGCTACGAGTGCTGCTTGAAGAGCTTGTCTGAAAACAGGAAATCTGAAGCCCTGAAGGGAAGGAGCCCCATTCAGGGTCACACTGTGTTACAGGCTGGACTCTGGGCTCCCAGACCGGGGCCCTGCCCACTGCCAGGCTGCAGCAACAAAGGCCCCCTTTAACGGAAATTTGGGGATTCAAGGAAGAGCCCCTCTTCACCAACCCAAAGGTGTACCTCCCAAGGCTGCTGGGATGTCAGGAATCCCTCCAGGGTGATGAGCCTCCTGACCCTTGACTCAGGCCCAAAGTCTCCACCCCAGCTGGAAGCCACCCGACCAGCTCCCTCGTCTCAGGAAATGCACAAGCAGCCAGGGACTGACTCCGAGGAGGCTCTGGGAGTGAGCAAACCCCAAATGCGGTCATGACAGGGCCAGATGAACAAACAAGAGGCAGCATAACCCAGTGAGAGGATTTAGCCAGACTGGTTTTAATCAGGCTCCAAGTGTACTGGCCAACTACAAAATGGAGTGGCTATCTGGCGAGGTTGTTGTAAGGATTCGACGAGATAGACATTGAGGGTGTTTGATGAGGCAACAGGCCCGGTGCCCAGAAGGGGATGTAGGTGGCAGCTGGATTATAACTGAATTTGGGGTGGGGGGGAGGGGCACCCGGGTGGCTCAGTCTGTTAAGCGTCCGACTTCAGCTCAGGTCATGATCTCACGGTTTGTGAGTTCAAGCCCTGCAGCGGGCTCTGTGCTGACAGCTCGGAGCCTAGAACCTGCGTCAGATTCTGTGTCTCCCTCTCTCTCTGCCCCTCCCCCACTCGCACTGTCTCTCTCTTTCTCTCAAAAATGAATAAACATGAAAAAAATGTAAAAAAAGTAACTGAACCTGGGGTTGCACAGAGCCAGTGGATTTGTCCACATCTCTCCTATCCTGGCTGGACAACACAGAAACTTCTTGGGCTGGCACCTGGGACACTCCCCTGCCTTTTCACCTCTTCTCACTCAGGCCTTCTTCCAGCGGTTCCAGGGCTCTCTGTCGTCACAGAAGCTTTTACTGAAAATTTGCCTTCTGGTCTGTCTCCCCAACTTGGCAATGATCCCCTAAAGGAACACGACCATTTCTGGTTCTCCTGTGTCCCCAGAATCCAGCACAAGGCCTGGCCAGGGTTCCCAATGCTGAGGGTTTATTGAATTACACAGAGCTCTCTAGCTTCCGAAGGCAGGCTTCCCAGTGGTTGGGGGTTGGAGGAAGAAAGATACAGGGTGAGGGCGGCCTTTCTGCTAGAACTCTCCAAAGGCAGAAGGGAGCTGCAGATGTGGTGAGTTTCTTGGAAGCCTCCAAGCAGAACCTGGGTGGGTATTTGGCAGTCACGAGATCACCAAGGACACCTGGATCTGCAAAATTTATGCACCTGGGAAGAATGTCTGAGTTGGAAAGCCACCCAGAGGCCCTCAAGCTCAACCTCCTTAACATGCAAATGGGGAGACCGAGGCCCCAGGGTACCTAGGGTGAGCCAATGCTAGATCCAGGATGAGGAGCAGGTCCTCTGGCTCTGCAGAGAGAGGGCAGGTACCATTAACATCCATTTTACAAAAGGAGAAAGTGAGGCCCAGAAAGGGGCCGAAATTTGCTGAGGTCACCGATAGAGTGTGCGATCGACAGGCATCCATCTCCCCAGCTTCAGGGCTCCGCCATGGCTGTCTAGGCTCAAAGGTTTCTGGCTGGAGAAGTAGGAGCCAGGGGACTGATCCCCACCCTTAGAGAGGCTGGAACGAGTCACATTTCCTGGGGCCATCCTGCAGTGCCTCTCGGCTGGAAAAGTCACCACGTGTGCCCCAACCCAGCTCCACCAGCCAAAACACCAAAACTCCAGGAGGGGAGGCCTGCAAGGCACTTATTACCCAGCTACCGAGAGTCTGAGGAGGAAAGGGGCTCGGAAAGGGGAGCGGCTGCTCCAGGATCTTGCCGCCATCCCAGCCTGGCCAGGCGGGCCTTGACCCCAAGCCCGTTCTCTCAAGAGAAAGGCGGGGACAGACACCATTGCAGAGGGGAGATTGTGCTAACCTGGGAAAGTGGGGCAGGAGGGAGGAAACATGTGCCAGCACTCAGCGCAAGTGACAGACTCTGGGCAGCCCTGCCTCTCACTAGTTGGGGGGTCTTCGAGAGCTGGGAGAAGAAACAGCTCAGATTTGCACATCCCTCAGCTGTGCTCCCATCAGCCCCCCTGCTGTCCTTCCAGGGACCCCCTCCCTACCCTAGTACTCATCCTCCAAGTTGCCGCACTCATTGGCCCTACCCTGTCTTTATAGCATCAAACAACCTTAACTTGAGGTACGTGGGTGTCTCAGTTGGTTAAGCGCCAACTTCGGCTCAGGTCATGATCTCACGGTTCGTGGGTTCAAGCCCCGCGTCGGGCTCTGGTGCTGACAGCTTGGAGCCTGGAGCCTGCTTCCAATCCTGTGTCTCCTCTCTCTGCCCCTCCCCCATTCATGCTCTGTCTCTCTCTGTCAAAAATAAAATAATAATTAAAAAAAAAAAAAACCTAACTTGACATGACCTCTCATGCCTCCATGTCTTCCACATGCTGTTCCTTGCCTGGAATGCTGTTCCCTCCCTTGTCCCCCTAAGTTTTACTCATCCTTTACTCCTTCAGCTGAGGCTTTCCTGAGAGGCTACCCAGGCGCTCCCATCCAGCCTTCTCCTGCTCCCCGAGGCAGGTCACATGCCACCTGCCCTAACTTCCCCCAGCCCAGGTGGCTCTTTCATTCTGTCACAGGGCAGGTCTCATCGTGGTAACTGTCTGCGTCTGCCCTCCCCAACAGACTGGAATGGAAGCCTCTAGAAAACAAGGTTAGGCTGTGATTTAGGCAACATCCACAGAAGCAGCAAAGAGTTGACCACAAAGGATGAACTCATTCATTCATTCATTCCACAAATAACGACCAAACATGGACCATGTGCCAGGAACCGTTCTATGTGCAGGAGACAGAGCAGGAACAAAACAGACGAAATTCCTGCTGCATGATTACCATTCTGTGGGGGATAGGGAATGAGAGGTAGACGATAGCGAAAATGTAATAGTCCAAATAAGCTTGGATGGTGACAGGCGCAATGAAGAAAGTAAAACAGTGTTTCTTGAACCAGGAACTGCAGAGAGGGAGGCGGGTTTCAGACAGGCACAGTAGGCTGGAGGGAGGTACATTCCAGACCCACTCACCTGTAGGGCCCTCTCGTCGCATTCCCTCAAGCTGCCAGGCGCTGCGGGAAGTAGGCATGTGGGAAGGAAGCCTTGGGGGCCCCCTGGAAGTGCCAGACGTCTCTCCCACCCACAGGCACACCTCCTGGCTCTCCAGGAATTCGATTCAGCAACAGTTACTGAGCAGTTAGTTATGAAACAGTCACAATAGCTGCCATTTATTGCGAGCCTGGAGGATTCCAGGGGCAGAGATGGCCTCCCTCTCTCATGGAGCCTCTCAACAGCCTGGTGAGGTGGGGGACTTGTCCAGAGTCACACAGCTAGTCCCTGTCCCAGCTGGATTTGGGCCTAGGTCTGGTGACTCCTGGGGCCATGTACTTCCCACCACAGCCCACAGCCGCCCAAGTAAGTGGTCCCACTGATGGAAAGAGCCAGGGCCTAAGTCTGGATTCCAAGGTCCTCATCCCAGCATGGGGTTGCTGAGTTCAGAGGAGCCTCTGAAGTCCTTGGGCCTCAGTTTCCCTTTGTGTCAAGAGGAGCCCATTAACCCAGCTCACCTGAAAGGGTTGCTATGAGCATGAGATGAGATTCAGTGTGCAAGTATGTTAGGAAATACGACCACAACACAATAGTCAACTCCTCCACCCCGAGGGCCCCCCTGGTCCACCCTCCCTATCCTTCCGACCCTGCCCTGCTGTTGGGGCCTAAACCAAGCTGGCCAACAACTCACAGCAGGTTTACTGCTGAGCTCAGGCAGAAGCAAAAGCCTCTGTGAACCCTGATGACCTCACAGCCCGGCAGACAGAAAGCCAGTGTCAAGGCCAGGGGTGGAGCTGAGAGCAGCATTGCCAATCTGGGGAAAGATGAGTTCCAGGTCAAGGGTCGGGGGTCCTGGAAGTTCATGCTGAGGCAAGATGACTCAGTAACATCCCTATTCCCCTCCCCGGAGGGGAGAGCCAGCTGCTGTTCCCATGCTAAGAGGGGAGGCAACACCAGCATTCGCGAAGGACCTACTATGTGTTGGTGCTTTCTCAGGCATTACCTAATTTAATCTACGAATGACACAGAAGGATTAAGGTCTACGCTCGATAACGCATAATGAGTATATTAGTTTGCTCAGGCTGCCATAACCAAGTACTACAGACTGGATGCCTTAAACAGAATTTTTTTTTCCTCACAGTTCTTCAGGCTAGAAATCTGAGATCAACCTGTCAGCAGGGTTGGTTTCTTCTGAGGCCTCTCTCCTTGGCCTGTAAGAGGCCATCTTTGTATTCACATGGCATTCTCCATCTATACGTGTCCAAATTTCCCCTTCTTATAAGGACGACGGTCATACTGGAATTGGGTCCACCCTAATGATCTCATTTTAATTTAATTACTTCTGTAAAGACTTGAACATACAGAACTGGGGGGGGGGGGGGCGGCAGGGCGGTCAATTCAGCCTATAACAACGATTAAGTGGCAAAGCCAGACTTTGACTTTGGGTCTGCCTGCCTCAAACATCTGCCCTCTTTCCATCATACCCAAACATTTCTTCTTCTTCTCCTCTGAACCCAAACATTTCCCAATGGCCAGCCACAAAGGGGAGCTAACATACTCTAGGCATCTACTGTGAATCAGGGGCTTTGCCCCACTGCTTCATGGAAAACAACAAACTTGTGGGCTTGAAACTGAGGCTGAGACAAGAGAAGTGTTCTGATGGCACACGGGGAGTGAGTAGCCGAGGCAGGGCAAGAACACGCGTGCCTGACCCTCTCCACCCTGCCATGCTGCTTTCCCTCCCAAGCAATATTCACATTACTCAAAGGTGGTTCGGCCACACAGCAGTATGGCAGTGTGGCCAAATGGAGCCCGGCATTCCAGGCCGGGGCAGAGGGCTGGTCAGGCATGAACTACCTAACTGCCAGGGTACCCTGGGCAGAATAGAGAACACCAAGGGAAGTTAAGGGAAATGCAGAATATTAAATTCTTTTATAATCAGTAAAGCACTTCTGACGCGTACCAGCCCTATTCTCCGCCATCAGTCATTCCTTTGAGAGTTAGGTCAACACTAGAAACCAGAATTTTCTGGTGGAAGTGGAAAAACTCCTCCTGACCTAGAAGGTGCTGGACAAGGAGTTTCCTTCCTTTGAAAAGACAAGCCAGGTCTAAGGAGTTGTAACTCAGAGCGGAGGGGGCAGGGCTGGAAGGGGCCTGAGAAATCATACCCACCAAGCCCCTTACCATACAGATGGAGACACCAGTACCCAGGGACAAGGATTTACCCAGGTTTGTGCAGTAAGCTGGGTCAGAGCCAGGCCTGGAACTCCAGGATCCTGCCTCCAAACTACATCTGCCCATGCCCCGACCTCATCAGAACCAGCCCCCCCACGACCATCCGTTGCCTCACCCCAGGAGGACTTCCTGTGAGTTCAAGGCTGCTTGGTCTGCTGGTTGCCCCTGGAGATAAGAATCCCAGAGCAGTGCACCAAAGTCCCTAGAGGGCCTAACCTGCCCTTCCCTGTCCTGCTCTGCCTGGGCTGGGCTGAAAGAGCCTGGGGGCCATCCCTCTTGAAGATGCCTCATCTACTGGCCTGTCCAGGGCCAGGCTAGCTGACCTTGGTGTCCATTGCAGGGTCTGGTTGGGCCCCTTTCCATGAACTGGGGGGAAGGGGCCTCGTGGCATAATTGGAACTCCCTCCACCCTGAACTCCCATGTGAGTGAAGAGGTTAAGAGTACAGACTCTGGGGGCATCTGGGTGGCTCAGTCAATTAAGCTTCCGACTTCGGCTCAAGTCATGATCTTGCAGTTTTTACGTTGGAGCCCCACATCTGGCTCTGTACTGACAGCTCAGAGCCTGGAGCCTGCTTCAGATTCTGTGTCTCCTTCTCCCTCTGCCCCTCCCCTGCTCTCTCTTTCCTTCTCTCTCTCAAAAGTAAATAAATATTTAAAAAACAATAAAAACCACAGGGGCGCCTAGGTGGCTATGTCTGTTAAGCATCTAACTTCGGTCAGTCATAATCTCATGGTCCATGAGTTTGAGCCCTCCATCAGGCTCTGTGCTGACAGCTCAGAGCCTAGAGCCTACTTTGGATTCTGTGTCTCCCTTTCTCTGCCCTCCCCCACTCCCACTCTGTCTCTCTCTGGCAAAAGTAAATAAACATTAAAAAAAAAAAAAAAAAAAAAAGCACAGACTCTGAAACCAGAAGGGTTAGATTCCAGTCTATTCCACGTCCTAATTCCATGAATCAAGCAAGTTTTTTAACTTCCCTATGCCTGTTTCCCTTTCTATAAAATAGAGATGACAGCAACAGAGACTTCCACATGGAGATGCAAGGATTCGATGAGTTAAAACAAGAACCGTATCTTGCCCGTTATGAACTTCGGCTAAGTTGTTAACCGAAGCCACTCTCACAGGGGCCCAGAGCACAAAAACTAACCTCAAGTCCCAGTTCTGCCACTTTCTCACTGTGTGAACCTGGACGACCACTTCTGGTCTCTGAGCCTCAGTCTGTGAAATGAGGGCATGAGCGTCAGCGCCCCCCCCCCTGCCGCCGCCCCGCCCAGGGTCATTGTGAACATCAAAGGTGGCCACAGCGTGAACCCTGAAAAACACACACGTTTGATTCCTATGACTACCACCAGAAAATTGAAATGAAAGCAGGCTGACAAACAAGTATCCTTTTTTCCTTCGTGGGTCAAGGCCTGCCCCGCAGCTCCAAATAGTAGGACTTCGATCTGGCTGGGGCGTGAGGGAGACCACTGCCCCAGCCATAGGCAGGTCACTGACGCTGACTCACTGAGCTCACCCTGCGCTGAAGCAATCCTCCTTTGTATCAACATTCCCGGGGTATCTGTTCTGGTAGCACAAAGCCCACGGCTGATGAACTTTCCTCACCTACCTGGCAGGGCACCTGAGTTCCATCATGCACTGGCCTTGAGCCTGCACCCATGCGTACATGCACACTGGTCCTGCCCTGGTCTTTCACCCTCTCCTCTCCCTCCTCCCCCTGGCCCCCTCTCCTTCACCCCTTATTTTCTACTTTCTGCATCCTTAAACTCAGACCATCCTACTCAGGCCCTGGTTGTGAGGACAGACCTTGACCTTCCACCTCCTTAGGCCTTTAATTAGAGACACTCTGGATGTCACTCTTTGGTGATGGGGGAGCGGTTACTGTGACTAGCAGAAACATCCAGAGTAAAGTGGAGACGAGGGAAAGCACTGAAGCGCCTGGGGGCTTGTCACCCAGTGCAGGTGACTGGCAACTATATATGGGACTGGCAGACGCGTGGTGGGATCTGAGCGGGACGGGCAGGTGGAACCTCACCTCATGATCCCTCCAGAACAAGGAGAGGTTCGGAGTAGCAGAGGCAATGGGGCAAAGCCCCGATGGTCGTGTGCCCTGGGATTGGAGCTCACTCAGAGGGTCTAGCTGAACATGGATCAGGGCACGAACGAGGGACCGCTCAGCAGGTGAGCTGAAGCTGAACCAGGTGAGAAGCTGTTGGCAGGGGTGAGCATAGAGGCGCATGGTCAGGTGCTCCCCGCTTCTCAGGTCCTACAGCCCAAGATTTCAACCTCCATTTAGCCATTCCCAAGCCATAGAACAACTTCCCCTCTCTGAGCCTCAGTTTCCCCAACTATAAAATCAGACTAATAATTGCATCCACTTTGTCGCGAGCTTTCACAGAGGGGATACCAGCATCTATGACATTTAGCACAGTGCCTGGTGCACGGAGAGAACTCGGTAAATATTAGCCCCTTTTCTTGCCCACAACTGCGTTACTCTCTGGTCTCAGCTCTGAGGGCAGGTGTCTGAACTGAGTCACCCTTATTATTCAAGAAGGCTTTACTGAACACCTACTTCTAAAACATATACTGTGAGGCACCTGGTTGGCTCAGTCAGTTGAGGGTCCAACTCTATCTCAGCTCGGGTCTTGATTTCAGGGTCGTGAGTTCAAGCCCCACATTGGGCCCCACACTCGTTGTGGAGCCCATTGAAAATTAAAAAAAAATTTTTTTTCAATTAAAAAAATTAAATTTTTATTGTGAGAGATTATTATTAATAGTAATAAACACTTGCTGAGCAATTACTATGTGTCAGAATTGTGTGAACCACTTTATATAAGGGATTCCATTGAATCCCTGCCACCATCTTGCAAGGTAGTCATTTTCTTCGTTTTACAGAAAAGGAGTCTTTAAGGGGCTTAAAAGGAGAAGCAGGGCCAAAACTCAACCCCAGGTCCATGCGGCCTAACAGCTGAGCCCTTCCTCACTTTTTCTTGCTGTTCCCACCGTATTTTTTGATCTGTCCGTTTTCCCAGCAGCCTCCCTGCTCTGTCCATTTCCCAGGGCATGAGGCAGTGAGTGCCTAAGGCAGACTATATCATGCAGTGGAAACAGCATGAGCCTCAGAAGCAGAGACCCAGGTTCAAACCCAGGCTCTTCCACTTGTGAGCTGACTGATTCGAGGCAAGTTGTTCTGACTGTCTGAGCCTCAGTTTCTTCATCTAAATTACAGAGATAATATGAAATCATGGATATGGCACTCAGCTCAGGCTCTGACCTAAATGCCTCTTTCCTTCTCTTCATCTCACACAGGGATATGAGAACCACTTTGTGCACGTGACCTTGCTCTGGTCATGTATGGAAGAATTACCTAGAACTTTCCGCTTATCTGGTAAACCCAGAATATAATCATCTGGCACCATCTGAAGGCCTGGAACATTGCTGCCTTCAGAAACCACAAGCATTGTTCCTATTGTTCTAGACCAAAGCAAATGCCTTCAGATGGTCTAGACCTAGGGAGGTTGAGAATTTAAGAAGAAGCCTGAAGAATCCGAGCCCAAAGGAGTGGATTCTAGTTGTGGTTCTGCCCCAACATGCTGTGTGACCCTGGACAAGCCCATACCTTCTCTGAGCCTTGGTTTCCCCATCTGTAAAATCCGGGCTTCTAAGGAAGTTCAGCCTGTCCTGACTGTAGAGAATTCCTCCTGAAGGGTGCTTGTCCTCTCCCCCAGGCCCTAATCCTGAGCACTGACGTATGCCAGTCTAGGACAGAGAGGCTCTGTCCTCTGGGACCCCGGGAAAATAGGCCCAAAGCTGTCAGGTTGGGTAAAATAACCCGATCAAGGTCTCCCCATTGGAACCCCAGGATAGTTGTTTGGTTACAAAGAGACTCACTGAGGTCAGACAACACTACCTTCACCCACGTATCAGCAGGAGCAAGACGATGTGTATGCACACAGTTGGACTCCATGGTCCCACTGCTCGCACCCCTAGACTGTGCAGGCAGGGCCTCTTATCAGCACTTTATAAAAAATTAAATGGAAAGTCAGAGCAAGGGCTTCATCAACTTGCTTGAGATTACAGCTGGCACATGGTAGGACTGAAATATTCTCTGGTCCCATGCATCTACCTTCTGTGAATCCAATCATTACATCTCTATGATTCCAACGTCCTGTGACTCTGATCGTTAGCAGCCTGTGTTCCAAACATCTGGTTACTGTTCCTTCTGAACAATCGTGGTGTTTCTGTTTTGCTTCCAACACTCATTAAGTCTAAACGCCCATTCTTTCGGGGTGCCTGGGTAGCTCAGTCGGTTAAGCATCTTGGCTGACTCTTGGTTTTGGCTCAGATCGTGATCTCACAGTTCACGGGTTCAAGCCCCACGTCAGGCTCCATGCTGACAGCACAGAGCCTGCTTGGGATTCTCTCTCTCCCTCTCTCTCTCTGCCCCTCCCTTGCTTGTGTTCTCATTCTCTCTCTCTCTCTCTCTCTCTCTCTCTCTCTCTCAAAATAAATAAATAAATAAATACACTGTAAAAAAAAGAAAGAAAGAAAGAAAGAAAGAAAGAAAAGCCCATTCTTTTACAAATACTCATTGAGTGCCCACTATGCGCTAGGCCCTGAGCTCAGGGCTAGGACACAGCAACAAACACAGTGGGATTTCTAGACCCTCAAAGCTTATAGTCTAGGGGCAGAGAGGACAGGTGTGATCCAATTATGACGAAGTGTGGTAAAGGCCATGACCGAAGAGGCCGAGGATGCTGCAAAAGCACCGGGCCGAACTCAGGACCCACACGTAGTGGGCCAGAGACAGCTTCCTGAACAACAGTCAGCTAAGCTGTAACTGGAGGAAGCAGTGGGCTTTAGCCAGTGTTCCAGTGAGACAGAACAACAGGGGCAAAGGCTGGCGGGGGGTGGGGGTGGGGGACCTCATCCAAGGAACTGAAGACGGTTGCACATATCCAGAACTCAGAGGTACAGGTGAAAGGTGAGGCAGGAGAGAGAGAGGCTGGGGCCAGATAACACAGGCTTCTTTATGTCATGGTAAACATGGTAAGCTTCCTCCTAAAGGCATCAGGGTAGATTTCAAACCAAGTAGAGGCAAGATCAGTATTGCATTTGAAAAGAAACCCTCTGACTGTTCCAAAGAGCTTGGTCTGAAGGTGATGATATGCAGGCAGCGAGACCTCAAGGAGGTGATTTCCATGGTCTAGGCAAGAAATGCTGTCACCTCTCTCACTGGAACATTGGCTAGGCTCAGGTGATGTGAACAGAGAGAAGGGGACAGACAGAATTGAGAAGCTTAGGGATGCCCCGACCCCCGGGGACAAGGAAGAGGAGGGAGTCCGGGATGGGTACCAGGTTCCAGGCTTATACAGCTGGGTGGGCACCTTTCCGTAAGATGAGGATTCAGGAGGGGCAGGTTTGGGTGGGAGCAAAGCTCTGAATGAAGTAAACGAAGTGTAAGGCCTATAGGACTGCCTAGTGAAGAGGATGAGCAGGCAGATTGGCCAGAGAGGTCTGACAGAGGCTGACATGAGCAGCGCCACCAGAGACAGAACATTCTTCAGCATCAGGCAGTAGCAACTGAAGACATGGGGCAGGGAAGGGGTGAGCCACCCAGGAAACCCTGCAGAGTGAGAGGCATAGGGGATGCAGGACAGAGCCTGGGGAACCATAGGGCTGGGAACCAAGGGGGAGCCAGCAAAGGAGAGCAAGAAGGAGCAGCTTGTGGTAGGAGACAACGTGAGGGGGGAAGCCAAGGAGAAAGACAGTCTGCTATGACAAATGTCACATGGTGAGAGTTGGTGAGCCACTGTCAGCAGCTTAGCAGTGGCAAGGACCAGTTTGTGGTTTTCTAAAGGGATGAATGGGAGTGAGAAAGTCGAAACAATGAATCTAGACTGTCATTTAAGAAGCGTAACTGATGCTGGGGCGCCTGGGTGGCTCAGTCGGTTGAGCGGCCGAC
This sequence comes from Panthera uncia, assembly GCF_023721935.1. Classification (NCBI taxonomy): domain Eukaryota; kingdom Metazoa; phylum Chordata; class Mammalia; order Carnivora; family Felidae; genus Panthera; species Panthera uncia. Next base: position 57,336,829 of record NC_064808.1, read on the forward strand.
TTCGGCTCAGGTCATGATCTCGAGGTCTGTGAGTTCGAGCCCCGCGTCGGGCTCTGTGCTCACAGCTCAGAGCCTGGAGCATGTTTCAGATTCTGTGTCTCCCTCTCTCTGACCCTCCCCTGTTCATGCTCTGTCTCTCCCTGTCTCAAAAATAAATAAAACGTTAAAAAAAAAATTAAAAAAAAAAAAAAGAAGCGTAACTGATGCAAGCTGGGATCTTCCGTAAATGCTCAGCAAATATTTCTAAGTGAATGCATCAGTCAGAGAGATGGCTGTGGGAGGCATTCTCTGGTTTTCTTGGCTGGTTTGACTTAAACACCAGAGATACTAAAACAGAGGTTCTCAAACTTCCCATTTTAACTTGGTGGGATGAGAAATCATTTTCTGGGTTATGTCCACCTTTGTTATAGCGAATAGAATAGAATAGAATAGAATAGAATAGAATAGAATAGAATACAGAACATCAGAGCATACTACCTGTGGCAAGGGTAAGTATTGTTCTGTCAAACTTTTGTTTCTGTACCCGTGTCCCTGGTTGCGTGATACTATGCCTTTCTTACTATAGGCTGTCATTTAAAAAAAAAGTCTGAGGGGTGCCGGAGTGGCTCAGTTGGTTGAGCACCCAACTTCGGCTCAGGTCATGATCTTGCAGTTGACAAGTTGGAGCCCCACGTTGGGCTCTGTGCTGACAGCTCAGAGCCTGGAACCTGCTTTGCATTCTGTGTCTCCCTCTCTTTCTGCGCCTCCCCCGCTCATGATCTGTCTCTGTCTCAAAAACAAATAAACATTAGAAAAAAAATTTTTTTAAGTCTGAAAACCTCTTGATAGAACAGGTTTGCTTATGGATAGGAATGATTCCAATGTTCTCTGGCAGTCAACTTGTGTGGGGGTAGCATTCTGTAGTCTGTTTGTCCTGGGACAGAAGGTAATAAATTGAGCACACGGCCCTTTACACGCAATAATGTAATTATGTAACCCAAGCCTGATAACAAAGGTCCCCCGAGTTCACTGGCCCTCAAGGACTGGACCTAGTCAGGAAGTCTTCTGCACGATGGTGTAAATGAGACATCTTCCCTATAGAGGGCGCTGTAGTGAGGGGCCAAGGAGACACTGGCCGGACTGACTTTGCCAGCTGGTAATGGCCCTGCAAATATATTGTTATTAATAAGCTGCTCTTGCCCAGGTCAGTTGGTGACAAAGCCAGGACTGGAATCCCACATCTTGACCTCCAGACAGGGGCTTTTGCCTGCTGAGGGTAGTGGTAGGATACAATCTTGGGCCTCTTTGCAAGCCAGGGTCTCCTGCTGAGAGGGCCAACCAGAGATCCAGGGGGCCAACAGAGGGAGCCTCCCTCTCTACTTTGTCTCCCTCCCCACTCCCTAGGCCAAAGCCACCTTCCTTCCATTTTTTCATCTGGAAAACAAATCATCGTGCCTACCGAACTTTCCACACCCCACACTGTGTTCTCCGGGGCCATCCAATCAGGCTCCTGCTTCAGTTTCCCTGTCGATTTTTACAAACGCTTGTCCTATGCTGTAGAATGAATAAATAAATCATAATAGTAGTAGCCAACATTCAGCAAGTGCTCGCTATATTCCAGACACTGTTCTACACATTCTGCATGGATTCATTTTAATTCTTACAATAACCTTTGAGGTAGGGACTTTTTTTTCTCACTTTACAGATCAGAAATGTAAGGCAGGGGCTCCTGGCTGGCCTATTCAGTGAAGCATGCTACTTTTTTTTTTTTTTTTTTTTTTAAGTTTATTTGAGAGAGAGCAAGCGTGAGAGCGGGAGAGGCAGAGAGAGAGAGGGAGAGAGAGAGAAGCAGAAGCAGACCCCGCACACTGTCAGCATGGATCCTGATGTTGGGCTCGATCCCATGAACCACAAGATCATGACCTGACCTGAGCTGAAATCAAGAGTCCACTGCTTAACTGACTGAGCACTCAGATGCCCCTGAAGCATGCTACTCTTTTTTTTTTTTTTTTAATGTTTATTTATTCTTGAGAGAGATAGAGACAGGGCGTGAGTGGTGGAGGGACAGAGAGAGAGAGAGAGAGAGAGACACAGAATCTGAAGCAGGCTCCAGGCTCCGAGCTGTCAGCACAGAGCCCGATGCGGAGCTCGAACTCATGAACCTTGAGATCGTGACCTGAGCCCAAGTCAGAAGCTTAACCAACGGAGCCACCCAGGTGCCCCTGGAGCATGCTACTCTTGGTCTTGGGGTTGTAGATTTGAGCCCCATCTTGGGCGTAGAGATTACTTAAAAATAAAATCTTAGAAAAGAAGAAGAAATGTAAGGCACAGAGAAAAGTTTAAGAACTTGCCTACTGTGGAGCTGAGATTCACACCTCAGCAGTTTGGCCCCCAAGTTTGCACCTTGCTGTAGTGAGTAAGTGAATGAACGAACCACCTTGTTCATGACAGAGGTATCTTCACTGTCATGGAAGGACAGAGGAAGAACCCCCCAGGGATAAAGTGAAGGATTGGGAAAGTCAGGAGAGGTTCCCTGGAGGTGATACTTCAGCTGAATTCTGAGTAAGAGATGGGGTGGGCTAAGGGCCACTTCCGTAGGGGGGGACAGCAGGAACAAACACACGGAGGCAGTGAGCCACTGCCAGAACCTGCAGGGATCCCCAACAGCCGGGGGAGGTCGGGGCATCAAGTCGCAGCAGGGGGCAGGGTGGAGAGGGCCCCCCCCCCCCCACTGCAAATAAGCACAAACCAAGTGCTTCCAGGCTCAAAGGAAGAGAAACTGTGGGGAATGAAAATGTCTTTGTGGAGGAGGCAGCAGGGCTTGGAAGACCACGAGGACTGCAGCTGGCAGACTGAGCCGAGAAAGTCATTCCAGGCAGGGGAAAAAGCATGGAGGTGGGAGAGTGGGAGAGAAATATTTAGGGAAGCATTTGATTTAGCAGGAGGAGAAGGGTGTTCATCGCACAGTGACTGCTGAGGCACCAGCAAAGCCCGTGCACAGAAGTCTGCAAAGGAAGGGCTGGAGTCATTTCAGAGCCAGTTTTAAACTCTGTGTGCCCCTGGACGTGTCACTTCTGGGTCTCAGTTTCCACACCCGTAAAATGGAGATGAGAGACTACCTAAGGAGTTTGCTTAGAGGTGTAGACATGAGAATGTGTGTGGAAGGACTCTGCAAACTCTAAGGAAGTTCTGCCATGACCCCCAGTCCCCGAACGGACATCAGAATCACCACACGAGCTTTTATTTTTTTTAATTTTTTTTTTTTTGAGAGACAGAGAGAGACAGCATGAGTGGGGGAGGATCAGAGAGACAGGGAGACACAGAATCCGAAGCAGGCTCCAGGCTCCGAGCTGTCAACACAGAGCCCGACGCAGGGCTCGAGCCCACAAACTGTGAGATCATGACCTGAGACGATGTCGGACGCCCAACCAACTGAGCCCCCCCCCCAGGCGCCCCACCACACAAGCTTTTAAAAAACAGAGCATACCACAAGCCAACTCAGCTCTACGAAATCAGAGAGGGGGGCTAGGAAAGGCATCCTTTTTCTTCCAGCTCCTCTTTTCTATTATTTCCTCACATAGTCCTGATGCTCTATTAACTTTACATCTGCCAGCTTCGACAGCTGAAAAGAAGAAAATGCAGCAAGAAAAATAGTTAGAGATCTGGGAGTTTCATGGAAATACATTGAATTTGGAGGTTTTTTCTGGTCAGGCCTTGATATCCATGATGAGAGAGAGAATCAATCTGGGTGGTTGTTACAGGGATTGAATGATACAATGACCTTTATTTTTTTTTTTTTAACGTTTTTTAATTTATTTTTGAGACAGAGAGAGACAGAGCATGAACGGGGGAGGGTCAGAGAGAGAGGGAGACACAGAATCTGAAACAGGCTCCAGGCTCTGAGCGGTCAGCACAGAGCCCGACGCGGGGCTCGAAATCACGGACCGCGAGATCATGACCTGAGCCAAAGTCGGACGCTCAACCGACTGAGCCACCCAGGCGCCCCTACAATGACCTTTAAAGTATCTAGTCACAGTCCCTGGTATGTGATCACGGTCAGGATGACCCCAGAAGGGTGAAGAGAACGGAAGTGAGAGTGCATATGTATAAAGGGAGTGGCAACAGAATATAATGAAGGACCTACTTTACCTGGCAGAGGGCTTCTGGGGGAGGGGAATCTGAACAGAGACTTGAAAAATGTACAGGGGCTTCCCTCCCCCAGTTCCATGTAACTAGAGGACTAGAGCTTTAAATGTGTAAGAGGGAGTGGTCACAAAGGAGACTGAAGAGGTGGCGGTAAGGTGGGGGCATATCTCATGGGCCTTGAATGCCGAGCCAAGGAGTTTGGCTTTTGCCTTGGAAAGGTTCTAAGCAGACAAAATGTCATGATCAGTTTTGTGGATTTGCAGTTTAGGAATGCTATTTCTGCTGCAGTATAGACAGCAGACAAGGCTGCTGGACATTCCCTCTCCAAAGCCCCAGTTAAGAAAGATCAGGGGAATGATGAACGTGGGGAAGCTGCCTCCAGCCACCAACCAAGATGTGAAGAGCTGTTCATCACGTGTCTGTTAAGTGAAAAGCCCTTTAGGGGAGCCTGGAGGCTCCAGCCCAGCGGGTAGACCCTGCATACAAAGGGCAATGGGAGGTAGCATCCCCCTTCCCCCACCCCCTGCATTCCCTGGGAGTTGATTATTAATCTCCATTGCTCAAATGCTCAGCAGGAGCCTCACTCCGTAACTCCACATCAAGGAATGTGAGTCTCCAGGCCAGGGCAAAGGGGGATTCACCAAAAGAAAGCCCCCTCCCCCATGGGGAGGGGGGCCAGAAAGTCAGGTGACCATGCCCCTGTCCCCTCTCCTCCCAAGCCTGCTGGGCTTTCCAGACTCTACACCATCCCTGATGGGAGACCTCTAGGTATAACAATAATGGCAATTAACAATACAGGATGGCGCTTCCTGTGAAGCCGACTGAAGTTTTACTAAGTTACCTTGTTTACTTCTCACAACAGCCTCTTTTACAGAACCTCAGAGAGTTAGGTAACTTGCCTAAGATTAGGCTACTTGCTGGCTAGCTTGGGTTGGAGCCTAAACCCAGTCCACCCTCAGGGCCCTCACCAAATGCTTTTTGGGGGTCTCCTCCCCCAGGCAGGGAGGGGGCTGTGGGAAGGGTCTGACTCCTCCTGAGGGCTCCGGGATGCACAGAGAATGATTAGGGGATGCAGAGTTGAATCTTAGTTGCCCATTAATTATAAGCTCCACTGTGAGGAGGTGACTGGATGCAAAGGAGCCTATGGTACAATTTCAAAGACTGATGCGAAGGGCTGGTTGGTCCCTCTGGCCTCCACTTCTGGCAGCTGGGTTTCTAACTCTGGGAGGACAATGGGCAGAGGAGAGGGGTGAGCTCTTCCTGTGCTGCACTGATAAGATGGGGCTCCCAGCCTTCTCCCTTCACCTCCCTAACCAGCAGGGACTGGGGGGTCTCAGCCCAGGTGAGTGGCGCCTTCAGGACCACACAGTGACTGGGTGCTGGGAGGACTTGCAAGAGTACTTTGTTCTCCGTGCAGCAAATTCAATTTTGCTGCCCTGAGGCCTCCTCTCCTCCTTCCCCATCTCTCTACGTGCCTCCCTCCTTCCCCAGGCAGACAGGCACACATATACACACAAGCCCAAGCAATTTTTTGTAATTAAAAAAAAAAAGTAATAAATAAGGATCAAAAAGACTGGGAGTGCGAGTCTGGGCCACTGCAGGGGGAACATTGCCCAGTCTCTGCATCCAGGGGCCCTCTCCAACAACAGAAAGTTCCTGGGAGGTCCAGGGTCAAGACCAAAACCTCCCTCAACCCCTGGCCCAGATACCTGGGGGGTGCCTAACAACCTCCCTCATCCCTGTCTAAGCCTGTAGACTGGGAGACTCAAACTCACCCTGTGCGCCAACCCCACATAGAGATTTCTCCCCCGACCCCCACTTTTAAAAGTTTTGGGTTGTTTTATGTCTTCCTGCCCTTACAACCATAAAAAGGGGTGAAGAGAGGATGAACTGCAGAGGGAGGAATAAACCGGTGCCTACTCACACACACAGTTTCCCTTCTTAGAAATCCAACCAGCAGTCCACGGTCCCCTTCAGAAAAAATTAGTCTGCTGCTTTCCTTCTCTCTCCCCAGGTTTTCTGCCTGAGCCTGTCTCTCTCCTCTCTGTGGGTTCGTCTTTCAGCCAGTCTTTCAGTTTCAGATTCCTGATGTACTTCTCACTAAAGTCTCTGGACCTCTTTTTCACTCATTAAAAAAAAAAAAACGGGGTTGAACTCGAGAAAAGGGGACCCTCACCCACCCAATCTCTTTCTTACCAACATCCCCCCACCCTCTGTCTTACACACACACACACACACACACACACACTCTCTCTCTCTCTCTCTCTCTCTCTCTCTCTCTCTCTCTGGCGACCTCCAGATGTTCCCGACCGTGCGGCCATCTGCTGAGGTTGCTCAGGCGCTCCGGGGGAGGGGGCAGGGATCCCGGTTGCAGGAAGCTGGGAGCCAGGCCGACTGGAGTGGGCGGGAGCTGCGTGCGCACTTTTGAGACGCTCCCTAGGGTGGAACCCGGGCTCGGCTCGGGCTCGGCAGGCGGGCGGGGGGCGGGGCGGGGCGGGCGCGCGCCGGGAAAGCCGGCACTTTGGCGACACTCCCTAGGTCGCCAAGCTGCGGGCCCGAGCCGCCACTGGGTGCCTGGCAGGCGGGGCCGAGGGGCGGGGGGGGGGGGGGGGGGGGGCTCCCAGAGGCGGGGGGGGGGGGCGGGGGGGGGCGGGCCGCGCCGCGCGGAGAAAAGCGCCGGCCGAAGGGCCCGCGGCCGGGCCGCCAGGGTGAGCGCGCCGAGGCGGCTGAGGCGCAGGCTTCTAGGTGGGTGCGGGTCCCGGGTGGAGCGGGAGTCTGCGCTGCGGGAGAAGGTCTAGAGCCCACGACCCCAACCTCGCCGCCGCATCCGGCGGGCAGGCGGGCGGCGCTGGACTCTGGGGGCGGGCCCAGGGCCCCTCAACTTTTCGTGGACCCAGGGCGTCGGCAGCCGCTGCCGGACGCCCCGGCCTCGGCCGGGGTAGGGAGCCCGAACTAAGGGGAGAGGGCTTCCAGGAGACAAAGGCTCTGACCGGGGGCCGGCGCCTCTGGGGTCTTTGTGTGGACACGTGCATCACGCGTTTGTGGGTCTTTGTGGATTTGGATCCGGGGACGTGCATCTGCCTGCGCCTTTGTGTATTTGTGGCTTTGCGTAGCTGTTTGGTGCCTGTGTCCACGTTCTGTGGGCTAGCGTTTGGGTGTGGGTGGGCGCATCGTTGTGTGTCCGCGTACGTGGTCTGTGCCTGTCGACGTGTCTGGGTTGGGTGTCCGTGGAGTGTATGCGCGCCTAGATCCAGACACCGCCCCAGCTCCTCGCTCCCCTGCTGTCCACCGGGGCCCCAGACTTGACTTCAAACTTTTCTCCTGGTTCCTCGGGCAACAGCCCTGGTCCTCCTCCCCCTGCAGCCCGGGCAGGGGCGCTGGCAGCCCTCCCCTCCTTCACCTCCTGGGGTCCTTAGTGCTGCGGGGGGGGGGGGGGGGGGGGGGGGGGTTGGTCAGTCGCGCTAGCGGACTGGCCCGGGGCTGGGAGGAGCGTGCCGGACGCCCCAGCCGAACCAGCTCGGACGAGAGAGGGAAGCGGCCAGTCCTGGGCCCCGGCGGGGGGCCGGAGACAGGAAAGGAGCCGGCAGCTGGGTTTGCCCGCCCTGATCTTCTCGGTGCGAGTGTATGTGACCGAGAGAGACGTGTCTGCTCGGCGGAGAGGCCGGCCCCAGCCCCCGGCTCCGCTTTGAGATCCGCTCTCCGCTGGCGTCCCGCCCCCGGGGGCTGGTGGGGGGACCAGCCCTCCGATCCTGTAGGTGAGGAGGCGACGGCTTCTGGGCTCCTGAGATCCGGGCGCGTCCGCGGCGCCGGCTCCAGTACCCTCAGCTGGCCTGCAGAGAGCAGGAACCGGGCACCTACTGGTTTCCGATGGGACGGCCACGGGCCCACAGTCCGGCTCTGGGCGAGTTGCTCAGCCTCTCGGAGTCACAGTCACCCTGTTGTGAGTGGGGGCGAGGAGCTGGCGGTGGGGATTACCTGCGCCGCGGGAACCCGCCTGAGAGCCTGCCGCCCACACTTGGCCGGGGCGAGGAGGTGACTCAGGAACTCTTCTCCCATCCTTCCTCCCTGCCTGCTCTACCCTTCAGAGAAGTCCAGACTTGCGGAGCCTAGGTCTGATAGTGAGGGAGGGCTCAGGGGTGGGACTCTGCTGGGCCTTTGATCCTGAGTGGCGAAGATAGTAGCCCTTACACTTTCACTCCCCTGCCCCCCTCACCCCCTACCCTGCACCAGTCTTTAACCTAGAATTTTACCAGATGCTGCAGATGTGAAGGAGGGCCACGACCCACTCACATAGGAAGGAGGCTACCGTGGGCGCTATCCGTTCCCCTAATGGGCTTCAGTTTACCTTCTGGAAAGGAAGGTGTTGACTTCTCCCCTCCCTTGCTGTTGTTGCTGACTGGTTGAGACCCCAGAACCTGGGGACACTTTGATGTTTAATACACACCTCCATTCTGACTTGAGAAGTTCCCAGGCACTAATTTGCTGTGTTGAATGAGGGGGAGGAGAGGTGTCTTTGAAGTTAGGGAGGGATGAAGTGAGGGGGGCCTGGAGCCCCTGCAGCCCTGGAAGGGAACGCTGGAACTCCGCAGCCAGGGGAAGCCGGGGAATATGTCCAGGAAGCAGGAAGTGTCTCCCACCGAGGAACACCACTGCATGGCTCTGTGTTTTCTGATAACACAGACAGAGGTGGTCAGCATTGTGGACTATCAGATGCAAGGTGTGTGTTTGGGGGGTGGGAATTGGACTTCAGCAGGAAGGGAAGGCAGGGGCCAAAGATGAGGGCCTTGAATGCCAGGCTTAGGAGCTGGAATTTGAACCTGTAGGTGGTAGAGAGCTGCCGGAGGGTTTAAGCAGGCATAATAGAGTGGGATTGGTAATTCTAAGGAAACTTCCTCTGGTTTGTGGGTGGTGTTGGAGACTGGGAGACCAGTCTGCAGGCAGAGTTAGTCAAGAACCTAGATTTTACCCCCACTCCATTGCTTCCTAGCCCTGTGGCCTCGGGCAGGTAACTTTACCTCTGGTTCTTAGTCTCCTCATCCTTCAAATGTGAATGGTAGTAATTCCCGTCTCACTCATCTGTTGTGTCAAGTGGCATAATGAATTACGTGTGCTAACAAAATGACACGAGGTTTGTAGTCTGCCTTACATTGTTGGATTGCACTGACAACAGAAGGCAGAGACAGCGTCGACTGTGGTCCTAAACCTGATTTCACCACTTGGCGGGGCCCTCAGTCTCCTGGAAGCTTGAGCCAATTGTTGCCCTCACCAAGCAGGAGGAAGCTCTCTCTCATCTGCTCTATCCCCTTTCACCTGGCCAGGCCCCACACGGGAGACGAGCTGGACACAGATACGAAGATGGCCACAGACCACAAAGTGTGTCATGCTTTGACAGGAGCTGCCCAGGGGCCATAGGAGTTTAGGAGGACCTCGACCTTTTGTTGGATGAGGGGCAGATTAGGCCTCACAGAGAAGGTGGCTTTTGACTTGAATGTGTGCATTTGCGTGGTAGACAAAGAAAAGAAGGACATCTCTGTCATCTTCATCACAGAGGACAACCTGTGCAAAGGTGTGGGGCCCTAGAAGCAAGATAGGCTTCTAGCGTGGCAAGCTCTCTTTGTGGGAGGGGTTTTAAGTGGGAGGGGTGGTGAGGGCCGATTCTTCTGTTGGGACTGTACTCCGACGCCCAGCAGGGCTGACAGTTGGAGGCAGGGGGCCAGGAATAAGGCTGTTGTAGCAGTCCAAGTCATGAGGCCTGCTGAGCCCGACCTGGGCAAGGTGAGGTAACTGCCTGGCTTGGGGGGATGAGAGAGGGGAAGATAGTGACCCACCTACCCAGGCATAGCCGCTGATTCTCCTTCTGTCCTCATTCCGCCACATGTGCGCCACAACTGCTTCAGCCTGCTTTGGCTCCTGCAACCTTTCCAAACCCCCTTCCCAATTCCCAGATAGATCCTGGTCAGCACTAGTGGCCCTGGTAGGGCCCTGGATGGTGCACTGGAAGAGAATCCAAGGCTTGAGGATGCATTTTGGATTCTTCTCTAAACCCTGCCACTGCCTCGCTTTCAGATCAGCTGGTGTCGAAGCTCCTTTTTCTTTCCTGGCCCCTGCAAGGTGTCACTGGGGGCAGGAACCCACACACAGTGAGCACCAAAGCGTGCCAGGCCTGAGGCTGAGTTTTCATTTTACCTTGTGTAATCATCCCAGTGACCTGCTGGGAGCAATACTAGAATTCTCAAGCATGTTACAGATGAAAGCTCGGACTCAGGTGAGGGCATGTGCAAGCCTCCTAGCAGGAGAGGCCCTCTGGGGTTGGAGCCCGGTCTACCTGGCTGCAAAACCCATTCCTCTGCCCCATACTGCCTCCTGGTGTGTCCCCACATTCTGCGTTACACCGAAGGGAACTTGGCAAGCTTCAGGAAGAAGGTACGCTGCCTGGCGAAAATAGTATGGGGAGCCTGGCCCATCTCTCTGTAGATCATCCTCCTTAGGCAAGGTTGCTGGGCCTCCAGGGCCCACCTTCACCAGGGATAATGTCACCGAGGAGGCCAGGCACTGGGTGTCAGAGTTCCTGGATCCTGAGTCCAGCCCCTGTCTTCACGGGCTGCGTGACTCTGGACAGATCACCAAACGTCTCTGGGTCTCTTTACGCAACTGCAGGATAGACACAGCGCTGTCTAACCTGCTGATCTTACAGAGTGCCTGAACAGCTAATAGTTGAGGCATTGGAAAGGTTGAGAGGTACCGTTCGGGGAAATAATAGTCTTCTACATGCCTGGTATATCTTCATATAATACCGGCTCTGTGCCAGCTCCAGTGCTTCCTTAGCTCCAAGGACATAAAAATCAACCTGATCCCATCCCTACTCCCAGGAAGACAGACAGGTGAACGTAATTAGAGTCCAGCACGATCGGCTCTAGCCGTCACCCACACGGGCCCATTTGGAAGTAGAGTCACAGTGGCCTAAGGAAGGGTTTGGAGCTCAGACATCTGGATTCGAGACCTGGTTCTTCGACTGCCCAGCGGAACAGTGTCATCTCTTTGTCTGCAAAATAGGGACAGTAATCCCTACCTGCGGTCAAGGACGGTGATGAGGCCAAAGCGAGACGGTGACGTAGAAGTGTGTGGTGAGCTGACGTGTTTGTACAGATGTGCGGCATTAGCGATCGTGTCGGGAGAGCCAGCCCTCAAGGCTCTGGGAGTTTGGCCCTGAAATTCTTTTTGCCTTGCGTTTCCGGAGCTGACGAAGTGGCGGGGGGTGGGGGAGGGGTGGGCAGGATGCTAATGGAATTTCCACCTGGGGATTTCGTTGGCATCATCTCAAGTGAGCTCATGGCAAAGGGAGCCCGGTGGGAGGCAGCTCAACATTGAGCAGCTGGTGGAGGCAAAAGTCTGCCTCAGGTGGGTGCTGGGGCCCTGGTCCAACCGAAGGTTCAGCCTCCTCCCCACCTCATCCCTGTGCCAGGAGCTCCCTCTTGCAGGTGTGGTGAGGAGCTGGCAAATCTTGGGGCCAGAAATGCTGTGGTGCAGCACCGGGGGCAGGCACGTGGGGCCAGGACGGCCCAAGCTAGAACCCCTAGCTCCACACAGGTCTCAGGGGAGGAGGGGAAGAGGGTTTGGGGCCTGGCCAGCCAATACCAGCGCACGGACCCAAGAACATTCGTACAACCGATCACAGACCTGCCAGGTGCCTGGCGCTGCACTGGGGACTTGGGTAGGGGGGAAAAAGGAGAATAACATGGTCATTGCCTTCTGGAATCTCAGTAAATCATCACCATCACCGTCTACCGTGCACTGGGCACTTAGCATGAGGCAGACATTGAGCCAAATGTTTCACACGCTGTCCCTTAATGCTTTTACCAACCCTGTGTTGTTCTCCCTATTGGGGACACGGAGACTCAACCAGGCGAGTAGGTACAGGGCTGGACTTTCACCTGGGTCTGAATCCTGCAGTTGATCCTGAATTGCTGGGCCGTCCACTCACCCGACAATATTTGCCGTGCCTGCCAGGCCTGGCTCTGACCCCGGTGGAGGTCTGGGGGGAAGGGATAAACAGGTGAAGATGGCAGAGTCAGGGTCCCAAGCTGGCCGCACTTCCAGTCGGGAGATGGGCAGGTAAAGAACAGTAGAGAACGTAGTCAGTGTGCATCCGGATGGACGATGTGAGAGGCCCAGGGAGGGAGAGGTGGCCCCGGGGGCCCCAGCGGACAGAACAGGCTTTGTTCCACTGGCGGGGCCAGGGCAGGCCAGGTGGGTGTGGGTGCGGATGCAGCTGGCAGCGGTGAGGCATCGAGACCCAGGTCCTGCTCTGCCATTTCCTTGTTGTCACTGCCCACTCTGGGCCTCCGTTACCCATGCGTTATCGTGGGGGACCCTCCAGTTCCCCAGCCCTGAATTCTCTGAATTTGAGGAAGCGTGACAGGGCCGGGAGTTGTCCAGAGGTCACCACCGTGGGTTCAGATCAAGATGGGGGCTCAGCTAGGGGAGGGAGGACGGTGGGGACAGCTGACAGATGCCCTGTGCCAGGGAGAACTGGATTTCTGCGGGTACAAGTAGAAGTTGGGAGGTTTTTGGGAAGGGGAGTGATGTGGGCAAAGCTGTTCTGGAGGCTCTCCTACCAGGGAGACCTACCTGGAGTCTGTTAGTAAATAGCCACACTGCTTAGTCTTTTGACCTCACAGGGCCATCAGCAGACTTTCCTAGTGTCACAGTGGGCACACCAAGGAATAACTCATGGCCCCTGCCCGGAGGACCTTATGCTGTGTCCCCTGAACCCAGAGTGGGGAGTTTCTTTTTTTTTTTTTTTTTTTTTTGTTAATGTTTATTTATTTTTGAGAGACAGAGAGAGGCAGCATGAGCGGGGGAGGGGCAGAGAGAGAGAGAGAGAGACCCAGACCAAGGAGCAGGCTCCAGGCTCTGAGCCGTCGGCACAGAGCCCAACGCGGGGTTCAAACTCACAAGCCATGAGATCGTGACCTGAGCCGGCTCAACCGCTCAACCGACTGAGCCACCCAGGTGCCCCCAGAGTGGGTAGTTTCTAACCCCTCGTGTTCTGTAAGCTGGCTGACCAGTGTCTTTGATCCGCAGGTCGGGGTTTGGAAAAGAAGTGATACATCTTGGGCCAAAGATCCCTTTCCTCCCTCAGCTTCAATGGTGGCCCCCTGTCCGCCTCTCCCTTTCTCCCCAGGGTAGATCACAGGTCCCAAGAGGGAGACAGAGTTCATACTGTTACACAGATGAGAAAACCAAGGCTCAAAGAAATAATGAAAACCATGAGGGTCACACAGGGAGTGGCAGACCTTGGCACTAGAGGCCTGGTCTTCTGGGTCCAAGACAAGCATTAGTGATCTTGTTCTGAGCTGGTCTCCCGTCCCCACGGCTGGTCTGTAAGCCTCATGAGGACAGGGGCCCTGGTACCCCCAACCCCCACCCAACATATACCTCACATGGCCTTGCCCAGCACGCCCTGCACTTCGTAGAGATTTAGTAAACGTTCCTGATAAGTTCTGGACTCCTGAAATGCTAGAGCTGCACTGTCTAGACTCAGCCTCTTACTGTGAAGCTAGAGAAGCTGAGGCCCAGAGGGGAGACGGGACCTATCCGCAGAGGGAACAGGCCAGGCAGAGCAGGGACTAAGGCAGGCGCCCCTGACTGTCCTCCAGGGTCTGTCTTGTCACCATGCACAGTTGTCCTCCCCTTCAGCCCCAGAGAGTGGTGAGAGGGATGGGGAGGGGCCTCGGCGGCCCTCTCTGGGGGCCCCTTCTACCGTGTAACCTAGGAGAGGCATCCACTGTTCATCTGTCAAGTCCTGGCCCTGTGGTCTCTGATCCTCACAGCAACCCCTCGAGGAAGGGCTTGCTGTCTCCATTTTCGGTGAGAAAACGGGCTCAGGGAGAGGGAGTCGCTTCCCAGAGTTGCCCAGTTTGGCACTGCTTCCCAGTGTTGGAGCTCCTTCAAATCAGGGAACTGATCCCAGAATGCCATTCTTTGTCTTCAGCCCCAACTCTGATCAGTGGGTAGAGCCCTCCTAGAGCACCGTGTCAGGAATAGCTCGGAGGCCCTGTGCAGGGCCCCGGGAAGCGGTGCTGTGATTGATTCGTGACCTCTGCAGTGGATAGGGCTATAGGTAAGATCAAAAGGCACCGCCTTTCCATTATGTGGCCTCCACCCCCGGGGGCCCCATTTCTCTATAGGAACGTTCGACTTCACCTTCACAGTCCCCTCTGAGGCTGATAAGGACCATCATTTCCATCCCAGACTCATAGTCTAAGGAACTGGTCCAAAGATGTAAAATGACTTGCCTGGTTCACCCTGCAAATTAGTGTCCAAGGTTTCTGGCTGTGAAGGCCTTCTCTGCCCACGACGCTGAGGCTGGTGGTTTTTGTCAAGGGGAACTCCCATTACTCATCCCTTCCTAGAGCCAGCAGCGCTGTTGAGAAACTCGGGCCTCCCAGGAAAGAATCGCTCTTCCAGAGGGTGCCGATAAGAGCTTGGACACGTCTGATACGTGTGTGCCGAAGCAAGGAAGAAGAGAGATGGGGCAGCCCCCACCCTCCGCTGGTGCCCACGCACCTGCTCCCTGTCTGTGGAGGAAGGCGGGGGAGCCCACACTGCATTCTCCCCATGTGCTAGGAAGGCTGCCAGGTGCCGCCCTGCCATCGTTTCATTTCGTCCCCATGATAGTCCCGGGAGGTGGCTATTAATATCTCCATTTTACAGATGAGGAGACTGAGGCTCAGAGATAGTAGCTACACAAGATCAGAGAAAGCAGAGATGGCCACGGGGCACTCTTTCAGGAGGCTTTGTTAGTATGTTTGCCAGTGTGTTGCATGCATTTTTTTACTGTAAGAGAGGAAATAGGGGTAGAAAAGGAGATTAAGCCATGCTTAAATCACTCAACGGTTCTACCATCTAAAGAGAAACTACTGTTGTATGGATAGATTTTCTTCTAGACTTTCCAAAATTAGGATCTGGGTGGTGGTTGTTGTTTTTAATGCATAGTTATAATTTTCCTAGACATGCAATTTATCCTTACGATACCTAGCATTATGGCATCAGCCCCCTCTGTGAAGCCGCAGGCTTTTCTGAGCATGACTTTTATGGACTTTGTAAGATCCCCAGGGGACTTCCTGAGTCTCAGCAGCCATCCTGAGCGAGCTGGGAAGCCCTAGGCCTGGAATGAGCAGACCAGAGCCTGAACGCCACCTCCTCACGGGGAATCCGTGGACAAGTCACTGCACACTGGGTCACGGCCGCCTCATCACTAAAGTGCCAGATTTCATGCCCTGCTCTGCCGCCCTCATGGCATCAAACGAGCAGAAGCCTTTTGTAAACTCTAGAGAGCTGTGCCCCTGGCAGGAATTTTCCTTATCTTCCCTCGGTCTCCTTCTGAGAAAGTTCTGCCTTCCCTTTGGCCCCTGAGCCTTTTGCTAAGGGCTTAGAGCAATAGTGGCAGACCCTAGCATCTCTGAGACATGCATACATGAGGCATCCCTCCCAGAGGGGACATCTCCTCAGAGCAGGACAAGGGCACTGACCCTCAAAGACCACCAACCCACACACCTCTGCCTTTGCCCCCTTCTGGGTCCACGTTGTAAGGCATCTCAGGGGTTTCTCCCTTCTTTCAACCTCCTAGGAGACCTCTGAGAGGCCTCTGGGCTCTCCTGTGACCTCATGAAAGCCCCAGAACCACTGAGTGGCAGCCAGAGGTGGCCTTACAACTCTCGCCACTTAGCTCTTCTCTTCTCAGCTAATACAGAAGTGCGTGTTCCACTTGAACCAAACCAGTTATAAGGTCACCGAGGCCTGAATTCAGTTCCAGGCTCTGTCACCTTCCCTTTCGTGTCCTCGGTTTACTCTAAAATGGACACAAGATGCTGACCTCCTGGAGTGACCGCAGATGTGGGAGAGAATGTGAGTCCGGCACTAGCCCATAATGGGGACAGGCTCCGACTGTCCCCGTCAGCACTTTCCACTGCCATTGTGAGGCCCGGAGCAGTGGCCCCTGTGCAGGGCTGAGCGCGGACCTTGTCTGGGCTGCCCTGGGAACACTGGCGAGCACAGTCATCCAGGTGGGTCTCGATCTGTGCTCCTGCTCCCTTTACGTCTGCTGTTGTGTCTCCAGCGGCCCAGGAATGACCACCTTGCATTCGTGCACAACTCTTCACAGTTTGCATTGCACTTTGGTGGGAGTTGAATCACCTGACCTGAGGAGGGCAGGGCAGGGATTATTGCCTGTGGTACAGAGGACAGGCTAAGGCCCGGGGAGGGCAGTAAGAGGCCCCTGCTCTGGAGGGAAGGTTTGGGCTGTGTCTGGGCTGCCGGTTACATAAGCAGGAGCTCACGAGGGGCCATCTGGCATTTAATAGGCACATTGTATAATCACCTTGGGGAACCAAAGCGCAATCTCAGGGCCATTGTGTGTGTGTGTGATGTTTGTTTAAACCCCAGGAAGGATGGGTATGGACAAATAGGCTTGGCAGGGAAGGTGGGGCTCTGAGTGGTAATGAACCCCTGTGGTGAGAAGCTCACCCAACAGAACAAAGGGGGCCTGGAGCAACTCAATGTTTTCCTTTTGGTTCCAGACACTGGAACACTCTGTCCTGCCTCAGTTGGGACAAAGTCCAGGATGCACCTGGGCCGGGTTTAATCCTCAAATTGGCCTCTACAAAAGAAAGGGGTGGGAGAGGAGAGGCCCACAGAGGGGGGCGGAGAGAAGAGCCCCACTTCTCGCTGTCCCTGTGCAGAGCCAGAGTGTGGATCAAATGACGGCCCCTTTAAAGTTTCATGTAGGGCTAGTAATGCTATCCCGCTTCTCCCTCCCCTTTACCCCCTCCCTGAAGGCCAGTAGGGGCAGGTGGGGAAGGGGAGACTGGGCAGGGGGGCAGAGCAGGGCCACGCCAGGTGAAGAGACCTGCTGGGGTGAGGCAGGGTGCCTTCTGTCTCCCGGGTGGAGTGGTCACTGTGTGGCAGGAGGGGGGGTGGGAACCACAGACTGTCCGGTTAGAGGCCTTCATTACTCAACCTTCTCTCTCATCCCCCTGTGAGCCCCTCCCCCAGCACCTCTGTCCATGGAGCTACGGTGGGTGTGAGCTCAGGCTCTGGGTCACACAGATGTGCGTGGGTGTGAGGAATGAAGGTGACAACACATGCAGGTCTGGCGTCACTGGCAGCTGCTGTTAGAATCGTACAGGGAGGGAAACCGAGGCCAGGGGAGGGTAGTGGCTTGAGTCATGGCAAGTGGCAGTGGGGAGAGCGCCTCGTGGGCCTGTCACCACTGGCCACCTGACCAGCCCTGCTTGAGGCAGCAGATGAAAATAGCGGAATTGGGGCTGAGCAGGCGTGGGTTCTAGTCCTGCCCTGCTTTTTACTAGTTTGGGATAAAACCCAGGTCCTCTCTGAGCCTCTAGTCCTTCTTCCAGATGAGGGAGTCAGCCCAGCTGCCTTCCCTGGGTTAAAGAAAGGGCCAAAGAGGCATAACAGCTATATCAGCTTTGGGTAGGGAGGGACAGGGTGGGGGGTGGGGGGGGGGGGGGCTTGGGACAAGTGTCCCCAGAGCCCACCTGGAAGTCTAGACACAGGGTCCCCAATTGGAATGAAGTATGCTGCTTCTGGAGGACAGGCCAGGCAGAGGGCTTAGGACTGTGGACTCAGCTATTGTTACCCACAAGAGGGGTAAGGTCGGTAGTCAATGCAGGCCCCCCTTACAGCGCGAGACCTCCGTCTGAGCGGATGGAGTATGGGTCTCAGACGTGGTTCCAGCCACTGCCAAAGCACGACAGTGAGTCATGCCTCCCCTGTACTCCATCTAGTTCCATCCCCCTTACGTGTGGCCATGCATAGCTTTCTGAACCTTTGCATCTCAGTTCCGTCTTGGTGAAGTAGCTGCCTTGCGGTGTCTGTAATTGTGAAGGTTAAGTGGGGCCAGGCCGTGATGGCGGCTCATGGCGCACGCTCAGAGCTGGATAGAGCACCCTGACCCCTCCTCAGCAGGGCCTAGGGCAAGACCAGCCCATGGACCCTCGCCCATCAGAGCCGGAGGGGCCAGACCCATCTAGTCCAGGGGGTTTCCGGCAGGGTTCCTCACCATCCTACGGCAGGGCTGGTAAGGAGGCCTGGAAAATTCCAAGTCCCCACCCTCATGTCAGCCAGAACATGCCCATTTTCCTCTGCTGATCTTTTTCTAAGAAAGCCTTCCGCTGCTTTCAGTTTACAATCCACCCACCTGGCCTTTTATCACACAGATGGAGAGACTGAGGCCAGAGAGGAATGGGGACCCGGAATTTTATGAGGAAGGGTGTTCGGGGAAAGCGTCCTGGGAGGACAGGACTGGTGGTGGCAACTTCCAGCTGGGCCTAGATACGCTGGCTCGTGTCTTACGTGGTAGGCCAGAACCACCTGGTGTGGGGTGCCTGCTGCCGTCCCTCACCTGTGGCTCTCCTTCCAGTCCCCACCATGCCGTGGCCCCTGCTGCTGCTCCCACTGCTGCTGCTGGCCGTGAGCGGGGCCCAGATGACCCGGCCATGCTTCCCCGGATGCCAGTGCGAGGTGGAGACCTTCGGCCTCTTCGACAGCTTCAGCCTGACACGCGTGGACTGCAGCGGCCTGGGCCCCCACATCGTGCCCGTGCCCATCCCTCTGGACACAGCCCACTTGGACCTGTCCTCCAACCGGCTGGAGACCGTGAACGAGTCGGTGCTGGCGGGGCCGGGCTATACCACGCTGGCAGGCCTGGATCTCAGCCACAACCTGCTCGCCAGCATCTCGCCCACCGCCTTCTCCCGCCTTCGCTACCTGGAGTCACTCGACATCAGCCACAATGGCCTGGCAGCTCTGCCGGCGGAGAGCTTCACCAGCTCGCCCCTGAGCGACGTGAACCTCAGCCACAACCGGCTCCGAGAGGTCTCGGTGTCTGCCTTCACGACCCACAGCCCGGGCCGGGCGCTGCACGTGGACCTCTCCCACAACCTCATCCACCGCCTGGTGCCCCACCCTGCAGGGGCCAGCCTGCCCGCACCCGCCATTCAGAGCCTGAACCTGGCCTGGAACCGGCTCCGCACCGTACCCGACCTCCGGGACTTGCCCCTGCGCTACCTGAGCCTGGATGGCAACCCGCTGGCTGCCGTTGGCCCGGGTGCCTTCAGGGGGCTGGCAGGCCTCACGCATCTGTCACTGGGCAGCCTGCAGGGGCTCCCCCAGCTGGCGCCCCATGGCTTCCGTGAGTTGCAAGGCTTGCAGGTCCTGGACCTTTCAGGCAACCCCAAGCTCAAGTGGGCAGGAGCTGAGGTATTCTCGGGCCTGGGCTCCCTGCAGGAGCTGGACCTGTCAGGCACGGGCCTGGTGCCTCTGCCTGAGATGCTGCTCGTCCACCTGCCAGCACTGCAGAGCATCAGCGTGGGCCAGGGCGTGCGGTGCCGGCGGCTAGTGCGGGAGGGCGCCTATCCTCGGCAGCCTGGCTCTAGCCCCAAGGTGGCCCTGCACTGCGTAGACCCCCGGGAAAGGGCTGCGGAGAGCCCCAACGCTTTGTGACAAACGGTGTGGCCCGGGGCCGTCTGACACACTGCTGCCCTGGGCTTCCTCAGGGCCTGGGTAATTTATATTTTCATGTGCCAATGCCAGGGGGCACCCTGCAGGCCTCTGTAGCAGTGCGGAAGAGAGCTGTGGACCTAGGGAGAGCTTTGGGGCTGGGGCCGACACCCAGGAGCAAAGTCTGGCCCCTCTGTCTGTGTTGCTCCCCAGACCATAAGTAGAAGGTCTTAGATGCCAAACCCAGACGGCAGTCCCCTGCCGTCCTTCCCCGTTTGTCCCCAAAGTGCCTTCCTTCAGGCCTGGGCCAACCTGACCTGTGACAGGGGGAGGGTGGAAGGGCGATACTGCTGCAGAAAAGAGGTCAGGCCCACGGCTGAGCATCCCCTTGGGCCCACGGTCCAGTCACTCAGGGGCGTGAGTTTCTTTTATGAGGTAGCCCCCGCTTTGCCCTGGGCCCATGAGGCCCACGTCATCCTTTTCTTTTCCTCTAGAACGCTGGGTAGAACCTTAGTCATAGAAGGGACTAGAGAAAAAAATCAAGTGCACCTCCTCATGTGACAGGTGGGGACACTGAAGTCCAGAGAGGGCAAATGGCTAATCTAAGGCACTAGAGCCATGGAGACGTAACCGGCCCCAGCATCCTGCCTCCCAGCGAGGCCTTTTGCACTTTTCTGTCTTCTCTAAATCATGCCCTCTGTCCCCTTCCTGGGCTCCCCCATCCTGCCATTTGTACCCTTTCCCTGTCGTCCCCAGGACAGGCAAGGGCCTCCGAGGTGGGACTCGGACCCGAGACCAGCTGTATGGCACAGGTTAAGTGAGTTCACCTCAGAGCCTCTGGAAGCTTCAGGCATGCCAGTCCCAGCCCTACCAGTTTCCCACTCTGCAGTGGGATCCTCCAGCGTTGAGACTGGAAATTCGTCCATTGACCCCTGCGGTACTGCCTCTAAGTGCAAGGAGTTGATGCAGTCCTGGAGCCCCAAGGGGCCTCCTGGACTCGTTCCCCACTGGCCCTGAGCCCAACAGCCTCTCTCACCCATCTTTGGGCAGGTGGCAGGTACCCCCATCAATGTTTATGCTCTCAGCTTCCCAGCCCTGGGCTCTTTCCTTTGTATTTGTTCTATAAAAGTTGTTGCCTTTGTAATGGACTGTTACTTCAACCACCCTTCCCCCCACCCCTGCCGGCAGGGGATGGAAACGTGTCATTTGTAAAAGAAGAAAAACATTGCATTTGTTCACTTTTGTAATACTGTGTCCTGGGGGTGTGCTGAGGGAGGAGGTGTTGGGGGGAAGCGTTTGGGCATGAGGGGGCATCAGGGGTCCCAAGGAGCCACCCACAGGACAAGGAGAGCTCTGTCCTCCCCCACTTAGCCCCACCCTACACCTAACTGATCCTTGATTTAATAAACACTATAAAGAGTCCATCTTTCCATCCTTGGACTAGCACCCTCCAACATGCTCTGGGCAGCCTGTTGTCCCGGAAAAGCCCCATCCCCTCTCACAGGATTTGAAGAGTGAGCTGACCTGAGGGAGGGAGTTACTCGGGGGGTAACTGAAAGGAGTCGTTCCTTTCCCTGTGGCTTGCACCCCGTCCACCCTTCTCTCCCCTCTCCCTGCTGCCCCAACTCCATGAACTTGGCAGGCCCTCGCACACCTCTGCTTTTGCTCAGGCTGTCCCTCTGGGGCCTTGCCCTCCCCCCACCCCCCACATGCCTGCCTCTCAGCTCCTTCCCACCCTAATAGCGCCAGTTCTGGCCTCACCTCAGAAGCTTTCCCTAAGACCCCCTCCCCTCCCTCCCTCTGAGCTGCTTCAGTACTTTGTTCCTTCTTGGCACTTTGCCTGCTGTGGTACCCTAAATGCTGTTTGCATACTTCCAGTCGCAGGGAACTCCCTTCCAGTTCATCTGAATGGGTCCGCTGCCTGTAAGTTATTCCTTCTCACTGGCCAAGGTCTGCGGGAACATCCATCACCATCATCACCAACAATGACCAGTTTTTTCTGATAACTACTCTGCCAAGGGAATCTTGTTCTTGGGGTGTGAGTGGGAAGGACACACAGAAGACACCTGAGCGGCAGGTAGCTGTGAGAGCTTGCCGGGGCACGGTTAGGAAGGCTTCCTGGAGGAGGCCAGTCCACAGAGCTGAGAAGAACAAATGGACCTGGACAGAAGAGGGTGGCACCTAGGAGGAGGGAGTCACAGGTGAGCTATGGCACAGAACCTAGAACATTCAGGCTACAAGGTATGGCTGGGAAGCTTGCCCATCATGTCACTTAGGCCCCCCGGGCTTGGGCTCCAGGAGCTGGAGGCTGGCACCCATCAGTCAATATGGTCATAGATAACAGTTCTCAGATTGGTTCTCCACACTTCTCTCATCTCCTGGGATAGGGGAGCCTTCAAGGGCAGGGGCAGGGGAGGGATCCCAGGGGCTTTCGCCCAGTGAGGCTGGGCCCTCCCCAAAGTTCCCCTTGAAGAAGAGTCGTGGGGGGAGAGAGGGAATGGAACGTAGGTGTCTTTCAAATGGGGACAAAGGCACCGTGGGGAGGCTGAGCCTTCTGCGGGAGACATGTGAGTGTGTCTTCCGGGGCAGGTCACCTCTGGCCTGAGCTGGAGCTTCACATCCGCAAAATCGGCAGGGATGAAGCTCTATGGCGAGGATGGGACCATCACATTGTGGGGCTCCCCCGCCCTGTGGGGCACTACCCCGCACATCCCGCAGCTCCGGCCTCTTGCAAGACTTCGGGAGAGCAAAAGCCCAGGGGGCCAGCGGCCCTCACCTGACCCCGCGTCCACGTGCCCCTCCGGAGGCTCCCAGTCCGCAGCGCCACCACGTGGCCACGCATGGCCAGACACCCCGGAGCGAGCTGTCGCGCAGCTTGCCGGCGAGCGCTCCTTCCCGTAGCCACAGCGCCTTCATGCTGCTACAGTCCGCCCTCCTGGGATCCTGGGGCCGAGAAGGAGGACATTACAGAATTAGAGGGATAAGTGCAAAGATTCCATCTTGGAGTTCACAGAAAAGGGGTAATTAAAATCCTGGGTCCATCACGAACCAGTTGTGTGACTTTGGCCGAGTCACTGTACCTTTCTAGGCCTGGAAAATGGGGATGAAAATATCTCCCTCCACAGGACCGAATGAGCAAATGAAGTAAATGTTTGTAAAGAATCAAGTACAGTGCCTGGCACAAAATAGACACTTCATAAATGCTTGGTCCCTCCTTCACTCAATCACAGAATTATGAAATAGGTCAGAGAATCATGCGGTCTTAGACTCCTGTTTTGATAACTGACTCAGAACCGAAGTGTGTCATAAAGGTTCGGGATTGTGGCTGCAGAACAGTACTCTAATCCACAGGATCTTTGCTCTGTGTGCCGGACATAGACTAGAACTTCAACACATGCCAGTCAGGTTTTAGGGATGGGCAGACGACTGAGACACAGTTTGTCATCACAGCACAGGCTGGCTCACAAACATTTCCTTACGTTTCACTAATAATCAGCTGCCACTTACTGGACACATGTTCCTGGGACTTGGAGTACTGCTAACATTTCCTCCTCACAACTGCCCCGAGTAATATTGTCCCCATACAGGTGAGGATACCAGCCGGGGCCTGGCTGCATCTGACCAATGGTGAGTCGTTTTTGCTTGTCCGATGTCAGTGGCTGGGCCAGCTGTACAGACCTCACGTGTCAGAGAGGGCAGAGGTGCTCCGAGAAACCAAAACAACACTGGGATCCCATTTATTTTCCTGTTGAAAGTAAACTGGGGAGGTTATGCAACTCTAAATGTCTCCGATCAGACCCCTGATTCTAGACCCTAGAGCATGAAAAGCCAAAGAGCCAAGTCAAAGTTCTTCCCCTCCTGGTCCCCATTTCACAGAGGGAGAGACTCAGGCCCAGAGAAGAGCAGCCCAAGGTCGCATGGCAGGTGACCAGGATTCTGTTCTCCAGGACTGACTACACAATTCGTGCGACCCAGTATAAAGTGACAATATGGGTACTCATTCAAGAATCTCGGGATGGCAAGAGCAGAGCGTTAAACCAAGCCCAAGACCCTTCTAATGTCCCACCGCCCACGAAGCCAGCCCTGCTGTGCTTCAGTCACACCATTTATGGAGAAGGAAGGAGCCAACGCCCAGTTTTGGTCAGGATGGTAGAAGAGAGTCTGTGTCGATTTGTGTGTAACCCCATCCCTCTGGGAGCCAAGGAGTTTCCCTCCATGGGTGTTACCATACCACCTCTTTGAAGTCCCCAAACTGTCACGGCCAAAGGCTCTCAGAGAGAAAGGGCGGATGGAGATAGAGATGCTTCCGCACCAGCTCACAGGATGTGTCTCTGGGCAAGGCCGCCAGGCATGTCTGGGGCAGAGGCCTACCCTCTGTTCCTACCTGATGTCCACCACGACGGTAGAGGTCATCATAGGTTAACAGGGCCTTGTCCCATCAGTGCTCAGTGCTCTGTGTTGGCCAATGCTCACCAGGGAGCCAATGTTCACTGACACCTAACACTTATCAGTACCTAATGTCCATCAGTGACAGTCCCCACCAACAGCTGATATCCACAATCGGAAAATGTCCAGTGGTGGTAACGTTCACTACTGCTCAACACGTACAAGTGCCCAGTGTTTGCAGGTATCTAATTGCATTGTAACCGCTCTAGGCATCCATACCTAATGTCAGTCCATAGTTCCACACCTTAACCATCCAGTTAAGTCCTATGGCCTGTGTTTATTCTTCTCTTTTATTTATGTAAGTGTCAGTGGTTGTATTTATGGATATGATTAGGTCGTTGAACTAGGCAGGAGCTTCTTCCTGGGTTTACTGTTTAATTCCAAAAGCTGGGGCACCTGGGTGGCTCAGCCGGTTGAGTGGCCGACTTCGGCTCAGGTCATGATCTCACGGTCCGTGAGTTCGAGCCCCGAGTCGGGCTCTGTGTCTCCTTCTCTCTGATCCTCCCCCCGTTCGTGCTCTGTCTCTCTCTGTCTCAAAAATAAATAAACGTTAAAAAAAAATTTTTTTTTAATTCCAAAAGCTATTTATTATTTTATTGTGCATACCTGTTAGTCAAAATATCCAGATTTAGGCATACACACTTGTGTTTATATAGGTGTATATGTAACGTGTATATACAGTATGTAATTATCATGTACATGATACAAGAAGACAGAGAAAAAGAGAAAATGATTTTGGAACAGAAGTGTCAAGCCAGGAAAAATTTTCTAACTAGTTGCTTCTTAAAAGCAGCAGCTTTTCCGAAGTTGAGTGGTGATTCAACGCATCAGCCCTCCCGCTCAGGTAAGGTCAAAGAGCCCGACTTCAGGCTGAAAAAAACCCAGGTTCCCAAATCGGGTTAAGGCCCTGAATGAGGGCTCCTTAAAAGCAGCGTAACCTGCAGTGAAGGCCCAGGCTCGAAGCCCAGCTTTGCTGCTTATAGCAAAGTGGCCTGGGCTAAGCCATTTAACCTTTAAGCCTCAGTCTCCACATCTGTGAAATGGCGTTGGTATCTCACAAGTTTGTCTGTAGGGAATAAGTTAGTCAATGTACAATGTGCTTAAGCTAGTGCCTGGCATGTAATAAGTGCCATATAATAAATAGCATAAAATACTGGGTTGTTTTTTTTTTTTTGAAAATTCTTTCTTTTGCCAAACTTGTTAGCATGCTATGATGCAAAATATTCTCAGGCAGGGTTTCTTCAGTGGCCATCAGGTGAACCTCATATTATGCTTAGGAATTTGCCTGAAGAGAGGTTCTACCCTCTGCATCGGTACATTTCAAAATTACCCTTGGGGCACGCGGGTGGCTCAGTCAGTTAAGCGTCCAACTCTTAATTTCACCCAGGTCATGATCTCACAGTTCGTGAGATGGAGCCCCACGTCAGGCTCCATGCTGACAGCGCAGAGGCTGCTTGGGGTTCTGTCTCCTTCGCTCTTTGCCCCTCCCCACTCACACATGTGCACACACTCTCTCTCTCTCTCTTTCTCTCTCAAAATACATAAACATTAGCACTGGGTGTTATATGGAACCCAATCTGACAATAAATTATATGTTAAAAAATAAAACAAAATAAACGAACAGTTGTTTTCATTAAAAACAAAAACCAAATTGCCATGCAGTTTCCTTCTGATCCGATACGTGTAAGGGCACAGTGCTTAGGCAATCTCCTAACCATCCTCCTCGGGCCTGGTGGTCACGGATGGAGATGCAGGGCAAACCTTCCATTCCTGTCTCTCTTCCCGACAGCCTCACTCCGTCTGAAATTCCACCGTCACTCTTCGGCTTAAGCTATGGAGACGAACAAGTGTCTGTGTGGGATTAGGGCATCTGCGAACTGATGGAGAGCAAAGGGATACCTGACCACTTTCTCCAAACGTGATACACCCTAAAAATGACTTTAAGGGGATGTGCTCGGCCAGTTGCGGAGGCAAGATGGTGAGATCCATAAAGAAGGTAGTTGAAGGATAAGGTCTCTTACACACGCGGCCTTCTCTACCAACCAGTGTGATATCCTGTTATATTGGTGACCCCACCTCCTAGTATTATCACCCAGTGTGGAAACATCCTTTTGAATATGGATTGGATCTGTGATTTGCTTTAATCAATAGAACACAATAGAAGTGGCTCTGGGCCAGTTCCAGACCTAAGTCTTAAGAAGGCCTGGTAGAGGCGCCGGGTGTCTCAGTCGGTTGAGCGTTGACTCTTGATTTCGGCTCAGGTCACGATCTCACGGTTCATGGGTTCGCTCCCCAGACTGCACTACCAGTGTGGAGCCTGCTTGGGATTTGCTCTCTTTGCCCCTCCCCTGCTCATGGTCTCTCTCTCTCTCTCTCTCTCTCAAAGTAAATAAATAAACTTGAAAAAAAAAAAAAAAAAAAGGCAGCCTGGTAGCTTTCACTTTTGCAATCTTGGGAGCCCAGAGCTGCCACATATGGAGTCTGATGAGACCGTGCAGAGAAGCCGTAAGGCCATATGGAGAGAGAAAACTCAACCCTCCTGTATCCCAGCAGATCTTGGACCCCAGGGTCCAAATCACCAGCTTAACATGCGAGTGACCCCCAACAAAACCAGCAGGGGAATCTCAGCCCTGACTGTAGAATCATGAGCAAATACAAGGATCGTTGTGCTAAGCCATTGTTCTTTGGATCGGTTTCTTACAAGGCAAGAAATAACCAAACTAATCAAGTCTTAGGCTCCCCGTGCCCTCAGCCCCACTGCCCCTGTTTTACCCCCTCTGGCTTCCCTGGTAAAAGAACGGCTAACCAAGCCCCGGGCCAGAGCAGCTGAAGATGCAAGGGGACCAAGTGACAAAGCCAGACAGCCAGAGCCCCCTCCAGGGACGGGGCAGAGAGGCACAGGTGGCAGGAAACACATGTAGCAGGTGTTTTAAAGTTTACGAGGTGCTGCCCTGCCCATGAGCTCATCTCTCATCATACTTGTGTCTCATGGCCTCCCAGGGAGGTTGGCCAGGCTCCCCTCAGGTTCACACTCTCCTCGAAGCCACCACCCCCCCCCCTCCAGCCCACACAGAGGACTCGCAGGTCCTCCGACAGACCACCTCTCAGCCAGGGACTTCTCTTGCCTCACCCCCACTCCCAGCCGAGAACTGGAGGCGTCAAGAGCCAAACCCTCTGTCCTGCCAACTGCCTTCCCCTTCTCTCTGGGGCTTTCTTCCAGACGGAGGGACTTCCTTGAGGAGCCCGAGGCCAGTAACAGACGGGGGGCGGGGAGAGAGAGGCTGGTCTGGAACACAGCGGCACCGAGCGGACCACAAAAGAGGCGTAGCTTTTTGTTGCTTCCCGCAGACTGTGGGCAAAGTCATACTTAGCACAAGCTTTAAAAATCCTCTCCCCACACACGGACACAAAAACTGTAATTCCCTTGAGTTGCCCCACCCACCAGCTAAATCCAACATCGTGTACAGACATGTGAGAAGGGGGGAGGAACCAGGATGGGTGCTTGGAGGGAACGTTCTCTCGGGGTTCAGAGCAGATCTCTCAGGAGCGGCTACACAGAACTTCCCTTTGCTAACATGTTCTGAAGAAAGCTCCCCGTCGAAGGAGTAAGGGAGGGGGCGACAAATGCTTCCCTGTCCTCACACCCACCAGCCTGATTACCTCCCACGTAGCCTTCCTATCTCAGCATCCATGCCACCACCTCTGGGAAGCTTCCCTTGACCACCTCCCCGCATTCTTCCCCAGGCAATGTTAGATGCTCCTCCTCTGCATTAACCCAGTATCTCACCTTCCCTCCAGAGTGACACTGATCACATTTATTTTCTGTTTATTTTTCCAGCTTACACTCTGCCCTGAGGGCAAGAACTTGCTTCCCAAAGGGTCCCTAGCACCTAAGCTGGTGCCTGACACATAGCTGGTTGTCAATACTTCCCTGAAAATAAATAAATGTGTCCGTTGCATCCCTTTTACTGACAGTTAAATGGAGGCCCAGAGGGGTTAAGTGAGTTTCCCAAGGCTGCACAGCAAGCTCATGGCAGAAACCAGCTCTTCAGACTTCCAGCTCCTCTGTCCCTGTCCCCTCCTCTCTCCCTCAGGTGGCAGGTGTGTGCTTCACCACCTGAAGCTGGGATGGGGAAGGAGTCCCCTGTGAGTATCCCCTCCTCCTCTTCAGATCCTTGGCAGAGAACTACCTCCGTTCTGACTTCCTCCTGGGTGACTAGATCTGTGCTTCATTCATCCCAACAGCAACCCTACCGGCAATCAGTCCCCCCCTGAGCCTGCTTCCCCAGCTGTTAACATGAGGCCGCCTCAGAGGGCAAGGGGCTCCTTCTAACCAAGGGCCTGTGAACCCCTACGAAAAAGACCGAAGGAGGCACGCCCCATAACGCTTGCGGTGGTACACAGCACAAACCTTCCCCAAGCACCAGAAAGGCCCAGAAACCTCATTCTTTCCAAATGTGCCAACATTTCACTTCCATGTTCCGTAAGTTTCAAACTTTCACACGTGCATGCTTGGTATGTCGGTACCCACACGGACGGTGGTGATGGTAGTTTTGGGGCTTCAAAAACAAATCCTGATGATTCGACTGCATCACCAGGTTCGGCCAGCATTTTAAAGTTTGCACAGAGGGGCGCCTGGGTGGCTTAGTTGGTTGAGCGTCCGACTTCAGCTCAGGTCATGATCTCACAGTTCGTGGGTTCGAGCCCCGCATCAGGCTCTGTGCTGACAGCTCAGAGCCCGGAGCCTGCTTCCGATTCTGTGTCTCCCTCTCTCTCTGCCCCTCCCCCACTCACACTCTGTCTCTCTCTCCTTCAAAAATAAATAAACATTAAAAAAAATTTTTTTTAAATAAATAAATAAAGTTTGCACAGAGCTTACATTTCACACCCATACCTCATTTACTCTTCACAACCTTCTCATGAGGGAGGCAGGGCAGGCCTTATCACTAACCTGTTTCACAGACGGGGAAGATGATGCCCAGAGAGTAGGCGGCCGACCCCGGGACTTGTACTCAGAAGCGCTATTCCAAATTCTGTTCTCCCCACAGAGTGAATCTGTTTCAAAACGTAAAGAAAAGAAAGAGAAAAAAAAAAATCAAGAAGGACGAAGATAATTTTCTAGGAGATGGGAGTGAGAGGTGACAAGAAGAATAAAACCCTAGGACAAAGGTGACAGGATGCTGAGAGAGTGACTCAAAGGATCGGGGCAGCCCAGGGGGTGAGACGGCAGGCCTCAGGGCTCAGGATCCACCCACACACACTTTGAAGCCCTGCAATTGTCAGGAAGGCACCACAGTCTGGCCACAGGGCGCCCAGACACCCTGACCCTGGCGGCTCCCCAGGACGGCAACAGAAGGTGGCGTAAGTGGGGCCAGAGCCCGAGTTCCCATCCGGCAGAGTGGTGGGGGAACCAGGGATCCTTGCAAGAATCGAGTTGGTGGCAGAGCCAGGAGCAGAATCCAGGTCTCTGACCTGTCAGGGCCGTTCCCACCAGAGGGTGCGGCCAATGGCACCTCTTTCTTTCTCCACCCATTTGCCCCTTTTCTTACACCCCCTGTTTCTGGCCTGAGGCTTGGCTCAGGGAGGCATCCCCAGGAGGAGAGAGCAGAGGGGGACTCGCAGAAGTAGGAGTCTGAACGAGCAGTGGATTTCGGTAGTCACCAAGGACTGTCTTGCCTTGACATCTTCCCCTCTGATTAAATAGCTTCCAATCTTTGTGTTTTACAGAATTTTAAAACATTTTTCTCATGTGTGTGTGTGTGTGTGTGTGTGTTAATTCAACAAATAGTCACTGCTTATATGTTGACTTATTTCATCCTCACTATACAGGAAGATGTTTGACAGATGGGACTCCTGAGGCTCAGAGAGGTTACCTGATTTACCCAAGGTCACACAGCAGGTAAGGGACAGATTTCAGATTTTCTTTTTTTAAGTCAGCTCTACGCCCAATGTGGGGCTTGAACTCACGACCCCGAGATCAAGAGTCGCATGCTCCACTGACTGAGCCAGGCAGGTGCCCCCTGGATCTCAGATTTCAAAAGCAAGTCTGGAGGCACCTGGATGACTCAGTTGGTTAAGCACCTGACTCTTAATTTCAGCTCAGGTCATGATCTCATTGTTCATGGGATTGAGCCCCGCGACCAGCTCCATGCTGACAGCGCAGAACCTGCTTGGAATTCTCTCTCTCCCTTTCTCTCTGGCCCTCCCCAGCTCATGCACAGGTGCTCTCTCTGTCTCAAAATAAATAAATAAACATTTAAAAAAAAAGAAAAAAAAGCAAGTCTGTCTGACTCTGGAGCCCATAAATAAAGTGTGTATGTGGAAAGCACAATGCTAACCTTACAGATTCAGAAACAGAAAATTCTAGAGTGTCAGCCTCCTTGCCTCTTCCCTCACAGTAGCTGAGGCTGCGGTTTGGTGGGAACCCTGGAAGGGACTTGAGGTCCTGAGGCTAGTGATCCGACGGCTCTGATCCCCACTCCAGCCCAGTCCAGCGACCTCTGAGCAGGGCCAGTCACCCCTGCTTGGTTATCTCGCTGGCTAAGGGTGGTTACTCTGGGGTTGGGAACCCCCTCAGAGAAAGGCCTTGTGGGCCCAAGCCTTCATTCTCCACCTGCTCAAAGCCACCCAGTCGAGTGGGCCTGGATTTGAACCGGGGTCCTCTGACCTTCCTGTCCAAGCCTCCTCCCGGCCCATGCTGGGACCCTGTTCAGCATGAGGTGTACCCAAGGATGTCTCATGGGCCATTGCCAATTGTGGATGAGTATGGCAGAGTCCCCGCCCAAGTCCGTGGCTCTTTAACAAGGACCGCAGAGATTTAACTAAAAATGTTTGGTTATATGGGAATACCCAGGCATGAAGGTAGGTCAGCAGGGGAAATATTTAGCCTCTGGAATCAGGGGGGCAGGAAAAGTTGGGGCACCTTGCATCCCGGCTGCTCCTGCCACTTCGTAGCGGCACCCCCTCAGCCAAGACATTGGAGCCCCAGGTCCCTCACCAGAGAGTGGGGACATCAAGGCTGTTTGCAGCACATTTACACCACCCTCAGAGCCCCCATCACACTGAGGGCCTCAGATAGTGCCAGCAACTCCCCCACTTCCCAAGGCTGAGATTCAGGCCTGTGTCAGTTTTGACTGGGCAGTACTGGGTGCCACACTGGTACGGAAATCCTGTGACTCTCTACGCCATTAGGTCTGAGCAGGACCCAAGTGGTGATTGGGCCATTATTTCACTGACACCCGGCGCTGATAAGACAAATTAATGGGGCATGTAGCCAGAAACTAAAGAGGAAAAGGAACTAAAAGTAACAATAAAATCTGTCGTCTGAACAGCATGTAATGTTTCAGAGCAATTGCCTATCCGCGATAATGCTTAGATCTTAACAAAAACCTTGTGAGGAGCCCAGATGGCATTGTTAGCTCCTTTTACAAAAGAGGAAACTGAGGGTCAGAGAGGAGGTATGTGGTTTGTCCAGGGCCCTACATGCAGTGGCAGAGAGAATGAGTGAACTCTGGTCCTGGTCCCCGACCTGGTGAGAACAGGGGTGGGAAGTAAGTGGGAAGATGTGAGAAAGGAGGGAAGGACGCGGGAGCACAGAATTCCCCCTATGTCTCCCCCCACCCCGAATTGCCCTTAGTAATAAAAAAAATACAAATTAGGGGCGCCTGGGTGGCTCAGTTGGTTAGGCGACCTGAGACTTTGGCTCACGTCATGATCTCATAGTTCGTGAGTTCATGCCCCGCATGGGGCTCTGTGCTGACAGCTCAGAGCCTGGAGCCTGCTTCGGATTCTGTGTCTCCCTCTCTCTCTCCTCCTTCCCCCTCCCCCACTCGTGCTGTCTGTCTGTCTGTCTCTCTCTCTCAAAAGTAAATAAACATTCAAAGAAAACACAAATTAAAACCCTGTGGAGATCCATTTGCACTGGCTTTGTTTCATTTCTAAGAGGTGGTCTCTCCTTGGAGGCAGGAATGGGAAAATAGCCAGTCTCATGCCCAGCTCAAGAGAGAGAGAACTTTGGCACAAACCTTGAGAAGGAGCAGTTTGGCAATACGTACGCAATGTCCTAGAATTATTTCAAAATAAATGAAGCTGCAAGAACCCCAGCTAGGGGATGGGTTGTTGCGAGAAGGGGGGCCTGAGGACACCCTCTGGGGGTGTATAGGACAGTAATACCCTGTCCTGTTGATCTGGTTACACTCTGTGTTGTGAAATTCAATAAGCTGTACCCCTTGACACATGTACCTTTCTGAATCCATATTACACTTCAGTACAAAGATTTTCTTTTTAAGGGTAAACCCACAGAATAACATTTAACTATATATGTGCGTGCATGCGTGTGTGTGTGTGTGTGTGTGTGTGTGTGTGTGTAGTTGTTACATTTAACTATATACATATGTATAGTTGTTTCAAATGCTACCCTTCCATATTTGTATGGGCTTTCCTAGCTTGTAAGTATTTTTTAATAACCATGTTCTTGGAAAGATCCACAGGACAGAGATTATTATTCCCATTCCACAGATCAGGGAACAGTAGCCCCGGGAGGGAGCCACTTCTCCAAGACCTCACCACGGTTACCTATGGAGTGGCTAGCCTCAGGCCTCCCAGCTCCTGCACTGAGCTCTCGCCACTACCCTGCTAACACAGCAAAAGACGGTGCTGGGCAAAAGGAATGTCAAAGGTAACTAAAATCAAAGCTCTCTGAGTCGGACTTCACATCTCATTTAGTCCAATCCTACGATCTTTACATCACGCCCCCAAATGGCTACCGGTCTCTACGTACACACCTCCAAGGACAGGGACCTCACTATCTCCTAAGGCAGCCCCTTCCATTCTAGATCTGCTCTATGCTCCGTAAATTACCCAGCATTATCACTGACTCCAAACCTATACCCACTCCTCCACCTTCCTTCATCCATCATCCCACTCGTTGGGCTACGCAAACAAATGTGCTCCCTCTTTCGTGTGTCAGTCCTCTAGAATTGGGGAGGCAACAATCTGTCTCTCGTTCCTAAGGATAGGACTTTAAGCTTCCAATTTTCTAGACCCAAACTCTGAGACCAGAGAAATTGAATGGCTTACCTAAGGTCACACAACAATATCAGTGGGTGATTACTGAGTGTCTGCCATGGTACAACACATTCTGTTGACTCTGCTAATATGGCTGGAGCCGCCTGGACACTTGGGAGGGACCTCCTGGGATCTCCTTTTCAGGAGTAGGGAGTGGAAAGGAGACATATCTCAGTGCCAAACCTGCTTCGGGGTCCTCCGGGAGCCATAAGCACCCTACCCTCTCCCCCCACCGCACGCACTCAGGGGAGTCGGCACTCCACCCACACACTTCACTGCCCAGAATTACTTCCAAGCGTCCCCAAGCCTTCGGGTCCTACCAGGAGTCCCAGCTCTGCTCCTGCAGTCCTGGGGGAAATGAGTCAGGCAGGAGGGGCTGAGGAAAATGTGGGGAAGGAAGGAAAACAGTTCCTGGTCTCTCACGGGGGGCGGGGGGGGCTCTGAGGTAACCTTGAGCAAGCACTTCTCTTGAGAGCTCAGCTTCCTCATTTGCCCACCAACATGCAGGTCCCCACCCTGACCCAAATCAGGGCTGCTGGGAGGATCCAGGAGGATCAAGGATAGGGAAGGGCGTAGGCAAATCAGGGACCTGGGATAACAGAGCGGTACAGGAGCTATTGCTGTTTAAAACGATCTTAGACCCTCCTTTCTTCCCTTCTCATTCATTCATTCATTCATTCATTCAAACCTCCTCTCTCGGCCAAGCCTTGGGCCAGGCACTAGTGATAGAGACATGAATCGGCCCAGGTACCACCCTCAGGAGTCCATGGTGGCCAGAGGCTGGCGGGGTAGGGGGGCAGAACACAGGCAAGTAAACCGACAATTGCAAACGGTAATGAGAAGCTCAGGGCACTGTGAGAGAATCCAGAGAAATGGAGTCAGCTCAGTCTGTGAGATACAAGGAGGGGGAAGTGGCCTCTGGCTGGACTTTGAAGAAGCCCTGGTGGACAAGATGGAGAAGGGCATAGAGCAGAGGCATGGATGTGAGAAAGGCCTCCCCTCCTGGCCCCAGAACGGCTTTCTAAAGATGCCTGCAAAGACAGGAGAGACTCCCCGGGAAGGAAGGGCGTGAGAAGCCGCCCTCTTTTGCCTTGCTATGGACAGACAACGTGAAGCAGAGAACAGAGAAGCTGGAACAAAAGGCCTTTGAGGTCTTCCTAAGGTCTGAGATTCCGAGCTGAACTTGATTAGAAGGAAAGCACAAGGTCGTTTTCCCTCTGTGCCCAAGAGGCCGTGTCACATCTCAGGACTAAAGAAGGACCTTGAGCCGAAAGATTACAAAACCCTCGGTGGCATTTGTGTGCCATTGGAGCAAGCTCAAACATGCACAGCCTCTCCTGCCCTGAGGGCCCTCATCTTCCCAGAATTCAGCTTTCAGCATCCCATTCTGAAGTTCCCCAGGGAGGCCCTCCGCCCCGCACCTCCTGCCAGGGTGAAGATCCCTAAGAGAGGGTGTGGGTGGGGGAGGACCCGGAAGGGCTTCGGCTGGCAGAGGGGGGCTGGGCCTCGGCTGGCAGAGGGGGGCTGGGCCTCCAGCAGCACAGCGGCCCAGCCAGTGACCTGACCCCCAGGACTTCTAACTAGCACCCAAGTGGTATAGAGGTCCTTTCCCACATGGATGCCAGTCACCCATTTCTCCCCTGTCCCCTTGGAGACCTACCCCCTTAAGACAAAGGTACAGCGATCCCCTTAATCACAGTTGTCCTCCTCTGCCAAGACTAGCAGCTTTGGCTTCTCTCTCTGCCCTCAGGGACCTTACTGGGTAAAGGTAACACCACCCTGGTTCTGACATGAGTCAGAATGGAGACAAAGAGGAGTTAGGGGGCAACCCCAGGAGGCCGAGCCTCGGTGATAGTCCCCCGGGAGTGGCTGAGGTCTGAGCTGGGGCTGAGGGCCCGCAGAGGAGGCCACCACAGGATTAGATGTGGGGGTGGGCGACAGTGAGAGGTGGGAGTCGGCTCCATATTCTGGAGTGGCTGCTGTGTGGGTGGGGAAATGCAGAGGAGAAAACCAGGGGAGAGGGCTACAAAATGAGCTAGCAGGAAACGCCCATCGTCTCTTTTAAAATTTGATCTTATGGGGGCGCCTGGGTGGCTCAGTCGGTTAAGCGTCCGACTTTGGCTCAGGTCACGATCTCGCGGTCCGTGAGTTCGAGCCCCGCGTCGGGCTCTGGGCTGATGGCTCAGAGCCTGGAGCCTGCTTCCGATTCTGTGTCTCCCTCTCTCTCTGCCCCTCCCCCGTTCATGCTCTGTCTCTCTCTGTCTCAAAAATAATAAAATAAACATTAAAAAAATTTTTAAAAATAATAATAAAATTTGATCTTATGAGGGGCGCCTGGGTGGCTCAGACGGTTAAGTGTCCGATTCGTGAGCTCACTCAGCTCAGGGCAAGGTATCACGGTTGCCAGGTTCGAGCCCCCGCACCCGGCTCTGCTCTGTTGGTGTGGAGCCTGCTTGGGATTCTGTCTCTCCTCTCTCTGCCCCTCCCCTGCCGGTGTGCATGTGCTTTCTCTCTCTCTCTCTCTCTCTCTCTCTCTCTCTCTCTCTCTCAAAATAAATAAACTTAACCAATTAAAAATAAAATTTCACCTTATGCACAATAGGAAAAAAATTGCGAATGACTTAATCAGTAGAGTTAAGTTAAATAAACTGTTACATCTGTACTAGGCAATATCATAAAATACGAGGTATGGGGAAAGAGTCACAGTAATTTATGTTTTGAAAGTGGGTCATTAAAAAGTATTGCATTATCTTAGTTGGGTTTTTTTTTTAACGTTTTATTTTTTTTTATTTTTTTATTTTTGAGACAGAGAGAGAGCATGAACGGGGGAGGGGCAGAGAGAGAGGGAGACACAGAATCGGAAGCAGGCTCCAGGCTCTGAGCCATCAGCCCAGAGCCTGACGCGGGGCTCGAACTCACGGACCGCGAGATGGTGACCTGAGCTGAAGTCGGCCGCTTAACCGACTGAGCCCCGCATCATCTTAGTTTTATAAAAACTAAGATGTATGTATCTTTGTATGAATTTTTTAAGTGAAAAATTCTCTAAAAAAGAGAGAGAGAGAGAGAAAGAGAGAGAGAGTTCAAATGGGGGAGAGGGGCAGAGGGAGAGATAGAGAGAATCCCAAGCAGGCTCCTTACTCCAGAGCCTGTCACAGGCTCGATCCCACGACCCTGGGATCATGACCTGAGCTGAAATCAAGAGTTGGACACTCAAGGGGCACCTGGGTGGCTCAGTCAGTTAAGCGTCCGGCTTCGGCTCAGGTCATGATCTCACAGTCCGTGAGTTCGAGCCCCGCGTCGGGCTCTGTGCTGACAGCTCAGAGCCTGGAGCATGTTTCAGATTCTGTGTCTCCCTCTCTCTCTGCCCCTCCTCTGCTCATGCTCTGCCTCTCTCTGTCTCAAAAATAAATAAAAACATTAAAAAAAAAAAGAAAAAAGAGTTGGACACTCAAAAGACTGAGCCACCCAAGCACCGCTAAACATGGTTAACTCTTAAAGATGAATCACTGGGGATTTTTACTGTCTTCTTTGTGCATTTTTTTCTATTCTTTCATAAGGAACAATAAGTATTACTTACCAGTGTGCTCTGTTGTGAGGAATATATGGAGACTGGACTCACAGATATGGAGTCTGGACTCCTTGAAACAATGACAAAGCATCTGAAGATACTTCTGCCCCCATGTGTGTGCCCCCCACCTTGCGTGTTCTGTCATGTGGGAAAGCAGCCCTTTGGACCCAAGCAGCAGCTGGGTGCTTGCTTGTCTGGGTTCTAAGTGGCACAATTCCTTTTGATTCTTGTGTCCCAATCCATGTAGGACAGAGGCCACCAATAAATTGCACCAGGATCTCTGACCTAGAAGGGCCCTGGGAACTTACCCCAAGTGGAGAGAGGCCGACCTGCCAAGGCCAAGAGTCCGGAAGAGAAAAAGGGCAAAGGTAATGTGCTGTTGAGCTGGTCCAGGTGCATGTGGTAAATAAAACCAAAGAAATGTTCATTAAAAATATATTGAATGAATTAATGAAGGGGCAAGATCAACTTTGCAAATCTTTTTGGTATGTGGGAATTTTTTTTAATGTTTATTTATTATTTTTGAGAGAGAGAGACAGACAGACAGGCGCAGAGAGTGAGAGAAAGAGAATCCCAAGCAGGCCCTGCGCTGTCAGCACAGAGCCCGATGCGGGGCTTGAACTCACGAACCGTGAGTTCATGTCCTGAGCTGAAATTAAGAGTCGGACGCTTAACGGACTGAGCCACCCAGGCACCCCAGGAATTCTTTTTTCAAATGACAAGTGAATTAAACAGAATTTTAAAGAAATTAATTTAACACCAAATGCTAGTCTGTAGATCAGCTGCCCCAGATTAGTAGTGCTCAGTCTTAGTGAGATCCAATGGGCGGGACACACGACTGGCCCCTTGAGATCCAACTGAGCTCTGCTCTTCTCTCCTGGCAGGGCGTGGTCCATAGTGGCGGCTCAGTTACATTCCACTAAGTGAAGGGAAGGGGATGGAACCAGGGGCCTCACTAGCTGTGCCGTTACCCCCTTGAGCTCATTAGTTTCTCACACGTCCCTCCAGAAGTTCTGCACACACGGGATGTCCTTGGACACTTGCCTGAAATTGGCAGAAAGCCCCTGACCTTTTCCTAATGAGAGCGTTATTAATGTTCTCTGACTCCGGAATGACAGCTCACTGCTTTTTTTTTTTTTTTTTTTTTTCCTTCCTTCCCTGAAAACCTATTAATGTAGGAGCATCTGGGGGATTTCAAAGTTGGCAATGACCTTGACAGCTTCTCCAGCCGCCCTGTCTGCGGCGCCCTCGGGCATTCGGTGGTATTTCATAGGTTCACAGAAGCCTTCCAAGGAGCTCCACGATTTCTAGACCAATTCCCATCCAATCACTCTGACATCTTCTGAGCAGACAAGGTTACCCTTTCCTGGCAATTATTCTTCATCTCGCCTCCCTCTGTTCTGCACCACTATGGTTTCTGCCCCCTAACACTGCCACAGGTTTAGAATCAAATGCTGAGTCATGGACTCATGAAGGTCAGAGCTGGAGGGGTCCTTGGGGGATAGGGGGCGGTGGCAGTGTAGGTCCAATCGTCCCCTGTGCAAATTCATTTCCCTCCTTTTCATCCTTCATTACCAAGCTGCTCCTCTGTGCTGGGCTCAGTGCCAGGTTCTGGGGGCACAGAGCTGGTGCTTCGTAGTCTCCCCAGCAGCCCTTGAAGAATTTGCTCGCACAGGGCAGAGAGGACTGTAAACTTAACCAAATTGTTTCAGAAAGATAAGGCTTCAATAGAGGGCTGGATAAAGTCTGGGAGAGGGGAGCATGCAACAGAGAAGCCCATTGCACTTGGTGAGATCAGAGAAAGCATCATAAGAGGAGGTGAGGTTTGGAGTTTCTAATTTGGCATTTTAAGTATAATAGTCAAGGGCGTGTCAGGGAGATGTGGGAGTAACAAACGTTTTCAACAAAAACGGTGGCCTAATCGTGCGGAGCTTGGGCTGTGGAGTCAATCTGGCTGGGTTTGATTCCATCTCTAACTGGCTATGTGGCCCTGGTCAAGTTCTTCATCTTCTCTCTGCTCAGCTTCCTCATCTGGAAGATTCACGGACCCCTGTAAGGAAGGCTGTCGCATGCAGCCTGCAGTGTAGGTCACGGTGCCCCTTCTCAGGACGTGCCCTTCACCACTAAGAGTTGTGTGCTTGTTACCAAAGTTTTTTAGTGGGTGGTAGTCAAGTGCTTGCTTTCTCAAGATATTGTGACAATTGTTACAGACTAAAGCCAAGTGTTGTGAGGAGGGGTGCTCTTTCCTAATTTACACAAAAGCACCCATTGTGCTGCAGGTAGGTTGGTACCTGTGGTGTCTTTCTTTCTGCTTTCAAACGTGAAACTCTAGGGGGCGCCTGGGTGGCTCAGTCGCTTAAGCGTCCGACTTCTGCTCAGGTCATGATCTCACCCTTCATGGGTTCAGCCCCGCGTTGGGCTCTGTGCTGACAGCTCAGAGCCTGGAGCCCGCTTCAGATTCTGTGTCTCCCTCTCTCTCTGCCCCTCCCCCACTCATGCTCTTTCTGTCTGTCTCTCTCAAAAATAAACATTAAAAAAAAAGTGAAACTCTTATTAGGCAGGGGTCAGAGGAGCTTCAGTCTTGCCTCTCTTGGGTTGTCCACGGAGAAGCACCCCTGGCTATTTGGGGTCGCTGCCCACTGGAAGATATGGGAAGGGACAGAGCTCCTTGCCCTCACTCCTCTGTCCCTTCAGTGCCCCTCAGATTACACACTGAACTGGGCAGGGGGTAAACCTTTCTGCACAGATGGTTGGGACGATCCTAAAAGGGGATAGTGACAGGAGATGTGCTCATTTAAATAGCATGCCAAGAGTCTACAAGCCCCCAGCCCCAGCCCCTGTGCTGCTGAGAGGAGTTAATTTCCTGCTCTATCTGGAAACCCATCAGAAGAACCAAAATGTGTGCCATCACCCTTTAACACAGTGTCCCTGTAGGTAAGGTTTCCCAACTCCTGTGTCAGTGTCACCTGAGGGCTTACTAAGATGTCTGAGCCTTACCCTAAATCCTCCCCTAAACCTACTGAATCAAAATCCTTGGGCGGGGTGGGGTGGGAAGGGGGAGGGGGAGGGTGAAGGCAGAAATCTGTGCTTCTAATAGAGTCCCAGGTGGTTTTTAGGCCTGGTAGGTTCGGGGAAATTCCGCCCCTTGGTTGCCTCTTTCAAATAAAGGAACGACCAGGGGCACCTGGTGGCTCAGTCAGTTAAGCATCTGACTCTTGATTCCGGCTCAGGTCATGATCTCATGGTAATGATGTCACAGTCTTGAGATCAAGCCCTGCATCGGCTCTGGGCTGAGTGTGGACCCTGCTCTCTCTCCCTCTGCCCCTCCCCTACCTTTCAAAAATCAATTAAAACCAATTGACCATCCTGGTCAAAGGATTTTATGAAATTCTTTAGTTCTCCTTATGATGGGTGTGGGTGTGAGTGCGTGTATGCATATGAGGGGCGTGTATATGGTGTGTAAGCATACGCGGTGTGCATGCATATGTGGTGTGTATTTGCGTGGTGTGTGATGTGTGCATGTGTGTGATGTGTGTGCATGTGTTGTGCGTGTGTTGGGAGGGCAACAGGCAGGGTAAAGGTGGATCAACTCTTCACACTACACATTAAAAGATAAAAGTTCTGGGACGCCTGGCTGCCTCAGTCAGTAGAGCATGAGACTCTTGGTCTTGGGGTTGTGAGTTCAAGCCCCCCATGGGGGGTGGGGCTTACTTGAAAAAGATAAAAGTGCTTCTCTTTGGGCAGTGGAATTAATGGCTATTCTTCTTTCGCCTTCTCTGCATTTTTCAGCTTTTCAACAAGAGACATAAATGACTTACACAATAAAAAAGAAAAAAATTAAAAGGAGCCCACTGTATTTCATTGTCATCCCCCTTGAATCCTTTAGTCCCAGCAAATCCTGTGAGTGTCCTTCTATCTCAGTCTGATGTGTCAGTGGAAAAACGCTCACTGACTGTTTTTAGTCTGGCTATAGGAGCCATCTGGAGACAGCGGCCCCACCCTGTTCTGTCATCCAGGGCTTGCCCAGATGGCCTGGTAGGGCCTCCTGAGCATTTGAGTCCCAGGTTCCAGGCATCTTTGGAGCTGGATCCTGGCCAAGGGGGGAACCAGGTGCAGAGTCCAGCTCTGGAGAGAGACCCGGTAAGACATAGGATGGCACCAGAACAGCCCCATCCAAGAGAGCTGCCATGGCTCCTCACCTCCAAGACATGCTTGTACTCCTTGTGTTGATTTCTGAAAAGGCCGGGGGGGGGGGGAGGAGGAGGGGAATATCTGGAAATTGACATGTACATTTAGTGAGGTGATACTTCTTGTTTTCCCGAAAGGCTCTTATTAAATCTGCAAGTTATACCCAGAATGGAGCACAGTGGCAGACTCCTAGTAGATGCCAATAAGTCTGTTAATAAAAGAATACATGGGGCGCCTGGGTGGCTTGGTCGGTTAAGCGTCCGACTTCGGCTCAGGTCATGATCTCATGGTCCGTGAGTTCGAGTCCCGCGTCGGGCTCTGTGTTGACAGCTCAGAGCCTGGAGCCTGTTTCAGATTCTGTGTCTCCCTCTCTCTCTGCCCCTCCCCCGTTCATGCTCTGTCTCTCTCTGTCTCAAAAATAAATAAACGTTAAAAAAAAAAAGAATACATATATTAAAAGGAAAAAGATAATACCTATCTTTTTGTAAGTGCAATCTGCCTCCCACTGATCCCAAAGGAAGCGATGCTTGTTTTGGGGTCTCCCCTGGGCTTGGTTAGCTTGGCACAGTCCCCCTGGGGACCTTGAAGAGACACAGTGACCTGTGAGCCCTGTCTGAGGGGACGGGCATTTCCCCTCATGTCTTCATACACACAGAGTTCCTCATCCACCTCCCCAGGAGTATGAGAAAGTTTCTTCTCAGGGCACAAAGTTTCCGCTCAGTGCTGGGCTCCATCATGCCACTACCTCCTCCTGTCTGTGGCTTGTGTAAGATTCTTATCCGAAGGAGGGCTTTCCTTTAGGAACATCTGTGCTCACAGAAGATAAGGGAAGGAACTGAGCAGCCACGGTGTAACCACATGCTCATTTAAAGCAACAGGCACCTCTCACTTCTATTGCAGAGCGAAAGAACGGCAATATCTAAAGAGATATTAGGCTGACCCCTACTAATACGAAAAAAAAATAGGATTCATTCCAGACGTGGAGTGTTTCATCATTATAAAAAAATGAACTATTTTGAATGATTGTCCCCTTGGCCTCAGAAGGGAGTGACGGAGTCCAGGGTCCAAAGGGATGTGGTCCAAAGCTAGTGGTCTCTGAGTGGGTCCCCTTGGTGGGCCTGGCACCTCCACCCCCATTCTCTAGCTGCTATTGTGCCCCCACCCTCACTCCCCGCCAGCACACTGGGAGGTGCAAGTGGAGATCAGGAACAGACAAGGATTAATGTGACCGTTGCAGATTTAACCTGGCATTGGGTCCTTCTTCAAGATACCTGTGCAAAATCAGTGGCATTTGTCTTGTGGGAGGATCTGTGGGTCCCTCACAGCCCTTCCCCATCCTTGGGGAAGTCCCTTGATATGGCTTTGCCTTCTCTGGCTGAAAGCTCTCCTCTCCTCTTAGCTCAGCTCCAGCTTGTCCCCTCTGAGAGGCCACCTGCCCTCTTAATCCAACTCTTCTCCTTGGAGGCACATCTGGCCCGTTGCAAAAACCCCCTTGCTCAGCCAGAATCTGGGCTGTTCTTCAAGTAAAACCATCTCCTGATTTTGCCACCAGTGGGCGCTCTAACCAAGCCTCTAGCCAATACACGTTTTTAGGTGCGGATCGGGTATTGATCTCTACGCTCCCAAAATGTCGAAGCCACATTCTCTGGATGGTTTCCTGGAAGCCCCCTCAGTTGGCTTCAGTAAGGAAGAGGATCCCCTTTAGCCTTCCCATGTGGAAGTCAGGATGGGGCACAGGCAGGGACAGAGATGGACAATACCGTCCACTCTCCAGTGAAACCCTCACCTCCCCCTTCTCCAGCTTTCTGTGTATCTTCACAGTAAGGTTTTAGTCTCTTAGTAAATCCCATGTAGATTGTTCTTCCCTTGGTCCTTAGTGCCTCCATGGACACTCTGAGACAAACAGGAAGTTGCCTCAACCCTGTCGGGCTTCAGTGATTCTAGATTCACATGGAATCTGTGGGATGTAGATTCAGATTCCCACCCTTTGCATAACAAGCCCTTTGGGCAAGTTGCTGAACTTCTCTTGGTCCCAGGATCCTCACTTGCAACTTGGGCTTTAAAATCCTTATTTCACAGAGTTTGGGAGAAGTTTAGACAGATAATATTGTGGGGCATTGGGCATAGTGCCCAGCTTATAATAAATGCTCCCCTAAATGAGAGTCATTATTCACGTGGTCCTGCTCAGGTAGAAGCTTCCTGCTCTGGGCCTGGGAGGCATCCAGGCTTTCCAGGGCTGCTCTGCAGAGGGGTAAGCTCATCCATTATGCTGCCAGTTGCCAGCTTGCCTCCTTGAGGAACCGTAGGGAAAGACCACAGGTGTTATCTTCACACAGGGTGGGTTCTCTTTCTACCCTACCACTGCTCAGCTAGGTCACCTTAAACATCTCTGGGCTCCTGGTCCCTCCCCTGAGAAGTGAAGGCAACATCAAACTGTTTCGGAATGAAACCTTCCTTGGTCTCAGCGGGCTGCTGTAAAGATGAAATTAAGTGCCATATGGCAGATGTCTGGCACAAGCCTTGCGGCCCGGGAGCCCTCAGCAGTGATTAAATCCCTCCTCCTCCCCCTGAGAGGGATCAGTGGGGATGGTGCCTGTCACTTGCATGTCTTCATCCACAAAACTGATGGCTGAAGAAAAGAGCGTCCTGTCACAGGTCGCCTGCGCTGTGAAGGGAGAATGGGCTCTGACCATTAGCAGGAAGCAAGAAGAGACCAGAGGTTCTGGGAAAACTTCCTGCAGAAGAAACCACTCTAAATGTTCCTCCCCAGGGAAGATTCAGAATGGTCTGTTCTGCTGAAACGCGGGTTTCTCTCACAGGAGTAGTTGCACACGATTGGTAAGGAGGGCTGTAGTGTCCATATTATGTGGGAGCCATATTGATTCCTGTATAATATATTCCAGCATGCTTGTGTTTTGAGGCAATTAGGAACAAGCTTTCTCACAACTAAAGAGGAAGCTCTAGCCTTTTCAGAAGATCTCACAGAAATGCTGAGAATCCTGCAGAAGTGCTTTTCTCTGGTATGCGTTGTTGCTGATTTAGTGGCTTCAGGAACCACTGTCCTTTCCACTATGTTAGGCTCTCTGAGGAAGCGGATCGTGCAGATGAAGAAACTGTGGAGACACTTCCTCTTGTATTTATGAGAAACTGCTTTAGCTTTTGAAGAAGTCTAAATCATAGCTCAGGAATCTGAGGGATCCCAGAGGGGGGAACTCCACAGTTGTCACTTTGATGAATCCGGTTCCGTCAGAGGCAAATGCCGCAAAAATCCTACATCTGGGACGGGGTACCTCAGGCTTAAGGCTGCTAGCACAAAGTGACCTTGATGCTGGGTAAAAAGGCCGGCAGCCACTGAGCCACCATTTATTAGGATTGGTGCTGTTTTTGTTAGAGTTCTGCTTACAAAGACCCATAGGTTTTAACTTATTCCACTGTTGTTGTGAAACCCTATCATTTTTACGCCAGGGGATTTTGCAAAAGGATTT
The DNA here is from genome assembly GCF_023721935.1 of Panthera uncia. NCBI lineage: Eukaryota > Metazoa > Chordata > Mammalia > Carnivora > Felidae > Panthera > Panthera uncia. The sequence continues at coordinate 57,381,229 of NC_064808.1, forward strand.
TCGTTTGTTTTCTTTTCAGGGCCTTGCATATGACATTATGGCAAAAATGCCCACATTAGGATCCCGTGGGCCAATCCAAACCTCCAAGAAGCAAAAATTAAGAGTGCTTTGGGGCAGTTCAGTTCCCCCTCAACCTCGTGTTTTCCAGGGTTGCTAAAGCCATGTTTCCAGAACAAGAGAATATTCCTCATATAGGGAAAAAATAAATAAAATTCAGATGTTACCTCCTCCAGGAAGCCCTCCCTGCAGCCTTCTCCCAGGCTGGGCTAGGGCCCCCCCTCTGGGATCCCTCAGATTCCTGCATTTCTCTGTGTCAGCTCAGAGAACGTTGTGTGATAACTGCCTACATCCATCTCTGCTTCTGCCCCTGAACGGGTTTCACTGGTCTTCAGAGTCGGAGGTCCAGGGCCCAGCACAAGGCCAGGCAGTGGGGTGGCCTCAGGGAGTGCTGTGAACCGAACAGAATGATACATGAACACTGCTGGGGGCTGGTGAATATAAATAGTGTGACCCTGCCTGTACTTCTAGCCAGTGAGAACTCATTTCAGGGACAGTTTACCACTAGAAGCCAGTAGTAAGCCTGTGTGTAAACACTTTTTACAAAGCTTGTGAAGTATTGAGCTTTGTTTACGAGCTCTGGTCCAGGCCTCCCCACAGCCCCCCAATCCCCCTGAGGTTTGAGTAGCTGTGTGGATGCACAGAAAACCCAGTTCAGGCCCCAGAATGCTGTGCGTGACGGGGAAGAAAACCAAAGCAGGAGCATATAGGGAGGATATAAAAGTGTTGGGCTGTAAATGAAGCCATGCTGTAAGCCACACTCTGACGTCCTCATGCCGCACGACCTAGAGAGTCACTGTGACTCTTTGGGTTTCAGTTTCCTCATCAGCAGAATGAGGTCCTTGGAGTAGGCCCCACCATTTGTTCAACATATATTGGTTATCAGGACCTACGCAGTCCCTCCGCAGAGGGAAGAAGGATTAACATTTACGGAGCACCAACTGTGTCCCAGGCACTTTGTATCTAATATCTGACTTAATGCCTCCTCCAAGGTAAGCTTTATAATCCCCATTTTATAGCTGTGGAAACTGAGGCTCAAGAGGTTAAGTGACTTATGTGTTTGCGGAGTTAGCAAGTGACAGAGCCGGCATTTGAACCCAGATCTGCCTGACTCTGAAGATTAAGATGGTTCCCATCCAACCTGAGCAGTCTATGATTCCATGATTTAAAAACATAATACTTCAGGAGAATGTGTACTCATTGCTGTCCTTACATCTGTGCTTTTAATTATTTAAATGTTTTAAAATTTCTGGGACCCCCCTGAGTGGCTCAGTCAGTTAAGCATCTGACTCTTGACTTTGGCTCAGGTCATGATCTCACGGTTGTGGGATCGAGCCCCTTGTCGGGCTCTGCACTGACCGTGGTGCCTGCTTAAGATTCTTTTTCTCTCGGGGGCACCTGGGTGGCTCAGTCAGTTCAGGGTCCGACTCTTGGTTTTGGCTCAGGTCATGATCTCATGGTTCATGAGATCGAGCCCCACATTGGGCTCTGCACTGACAGCATAGAGCCTGCTTGGATTCCCTCTCCCTCTGTCTCTGCCCCTTTCTTCTCACTCATGCACTCTATGATTCACGTGCTCTCTCTCTCTCTCTCTCTCAAAAACAAAAATTAAATTTTTTTAAATTACAAAACTCTGATTCAGAAAATGGATAACATCCTGCTCTAGATTATATGTTACAAACATCTAAAAGATGGCTCATTCAGCCATTCATTATTTATTCACTCGATGATTCAACAAATACTTATCGAGTGCCTAGGTACTGACCACACACTGTTCGAAGCACTGGATAATCATAATGAACAAAGACAGACAAGGTCTCTGCTCTCATGGAACTGATGTTGTATTGGGAAATAGACAATAAAGATATAAACAACTAAGTAAGAGGATTTCAGTTCATTATAAGCTCTAAGACAAATGTAAACTAGGAGAAACAATATGGCAGACTGCAGATCCACCTACGTCAAGGCAGTTAGAAATGGCCTCTCTGAGCAAACAAAGTTTCTGCTGAGACCAGGGTGAGAAGGACCCAACCATGTGACAATTGAGGGCAAGTACTTCCTAAGTTGAGGGAACAGCAGGTGAAAAGGCACTGAGGTAGGGACAAGCTTGACTCTCTGAGGAACAAAGAGGAAGCCAGTGTGGCTGGAGTAGATCAATGATTCGGAAAGTGGCAGAAAATGGGGCGCCTGGGTGGCTCGGTCGGTTAAGCATCCGACTTCAGCTCAGGTCACGATCTCACAGTCTGTGAGTTCGAGCCCCACGTCAGGCTCTGGGCTGATGGCTCAGAGCCTGGAGCCTGCTTCCGATTCTGTGTCTCCTTCTCTCTCTGCCCCTCCCCCATTCATGTGCTGTCTCTCTCTGTCTCAAAAATAAATAAAAACGTTAAAAAAAAAAAAAAGAAAATGATGTGGGAGGTGGCTCCGTGAGGCGATGGTACAGAGTTTACATAGCTGTACAAAGTCACTGGCAGAAGGTAAGCAGGGTAATGACATTGAACCTTAGAGAAGACAGGAACCTTAGAGGCACTCTGACCCAAGCATCTCACATTGGTCATGAAAAGACCTCTTCAGAGACCCAACAAGGCCAATTAGTGGGGGAGCCAAGAGTTAGTGGAAAACCCTAGTCTCCCTGCTCCCCAGAGTATTAAAACAGAGCTCTTGGCCAAACCAGGGACCCCCTGGCTGTGATGCAACTGCCCAGGCCACCGTTATGTCTCTGTTCTGATCAACTGCACCAACCTTCACTGGTCTTCTGACTCCCACCCTTACCCTCCTAAGGTTTATTGTCTACACAGCAAGCAGAGCGATGATGTTCACGTTAAAACTTAATTTAGATCATGTCAGACCTCTGATCAAACCCTCCGATGGTTTCGCTGTACCTCACCATACCTGTTCATTTCTATGTCTTCCCACCAGAGTTGAGGGTAGGCTCTTGTCGTAGGTATCCCTGGATCCTTGGTGTGCTGAACATAGGATTTGGCAAGCAAAAAACACTTCGATAAGTGCTGAAGGAATAAACATGTATAGATAGAAAATGCTGCAAGCAAGCAGACCTGGTGATTTACTTTATGCCTCTGTAGGAGTCTGTCTGGTTATCATTTATGCATAGCACATTGGTTAAGAGCATGGGCTTTGAAACAGCCTGCTAAGGTCGAAAACCTGTCTCTTCCACTTACCAGTGGTTTGACCCTGGATAAGTTACTAGCCCCTTTGTGTCTCAGTCTCCTTGTTTGTGTAATGGGGATAATAATAGTATCTAGATGGCTTCAATGGAGACTCCTGGTATAGGAGACAAAGCACTGCCTTTGGAGGCTTCCCCAAATTAGCCGGTGTGAACTTGGGCAAGTCACTTCAGCCTTTAGAATCTGTTTCCAAATCTGAAAAATGCAGATAAGCTTACTTGCCCCATTTGACTACAGCTTTGAGATCAAGTGCAATTATGTATATCAAATTTCTAGCTCAGTACCTGGCACGTCCTCAAAAGGCGACGAACGTTTCCTTCCTTCTCTGCCTTGGTCTGTGAGTTCACCAAGCCCGCCAAGCAAGGGATCCTTGTAAACTGCGCCTGAATCTGCCCACGCCCTTAGTGCCTAGCACAGAGCCTGACCCTGTGAACAGACAATAAACAGTAAATGGACAATAAACAGCAAACAGACAATAAGCACTTGTGGACTCTTATATAGGCTGCTTTTGCAATATTTCCCACACCTCTCCCCTTGGTTTCTTTTTTTTTTTTTTTTTTTTGCTAGAAATCTTGTCCAGAGCATCATCTCTCACAATGGCTATGCCAACGACCACCTACCTATTTCCCCACCCTGGGAAGGGCTTGTCCCTTCAGCTGTGCTGAACACGGTACCAGATTCACCTTTCTGAAGCACAGCTCAGACCATGTCCCTTGCCTTGCACAGAAGACTTTGTGATTTTCTAGGGCTGACCCAACCCACCCCTGCTCCTTAGGCTGGTGTTTGAGGCTCACCACCGTCTACCCCTAGCTGCCCTGGCCATATCCTCTCTCTCTCCTTCTCTAATCATACACACACACACACACACACACACACGGACACCAGACTGAATCCCCGTTCCTTGGGACTTGACATTGCTGTGCCCTTGCTCAGACTCTTCCCTCTGCCTGGAGTGGCCTTTCAAAGCATCACGGGTTCCCCCTGGCTGCCCTTGCCACATCCCAAGGTCTCACTAAAATGCCGCCCCTCCATCTGGCCTCACAGAGTTCCGCAAGCTAGGATTGTCCCTCTGGCACCTCTGTCTACGGCACTTCATGGGACTGCTCCTGGCACAGTTGGCTTCTGCAGACCTTCTGTTGTGTTCCTCTGTGTGCACGAGCCAAGCAGGCACTCCGTCCACACGGTGAACAGATGTGTGTCGGCCTCCCCCTGTAAGGGTAGGGATGGGTCTCCTCTATCTCTGTACCTCTCCTCTCTCACACACGTACATGTTTTCTTAAACATGAAGAAGGAGCGTAATACATACTTGACAGATGAGTCACCTAGCCTGGTCCGTTCTAGGGCGCAAAGGTGTCTAGAATCAGTCTCTTGTCCTCAACCCTGCCGCTGCCCTAAGTCAGGCTGAACCACCTCTCACTTGGACCATTAGGACAGCCTCCAGCCCCCTGGCTGTCTCCCTTCTGTCCTTCTCAGCCCCACACAGACTACCAGAGTGACCTTCCTAAAAAGAAAATATCATCATGCCTTTCCCCTGCTGAAAACCTTTGATGAGCTCCCCACTGCCATGGGATAAAGCCGCCTTCCTCTTCAGCCCAATCTCCTGCTCGCGCACCCTGCTTTTCCCCCACCCCATTCCCCGTGTTCCTCCAGACCTGCTTGTAATACCGTGGCAACCCTGTGCTGCTTCCGGCCTCCGTGTCTTCGCATATGCTGTTCCCTCTTCTTCAAACGACACCCCACCTCTCCTCCACATCCCCATCATGTGATAACAGCTGCCCATGCATGCCTCAAAACCCAGTTCTGCTGAAAGCTTCATCTGAGAAGAGACAGCCGATGTATGAGTACCCCCACCCCCGCACCCACCATACATTTGCCCTACAAACGCTGGGCATTCTCTGTGTGCCAGACATTCCCTCTACGTTGATGTGAACGGTGCTCGTACCTGCCTTGTTTCCTCACCTGGAGCCCTGAGCTCCAAGCTGCTCCTGGCTCTTTTCTCCAAGTGCCCCTCCTCACTGAGTGCTCACACGGTGTTCACGAATTGAGGGGTGGGGGGCCGTGACTGAGCCACACTGCGGGCACAAATGGTCTACCGGTCCATTTCTGAGTACTGAGGAAGGCAAGTGTGGAATGGAGCGGGACAACTTCCGAGGTCTGACCAAAGGCTGGCAGGGCATCTTATTTTGGAAACTTGCTGATCAATAGCAAAAAGATGCTTCGGCTTTGGCTATCCTGGGGCCCCTGCTCAGGCTTCAGTTGAGTGGTTCCCAGGGGCAAAGTCCTCAGAAAATTTCCCTGCAGCCCCCAAAATGTTGGGCCAGCGAACGGGTCATACAGGCTGTGGACAGCCCAGCACAGCGCGAAATCAGCTCTGTTATCATAGGGGTGGCAGCTGTTCAGAGCCTCAAAGTATCCATTCTTTTCTTTTCCCCTTCCCTTCCCTTCCCTTCCTATCCTTTCCCTTCCCTTCCCTTCCCTTCCCTTCCCTTCCCTTCCCTTCCTATCCCTTCCCTTCCCTTCCCTTTTCTTTTTTCATTCTTTTATTTAACAAGGTTTGCTGATGCTCGCTTTGTGCTTGGCACTGAGGACAGAGAGAGAAATGAAACTGTCCCTGCCCTGGAGAAGCACCTCGTCTGTGGAAGCAGGCAGTGTGTTTCAGGTAAGTCACCGCATGGCTAAGTCTCAAAGAGCTACTTCCTGAAGGAAGAAGGGACATGGTGCATTCGAGGAATGGCTGGAAGACAAGTGAGGAGCACCTGGTGATCAGGGGAAAGATCCCAGGTGAAACTGGACACCTCGTGCAAGGTGGAGGGAGGGGGAGGGGCGCAGCCTCGTAACTGTAGTGAGAGCTAACATCCGTGTAGCACTCACCATGTGCCAGGCGCTCTTCTAGATGTTTTGCACGTGGTAACTCCTTTAATTGTCCCAATAAGCGAGGACATTAATTCTGACCATTATCCTATGGGCCATGAAAAGCCATCGAACGGTGTCAAGCAGGGAGGATAAATCAGATTTATGCATGAGAAATTTCCCTCTGGCTCTGGTGTGGCACACTGAAGGGGGCCAGAGTGGATGCCAGGACACTAGTCAGGAGGCCTCTACAGCAGTGGTCCGGGGCAAGATGCCAGGAGCCTGGACCTGGGAGCTGGCTGTGGGGGTGGAGAGAAGTAGGCATTTCCGAGAGCTGTTAAGGGGCAGAGTTGACAGAACTGGTTAAGGCTTACTCATTCTTCAGGACTCAGCCAGGCCTCAAACAAACCTCCCCTCCTCCTCTAGGCAGGGTTAGGATCCCTCCCCCGGGCTTGGCCACCTTGCTTCCTTCTAATAGCCCTGATCTTACTCAACACCAGACTCCAGGCCAGTTTTCCAACAAGCACATCACAGAAAGCCAGCTGCCCAAATGAGTAATTCCTCAAACCATCACTTTGCCAAATGGCTAATAAGCCAGAAGCTGATTCACAATAAGCCAAATCGTTCAAAGCTAATTCCCTAAATTTGCTTGTTTCCCTTTTTTTGTTTGTTTGCTTTTCTTGAGAGAGAGAGAGAGAGAGAGAGAGAGAGAGAAAACACGTGCGCACACACACACACACACACACACACACACACACTTATGAGTGGGGGAGGGGCAGAGGAAGAGTGGGCTCCATGGTTAGCGCTGAGCCTGATGCGGGCTCCATCTCAGGACCTGAGATCATGACCTGAGCCAAAACCAAGAGTTGGATGCTTAACAGCCTGAGCCACCCAGGCGCCCTGGCTTGTTTCCTTTTAAAACTATTACGTAATTTACAGCAGTTGGTATTAGACGGGGCAGGTTTAGATGGTTAACAGACACACGAAAAAATGCTCAACATCACTTATCATCAGGGAAATACAAATCAAAACCACAATGAGCTATCACCTCACACCTGTCAGAATGGCTAACATCAACAACCCAGGCAGCAACGGATGTTGGTGAGGATGCAAAGAAAGAGGAATCCTTTTGCACTGCTGGGGGGAATGCAAACTGGGGCAGCCATTCCGGAAAATGGTATGGAGATTTCTCAAAAAATTAAAAGTAGAACTACCCTATGATCCAGCAATTGCACTATTGGGTATTTATCCAAAGGATACAGCAGTGCTGATTCGAAGGAACACATGCACCCCAATGTTTATAGCAGGGCTGTTGACAATAGCCAAAGTATGGAAAGAGCCCACATGTCCACTGACAGATGAATGGATAAAGAAGATGTGGCATATATACACAATGGAATATTACTCGGCAATCAAAAATAATGAAATCTTGCCATTTGCAAAAACGAGGATGGAACTAGAAGGTATTATGCTAAGCGAAATTAGTCAGAGAAAGACAAATATCATATGACTTCACTCATATGGGGAGTTTAAGATACAAAACAGATGAACAAAAGGGAAGGGAAGCAAAAATAATATAAAAACAGAGAGAGAGACAAATCATTAGAGACTCTTAAATACAGAGAACAAACTGAGGGTGGCTGGAAGGGTATTGGGTGGGGGGATGGACATAACAGAGGACACTTGTTGGGATAAGCACTGGGTATTCTTTGTAAGCGATGAATCACTAAATTCTATTCCTGAAAGTATTATTACACTAACTTGGATTTAAATTTTAAAAATTTTTTTTAAAAGATGGGGCAGGTTTTTAAAATTTTTTGTATTAATATTAAGCAGGTAAAAAAGAATACTTACAAAATATGCATAAGGCATTAAAAAAACAAAGATACAACAAAACTCCTGCGCCTAAAACCAATTTTTAAAAATGAATATTACTTTTACCTTGGAAACCTTAGTGCTCCTCTCTCATCCCATCGCCCTCCTTCTCATGCCAGAGATAATAACACTCCTAAATTTTCTGACTTTCTCTCTCATTTTTCTTTATAGTTATGTATTTGTATCCTCAAAGAGTATTTTCTTTAGTTTTGCATGTTTTTAAATTTTAAATAAAAGGAATTAGAGTATATGTATTTTTCTGTAACTTATGTTTTTCATTCAACATTGTATTCCCGAGATTCATTCTTGTTGATGCGCAAAGTTCTAATTCATTCGTTTTCTTGGCTGTATAGTAATCTGTTTTATGAATACATTATAATTTGTTTATTCATTGAACTGAGGGACACACTTAAGATGGTTCCAGTGTTTTCTACTAAACATAGTGCTGCTAGAACATTCCTGGATATGTCTCCTAGGGCACAGATGCTATAGAATTGGTCTAATTCATTCTTTACGACAATCACATGAAATACAAATAAATGGCCTCATTTTATAAAGTACTTGAGGTTCAGAAAACTTAAATGACTAAGGATATGAATCTAATAAGAAGTGCAAGATTTTATACATTGAATCTCCCCATGTCATGAAGGGGTCTGTGAGAAGAGAAACTCAGCCTCTGACCCATTCTCTAAGCAAAGAGTTCCTCTTTGGACAATTCCTACCCCCATTTCCCCCACCCCAATATCCCGTTCTTCCCAGCATACCACTAGCCCCTCCCTCCCAACCTCATTCCTCCCTGTCCCCTCCTCCCTATCCCTGAAACCTACCATTGTCCACTGTTCAAATTAATGTCGACCACCACTGAGTTAGAACAAAGAACTAAGGACCTTAATCTCCCACCCACCTCTTCCCGCCTTCCCTATCCCTCAGCCTCTTGCCCCCAGGCAGGAGTCTTCCCTCCCCCTCTAACCACCCATAGCTGTGCCCTACTCTGATGAACCTGATTACTGGGCCCAGGATGCAGTATGCCTCACTGAGGTAGGAGCTCTTTGAGCAAGGGTCCATCTGGGTCGTTCATGTCTGTTTTCCCAACAGCTCCAGAGAACTTCTCTAGTGGTATTTAGCACTTTCTATCTCATGTTATAAAGGACCTGTTTTATTCCTTAATCTCCCCAGATCTCAGCTCTGGGCCTTGCACAGAGTGAGTAACAAATATTTAATGAAAGAATCCATTTTCACCCAAACCACTTCCCATGCCGTGCTTGGATTAATTTCAGTTTATGTTCACTGATCTCCTTGAAAGTACCAAATACTGTGCAAAGTCCTCCTGTTCTGGGCAAGCCAAGCCACTCCCTCCATCTCATCTCTCCAAGCTCATGCAGAGGGACGGCCTACCGTGCATCTGGTACCTTCCTGGACATAGTCTCCTTCATAGAGACTTCCTATAAGTCTGGCGCCTAATGACAAGCACTAATATTCACATAGCTCTTTCAAGTTTAAGCAGCACTGTCAGACTCATTTGATCTATCCAACCACTCAGTGAGTGTTACAGGTGTCATGATCACCATTTTGCAGAAAAGAAAACCAGGCTCCAGAGATATCACATGATTTGCCCTGGTCCACACAAAAAGTCTCCTGAATTGAATCCCATTTTTCTGAAGTGAGAGTCCTTGCTTATCCACTACAGTAAGCCATCCCTCCATGAAATCATGGAAGTTGACAAGGCAGTATGATGTAGCAGGAACGGCTGCCAGCTTCATCACTTAGGAATTGTGTGACTTTAATCAAGTCATTAACTTCCCTAATCCTGAATGTTTCATTTGCAAATGAGGCTGTGACATCTAGCTCACAAAGTAATGAATATTCAATGGAAAAAATGCATATAAGTTGCCTCACAGGGCGCCTGGGTGGCTCAGTCCGTTGAACATCTGACTTCAGCTCAGGTCATGATCTCACGGTTCGTGAGTTCGAGACCCACATCAGTCTCACTGCTGTCACAACAGAGCCCACTTCGGATCCTCTGTCCCCCTCTCTCTCTGCCCTTCCCTCGTTCACACACTCTCTCTCAGAAATGAATAAACATTAAAAAAAATTGCCTTAGGTATGGTCAGGGCTCAATAAACCTCGGTCCCTTACCTGGCCCCACCATGCCCTTACCCCACTCCCAATCTCTGTGTTCTGTGCCCTAAAGTATTAGTCTGTGCATGCAGGGAATTGCTCACTCACAGAAGATGGGGACACTGAGTTCAGCACAAAGGACAAATGCATATTAATTTCCTCACTCCTGCATCTAGTTCTTTATTTTCCTCTGGTTGGTTGCTTGCTTTCTCTGAGACTTTTCAGAGCATACAAATTTGGGTTTGCCCCTAGCCTGATGGGGCCTGTTTTAGCTACAGAGCCTGGTCTCAGCCTTCCTCCCCCCATAGTGAACCCTTTACCCCACCCATCAGCTGCCAAGCTACAAAGGAGTTTGTGGTTCCTTGAAGCCCATGGTCACCTTCAAGGGAAATTTTTTTTACAGCTGTTTTTAATCTCAGACACTATTCCCTGCCAAACAAATGGTCTATCTGTCCGTTTCTGAAGACTTAACTAAGTGCAAATGATGCCACAGGCCAGGTACCAGGACCCAGAGGGGGGTCCCCGAGGACCAGCCAAGAGGGTGCCTGGCTGTGCACAGGATAGAAATCAAGCGCGAGCCAGCAGGAGGTGAAAGCAGAGTGTATTGTAGGTATAGAGAGAAGGCAGGCACAGACAGTGTCTGGGAGACTCAGAAAGGAAAGGAGGGAGCCTGGTCTTTGTTCCGGGTCTCGGGGTTTTTACTGAGGATGATAGCATGGTGTACCTGTCCTCTCAGGCATCTAGGAACCCGTCCGAACAAAGACCAGGACCCAGGTGTTATACTCCTTGGTGCCCAGGGGTGTTGGCATGGAGATGTCTAGCTCCGGTGGCGGTCTGGAATACACATATGATAGCTTCCTCTGCTCATTTTCACCTGGTCCTTCCTTACATGTTATTTATTTCTTAAAAAAATCATTAACTCCTTGTCCCTTACAAGGAGGACATAACTATTTACCTCCTGAAACATGCGTAAAGTGGGGATGTAGATCCTAGCAAAAATAGAAGCAGAGAAAGGAACAAAAACCAGGTTTTTTATCCACTCTTTCAGTTTCCCTATCTCACAGATTGATGTGGCACATAATTACTATAATGACTGAGGCTGGCAGTTACTGGGCATTTATACCTGTGCAATGGCACCAAGAGCTTTATACATATGATCTCATCTTATCTTTACAATAAAATGGTGGGATGGGTGGTTATCTTCGTTTCAAAGATGAGAAAGCAGCATTAGAAATGCTTGGTGACTTGCTCAAGAATGCACTGGTCACAGAGCTGAGGTTCAAGACCCTGTCTGAAGGCAAAGCTCGACTTCTTACCCTGCCCTAAGACTCTCCCCAGTCTCTAAATGGGAGCTGCAAACCCAGAAACAAATACTTCATTCGTTCCAAATGGCCCTTTGTTTCTGATTATAAAAATTGGTTCTGAATACAAAAGTCCTGCTGTGGCAGAGGAGGATAAAGGGGACTGAGATGAGAGAAGGACTTATGTTTTGAGTACTTTTTTGTACTTGGTGAATTTTTGAACCTGGGTAATTTTTTTTTTTTTTTTTTTTTTTTAAATCTAACAAAGCAGTGGTAGAATAGGCCACCCAAAATGGCCACTGTGGCATGTGGATTATTTTACGCTGAAGGCAATCAAGACCCAGCAGACTAAACAAAAGCTTTTCATCTCCCCTTAACGGCCTAAAAGAATTTAGAAAGGGGGGCCTCTAAACAGGAACAGGGCTATTACCTGAGATCACATTTTCAACTGAGAGACTTACCTGCAGGGCAGGGCAAACGTTTGTTTACCAAACATTTGCTCTTCTCACCTTCCTGCGAATTGCTTTCCCCCACCCCCCACCCCTCAAATCCCAGATCCCTATCCTTTTCCTTAGATCGGGAAGGTATATATACAAGCCTCAACCGCGGTGGTTGCCTTTGAGTCCCATATCTTTGTGGGAATTTCTTTTTCTCCTGTTAATCTTTTTATTATGGGTGGGGTCTCAGCCAAGAACCTAGAAGAATAAGGAAGAACTATTTTCCCACTCTTACATTCGTTTTAAAAGCCAATTAAAACATAGAACATTTAGAAAATAGAGCCAGGAATAAAAAAATCATTCTTAATCCCACTTTACATAGATACTCATTTCTGGCTTTTTTTTTTTCTAAGCACACGCTAAAAATGAGATTATATTTATACACACCCTTGTGTAATCCGCTCCCCCCGCCCCCCGCCGGCCCATCGTCTGCATCTTATGACGTGCTACCACGTGGACCTTTTCACGTGCGAGAGTACAGATCTGTGGCACTGGTGGCGTTCAGGTGGTTTACAAGCCCTTACGCTAGGAGAAAGCCGAGTTGAACTTTTTGGAATGGGAATCTGCAGCGGCCTGTGCACACCCCTCTCAGCTCCCGCTGACGCTCCTAACGCGGAGGCGGGGACCGCGGGCTCAGCGCAGGGCATGCTGGGCCCCGACAGGGTTCGCCAGGACCGGGTGCCGCCCCGGACTGGTGTCCGCAAGTGTCCCACCAGAGCTCCCTCGGGTTGGGCTAGAGCTGGGCGGAGCGGAGGTCACGCAGCAGAGGCTCCCGGCTGGGTCCAGCTCCCGGGAGGGGGACCTCCCTCCTACTCGGCCTCTAGGCTTGGTGGCACCTGCGGGCAGGCGTTCCCGCCAGCGGGGGAGTGGCAGACCCGGTCATGCCAGTGCCCGGGGCTTGCTGGATTTCAGAGCTGCAGGCGTCCGCAGGCGTGGGTCAGTCCCTGTGACGCTGTGTAAGGGGAGGCCCGCACCCCCCGCCCACCTCCAGGACAGCTAAGAGGCTTGAGGAGGGCGACCACCATCACAGATGGCGGTGAAATGACCCCAGAGATTTAGGGTGCTTCTGGACCCCAAAGTCCCTACTCTATCTGTTCTTATTGAAGCCTTTAAAAAATTATACGGCATACACAAAAATACAATAATATACCTCTATGTACTCTTTACCCGTCTTAAGTCATATCTTCCTATTTTCCTGTATTTGCTTCAGCTCTTTTGTTCTTTAAGAAATGAAGTGTTAAGAACACAGTTCAATGTCTCTGTGAAACTCTAATTCCATTGCTATCTATGCTTCTAGGTCACTGCCATTTTGAATTTGGGGCTTATCAATTTATTAACTCAAGGTGTGTGTTTAATTGCTTCTAGTACATATCTATTTAGCCACACAAAAAAGATGGTTGTTTTGCATGTTTTTTTTTTTTTTAATGTTTAGAGAGAGAGTGAGAGAGCGTGTGTGAATGGGGGAGGAGCAGAGAGAGAGAGAGAGAGAGAGAGAGAGAGAAAATCCCAAGCAGGCTCCATGCTCAACACAGCCGGAGGCGGGGCTCAATCTAAGGACCCTGGGATCATGACCTGAGCCCAAATGGAGAGTCATTTGCTCAATTGACTGAGCCACCCAGGCACAGGGGAGGTCAGAGAGAGAGGAGGACAGAGGATCCCAAGCAGGCTTCTTGCTGACAGCAGAGAGCTCAATGTGGGCCTCGAACTCACAAACCCCAAGATTATGACCTGAGCCGAAGTCAGATGCTCAACTGACTGAGCCCCGTTTTAAGCTCAGTATTTCACTTGTTCATAAGAGCAACCTCATGAGGTTAGGACACCTATTAGCTTCATTTTTCAGATGAGGAAGCCAAGCAAACTGCTCAAACTCACAGCAGCTCCATTGCTGGATTCAAATCTCTGGTCTGCTAGGGAGCTTAGACTTGAAGCTGCGGACAATGGAGAATCACTGAAGGACAATCACTCTTATTTGTTTGTTTGCCTATCTGAGAATAGTTTTTGCTACCCTATAAATAGTAGTCATTGTTATTATGTGGATGAGGCAGGTAGAGGAGAGGAAGGACAAAGGATTGGAGCTTGAAAGGTGACCTACCTTGTGCCTGGCCCTGTGTTACACACTAGGGACATTCTGGGGACCAAGACACTTTGCTTGCGCTGAAGTTGCCTGGAGTCTGATTCAGTGTTTCTCCAGATCTGGTTCCTACGCCGTCTGTCTCACAATGACCCAGGCTGCTTGCTCCACATGCAGATTCCTGGGCCCCCAAAGACTCTGATTCTGCAGGTCTCTGTAGGAACATAACAAGCAGCAATTCTGAAATTCTCATAAGTTTGAGAGTCACTGATCTAGCTGTTGAGGAAGACACATAAACAGATGACTACAATGCAGAACGTCAGGAATTACAATGGCAGATCTGGGAAGAGTTTCTGGAGGAAGCCGTGAGTGATCTGACACCTGAAAGATAAGAATTAGCTAAGGGAGGGGGGGCAGCGCCTGAGTGGCTCAGTCAGTTAAGCATCCGACTTTGGCTCAGGTCATGATCTCATGGCTCATGGGTTCTAGTCCCACGTTGGGCTCTGTGCTGATAGCTTGAAGCTGGGAGCCGCTTAGTATTCTGTGTCTCCTCTCTCTCTGCCTCTTTCCTGCTCAGGCTCTGTCTCTGTCTCTGTCTCTCTCTCCAAAATAAATAAACATTAAAAAAAAAAAAAAAGAGGAAGAAGAATTAGCTAAGGGAACAGGAAGGGAAGGGGAGATTCAAGCTGATGGGAAAATGTCTACAAAGCCCCTCAGTGAGAAAAGTGGCTCTTCTAGGAAAGAGTATTTAAAAGTATTTTAATGTGACTGGAGTGTGGGAGGCAGCAGTAAGGCCTGAGAGGTGGGCAGGGGCCAGGTCAGAGAGAAACCTGCTGGTCATGTCAAGGAGTTTGGACTTTTTCCCACAGGAAAAAGTGGAAATCATTGAAATATGAGCGATTATTCAGAGGAGGGCATTGACAGTTTTGAATTTAAGAAAGCCTCTGGCAGCTGCAGCGGAAAGAATAGTAGTGGAATTAGAACAGGGCAAGAGTTTCCTCAGGGCTGCGAGGGAGGGCACAGGCAATAGTGACCTGGACAGAAACAATGGCAGTGAGAGAAGGAGAGGGGGGGACAGCCAGAAGAACCCATAGGGTGCTAAGTGATTGGATACGGCTGGATGGTGATAGGGAGAAGTCAAGGTTTCTTTCTTTAGCAAACTGGGTCAATGGTTGTTAATTTCACGGTAGTAAGAAGCCAGTGCAAGAGGAACCAATTTGGAGGGCAGACAATGAGATCACCTGAATTTGAGACATGCTGAATTTGAGATCCTTCTGAAATATCCAAGTAGAGCTGTCCAGAAGATAGTTGGAAATGCATGCAGGTCTATGGGGTATCCTGCTAATTGCCCACTCAACATCCTCTCCCCGTTCTTTTCCTAACAGAAGCCAACTTTGTTTGGGACAGTGATGTGCCTAGTTAAAACATCTGACTCTCTTGCCAGTCTTCCCAGACTCTCTATAGTTGGTCATGAGACCCAGTTCTGACAAATAAGTGGACATCACTGGGTGGAGGTTCCAGAAAAAGCTATTGTTTTCCTGATAACAATGGACAGACCCAGCTGGCCTTTTACCGTTGTCCTTCTACTTTCTTCCTGCC
This sequence comes from Panthera uncia, assembly GCF_023721935.1. Lineage (NCBI taxonomy): Eukaryota > Metazoa > Chordata > Mammalia > Carnivora > Felidae > Panthera > Panthera uncia. Next base: position 57,396,779 of record NC_064808.1, read on the forward strand.
TAAACAGACTTCTGATGCCTAGACAAGATGCAGCCATTTTGTGACCATGAGGATCAGGCCCTTAGCGTTCTAAGGGAAGCAGAGAAGAAAAACAGAAGGAGTCTGGCACTGTGGAGCTGTTGTGTGGCCCTGAGCTGTCTACCATCTGAGGAAAATAAACCCTAATTTAGTTAAGCCCCTGGGATTGGTTTTCTGTCACTGCAGCAAAACATGATCCTAATTGATTCAGGGCTAAAGCTCTGGAGCCAGATCTGGGTTAGATAGAGATTTGGGTCAACATCTAGATGATAACTGACAGCATTTGGGTGGATACAAGAAAACCAGCACCAGAATAGTCACAAATGTAAATGCTTTCAGTTTTATTTATTTAATCTCTACACCCAACATGGGGCTCAACCTCACAACCCCAAGATCACGAGCTGCAGGGTCCTCTGACTGAGCCAGCCAGGTGCCCACTAATGTAAACGATTCTCATGAGTTGAAGGACAGAGAGGGCTCAATTTGCAGGCAATGTTGAAAGGAGAAATTCCTGTTCACAGGGCAAGTGTCTTTAGGTTACTTTTGTTTGTTGATGTTTCCATAACCACTTAACACAAAACAGTCAATTTAGGGCTATTCAGTTAATACTCAACCCCATGAAATTTATTTTGTAGCAAATTTCGAAGGGCTTACCCAAGGGCAGTGACTCGGTTCATATGTGTGGTGACTTACCTCCCAGGGTGTGGCGTGTTTGGGGCTCAGGAGCTGACTGGGTAAACCTCACTTCTCTGTTTTCCGTGAAACAAGAGCCCTTGGAATTCCTTTTGGAAAGACTAGTATGAGGACCACCCAGGACCTGTATTGCGATTTAACCTGACTGTCCTATCTTTTCCCAAGATTATTTGCCACAGCCTCCTCATTAATTAGCAAGCTGATCAGGCTAATTTTCCTGATTCCTCTCTTCTCCCCACCCTGCCTCCTACAAAAAAATCCAAAACCCAAAAATCTACCTGGAAACACGTTTGCCATGTTCCAGAGCTGACACTATTATCCACTATGCCAGATTGCTTCATAAAAGTGGGTGTTTTATTTAACCTGAGATATATCTGTGGGTTTGCTCACATGCTGGGCACTGGGAACATAGAGATACGTATGGGTGATCCTTTGTCTCCAGGAACTCATAGCTGCCTTCTGGGTATATGCTAGTCAACAGGCAATGAGGCCAAGTGAGGGAAATGCACAGGGTGCTAGGGAGCAAGGAAAAGAAAGCACTAACTCTGTCTGAAGGGTGGGGCCTGGTGTCCAGCTACAGACATGACAGTTGAGCCTTAAAGTCTGAGACTGAGAGTCAAGATTATTCTAGTGATGTTTCTGGAAGAGTAAGCCTCAGCAGGTACATGCACATTTATTGTTTGATGTTTGTCATGTATTATAAGTGAAAACAAGAAACTCCAAAATGATTTGTATTTTTAAACTCTATTTTAATAAAACATACATTTGGGGGTACCTGGGTGGCTCAGTCAGTTAGGCGTCCGACTTCAGCCTAGGTCAGAATCTCGCCATTCCTGAGTTTGAGCCCTGCGTCGGGCTCTCTCGAAAATAAATAAACATTAAAAAATTAAAAAAAATAAATAAACATTAAAAAATTAAAAAAATAAACAAACATACATCTGCATATGTCTTAATAAAACACACATATGCACACATACACAGAAAAAAATGTTTGGCTCAAAATAATCACTACCGAGTGATAAAATTTCAGATGATTCATTATATATATATTATATATATATATACACAATATGTATACAATAAAAATATAATCCACACACACACACTATATATATACTATATATATAGTATATATAGTATATATATAGAATATATATATAGTATATGGTATATATGTATAGTATATATATATACTATATATATATAGC
>NC_064808.1:57399097-57482045 GCF_023721935.1 Panthera uncia
ATATTATATATAAATATAATAAATATATAATAATATATAATATATATATATAGTGTGTGTGTGTGGATTATATTTTTATTGTATAAATACATCTTTTGTTGTGAAATATAGCTTTATTGTGGACATGTAAATTGGTACACCCACTTTCGAAAACTATTTGGCATTTTCTAATAAATTTGAAAATATGCAGCCCCTTCCATTCACAGATAGTATGTTGAAGAAAGTCTTGCACATGTGTACCAAATGTGTACAAATGAGTGTTCAGGGTAGCCTTGGTTATAATAACAAAAATGGGAAACAACATATATCCATTCTCATGAAATGGATAAATACAACGTGGCATGGTTGTACAATAGAGGACATTATAAAAGAGTAAAAATGGAAAAAACTATATGCTTTATACAACAGCATAGCTGAATCTTAAAAGTATAATGTTGGGCCAAAAAAAAAAAAGTCTCAGAAGAATACTTACTATATAAGTCTAATTTTATAAAACAAAGAAACATGCAAAAATCTATGTTCCAGGATATAGCCATGTGATAAAAGCATACAAAGGTAAAAGAATGATAAAAACAAAATACAGGAAAGTGGTTACTTCTGGAGGGAGAGAAGTAATAAGATTGGAGAAGGATACATGGGGCTTAAGGCATTGGTCAGGTTCTAGCTCTCAGTTAGGTTCTATCTTAATCAGGTTCTATCTCATTATTATTCTTAATATATTTGGTTATATATTGTTTTTATATACTATGTATTTCATAATAAAACTTTTTTCTCATCCATATTTTGAAATTTCCCATAGTGAACAGGTACTGTTATATGAAACAGAAAGATAACAAATATAATAACATTTTAAAAATTGTTATTCTCTTGTAGCATTTCTCATCCTTGCCTTTTTATATTTTGTTCACCACATATTAATTGACAACTTACTCTGTGCCAAGCTATATGTTGGGGACACAGTGACGTTACATAGTTCCTACACTTCTGGAGCTTAGCTTACCCTCATGGGGGCTCTCTGTGTTCCCGTATCCTGTAAAATTCTCAGAGTTTGGCTTTGCTAGCAATATTCTACAAACTCATTAGCAATTTTTGTTAATGTAGCTGTTAAGCACCTGTGCTCTGAGCTAGCCACTTACATTCAAATCCTGACTCTGCTACTAACTACTTATACATATTTAGGGAAGTAACTTAACCTCTTTGTACTTTAATGTCGTTAACTATGAAATGGTGAAAGCACAGTATCTACCGCATAGGCTTATTGTAAGATTTTTTTTTTGTAATTTTTTTTTTAATTTTTTTTTTCAACGTTTTTTAATTTATTTTTGGGACAGAGAGAGACAGAGCATGAACGGGGGAGGGGCAGAGAGAGAGGGAGACACAGAATCGGAAACAGGCTCCAGGCTCCGAGCCATCAGCCCAGAGCCTGACGCGGGGCTCGAACTCACAGACCGCGAGATCGTGACCTGGCTGAAGTCGGACCCTTAACCGACTGCGCCACCCAGGCGCCCCTGTAATTTTTTAAAACGTTTATTTATTTTTGAGAGAGAGACAGAGCATGAGCAGGGGAGTGGCAGAGAGAGAGGGAGACACAGAATCCGAAGCAGGTTCCAGGCTCTGATCTGTCAGCACAGAGCCCGACGTGGGGTTTGAACCCAGACTGTGAGATCATGACCCGAGCCGTAGTCAGATGCCTAACCCACTGAGCCACCCAGGTGCCCCTTGTAAGATTTAACTCAGTTAATACAATGTAAAGAACCCAGAACAGGATCTGGCTCATTGTAGATGTTTAATAAATATCTATTGTTATTGTTGTGGTTCTTTAAATATTCCCTGAGCACCAACTCTGTTCAGGCCCCATGAGGGACTGAAGATACAGAGAAAAAATGAGACCGAGTTTGGAAGAGAGACTACCATGAAAGGTGAGAGAAACAACAGTGGAGAGAAACCAGGGCTGCAGAGCACAGATGGGCTCCCAGCCAGCCTGGGGGCAGGGGCTCTTCCCAGAAAGGCTAGGGGTTGTATCCCCAGGTTGTAGTGTGTTGCATGTAAGTGACTTTCTAGTATCTCCCACATACGGGAGCCAGGAAGTGTTGATAGGCTATCCTAAATGGGCCTCGGTATTAAGAGAGGCCAAGAGGTAACTTGTAGATCATGAAATCTCTTGATCTGTAGTGATCCTACAGACTTGGTTTCTTCGGTTTCAAATTTTCCTTTGCAGTTATGAAATGGCGCAACATATCTCATGTGGAAAAAATGGATTAGAGCTTGGATTTCTTTTGTTGTCTTGGGAACTAGTAAAAAGAGTTTTCACTAGGAATCTATGGGTGAAAGCTCCCAAAATTTGGGTTCTCATTTGTTAGCTGAAAAGTAAATTTAGGGATTGGAAACAACCTAAGTACCCAGTAATGAGAGAAAAGTAACATGGATATATGATAATTAAGTATATTGTGGTATGTCTCTAATATTGAATACGATATAACTATTATATGTTTACAAGGATTTTTTGACAGCATGAGAAATGTTTATGGAAGAATGTGAAGTACAAAGGCAATATTAGCTCTATCATGTAAAAAAATCCATTGATAAAATGCTGGAAAGAAACATACTCACACGTTAACAATGGTTAATGCTAGTTGGTGGGATTATGAGTGATTTCCTTATATTTTACACTGTTTTAGGTGTTTTCTCAATTTTCCAAAATAGGAATGTTCTAACTAGAACACTTAGTGTATGTTTTAAAGTATACAATTCTGCAGGGCACCTGGGTGGCTCAGTCGGTTAAGCGTCCGACTTCAGCTCAGGTCATGATCTTACAGTTTGTGGGTTCACGCCCCATGTTGGGCTCTGTGCTGACAGCTCAGAGCCTGGAGCCTGCTTCAGATTCTGTGTCTCCCTCTGTCTCTGCCACTCCCCTGCTCATGCTCTGTCTCTCTCTCAAAAATAAATAAACATTTTAAAAAATTACAAAAAAAAATCTTACAATAAGCCTATGCGGTAGATATTATGCTTTCACCATTTCATAGTTAACGACATTAAAGTACAAAGAGGTTAAGTTACTTGCCTAAATATGTATAAGTAGTTAGTAGCAGAGTCAGGATTTGAATGTAAGCAGCTAGCTCAGAGCACTTTCACACACACTTTCTGTCTCTCTCTCTCTCTAAAATGTAAATAAACATTAAAAAGTTAAAAAAAGGGGCGCCTGGGTGGCTCAGTCGGTTAAGCGTCCGACTTCAGCTCAGGTCATGATCTCGCGGTCCGTCAGTTCAAGCCCCGCGTCGGGCTCTGTGCTGACCGCTCAGAGCCTGGATCCTGTTTTGGATTCTGTGTCTCCCTCTCTCTCTGACCCTCCCCCATTCATGCTCTGTCTCTCTCTGTCTCAAAAATAAATAAACGTTAAAAAAAAAAAAAGTTAAAAAAAATATACAATTTTGGGGTGCCTGGTTGGCTCAGTCAGTGGAGCACACAACTCTTGTTCTTGGGGTTGTCAGTTCGAGCCCCACTTTGGGTATAAAGATTACTTAAAAAGGTAAAAAAATCTTTAAAGAAAAATAAAGTATGCTATTATATTTTAATTTTTGGCATATTCAGAGTTGTACAACCAAGGCCACGCTCTAATTTTAGAACACTTTCATCGTTCCCAAAGAAACCTTGTACCCATTAGAAGTCACTTCCTATTCCCACTCCCTGTTTCAGCCAACCACGAATTTACTTTCTATCTCTAAAGGTTTGCCTCCTCTGGATGTTTTATGCAAATGGAATCATACAATATGTACCCTTTTGAGTTTGGCTTCTTTGATGAGGTATAATGTTTTCAAGGCTCATTCATGTTGTATTATGTATCAGTATTTCATTTCTTCTTATTGCCAGTAATATTCCATGGCATGGATATCTTATATTTTAGTAATCCATTCATCAGCTCCCACTCTTTGGCTATTACGAGTAAAGCTGCTATGAGCATTCTTGTACAGGTTTTTGTGGACGGATGTTTTCAAATTTCTTGGCATATAGCTAAGAGTAGAATTGTTAGGTCATATGGTAACTCTGCTTAATATTCTGAAGAAGTGCCAAACTGTTTCCCAAAGTGCTTGTATCATTTTACATACCATCAATGTATGAGGGTTCCAATTTCTCTGCATCTTTGACAATATTTGTTCTTGTTTTACATTTTGATTATAGTCACCCTAGCATACGTGAAGTGGCAGGCATCTCATTGTGGTTTTGATTTGTGTATCTCTAATGGCAAACGTGAACAGCTTTTCTGTTCTGATTATTGACATTTGTTTATCTTCCTTGGAGAAATGTTTATTCATCTGCTTTGCCCATTTTTAATTGTTTGTTTTGTGTGTGTTTTTATTGAGTTGTAAAAGTTCTTTATATATTCTGAATACAAGTTTCTTATCCAATATATTGTTTGTAAATATTTCTTCCCATTTTGGGGCTGTCTTTTCACTTTCTTGATGGTATTACTTGCAACCAAAAGTTTTTAATTTTGATGAAGTCCAATTTATCTATTTTTTCTTTTGTTGCTTGTGCTTTTGTGAAATTTTTTAAAGTTTATTTATTTTGAGAGAGACAGAGTCAGTGCGAGCGGGGGAGGAACTGAGAGAGAGGGAATCCCAAGCAGGCTCTGCGCTGCCAGCGTCGGGCTCAGACCCACGAAATCACAAGATCATGACCTGAGCGGAAACCAAGAGTCTGACACTTAATCGGCGAACCCACCCAGGCGCCCCTGCTTTTGTGATTGTATATAAGAATCCACCACCTAACCTTAGGTAACAAAAAGTTACTTGTATGTAAACCAAGAGATTTATAGTTTTAACTCTTACATGTAACTCTATGATCCATTTTGAGTTAATTTTATTCAGTGGCAGGAAGGAGTCTAATATCCTTCTTTTGCGTGTGAATATCCAGTAGCCCCAGCACCATTTGTTGAAAAGACTATTCTTTCCCTATTGAATTGTCTTAACATCCTTGTTGAACATGAACTGACCAAAAATGTAAGGGGTTTATTTCTAGAATCTTCATATTATTCCAGTAATCTGCATGTTTTTCCTTATGCCAGTGTTATACTGCCTTGATTAGCATAGCTTTGCAGTGTTGAAATTGGGAGGTGTGAGTCCTCCAACTTTGATCTTTTTCAAGACAGTTTTGGCTTTTCAGGGTCCCTACATTTCCATGCATTTGCTTTTATATTTGGGAAAAACTTGTCAGCTAGACAGAGAGATAGACGTTGCTGAGGGAACTGTGAAATCCATTTTGTTTTTTGAAAGTGATATTACCGCAGTGCTTTCCTGGTCAGGGGAATTTTTCTCTCCTAAATTTTGTCCTGGTCACAGTAGAGGTTTTTTGTTTGTTTTGTTTTGTTTTGTTTTGTTTTCCACTGTTGATGAAAATGTGATGAAATATGCAGGGTATTGATTTAGTCAAGGCTTCATCTCCTGCCTTGAGTCACTTGGCTGGGTCAGTGGTTCTTTCTACATAGGGGTTCCCACAACACCCTACTTTTTGGTTTAGTCCTAGCAAAATATTATCACATTATCACACTCTATTTTTGTGGCCTCTCCCCTGTTTTTGTTGTAATCTCATCAGCGAATCACTGTTTTAAAGATTTTATTTCTAAGTAATCTCTACACCTAAAGTGGGGCTTGAACCCACAATCCCAAGATTAAGAGTCCCATGCTCTACCAACTGAGCCAGCCAGGTACTCCAGCAAATCACTTTTGAGTATGTATTTCTGCATATTCACTTTGAATATACAAATATCTGTATATTTATTCATTTATACATTACATACACATGATTATTATACATATTTAAAAAACATACACAAAACAGAAATTTTAGAGGTTGAAATTGAAAAAAAATGCTTAGAAATAGAAGTTTCCCCAGGCCTCAATGGCTTTTATTTCTCTGTAGATTACCCTCCTGGATTCTTCCTATATTTACCTCAGTGTGTTCCCAGCACCCAGCCAAGGGCCAAGCTCAATGTCTGCTGTTCAAAAGAGAATTTTCAGATATCCTGCTATTTCTATTAAAACACACTGCCTCTATTCCTAGGTTCTGCGCCCTGCAAGTAGAGATTTTGCATCTATCGTCTGCTACGGTCACTTTGCAGAGAGGCCATAGGCTCATTTCCCCGTTTTCTCTTTTACTTTTGATTATACCTTATCCAACTAGTTCCTTTAGAAAATACCAATTGTTCCATCCTTAACTACAATCTTCATTTCAAACTGCGTGGTCAGGCAGAGTCCTGGGTGGTAGGACCATAAAGAATGGCTAGCAAGTGGGGCACCTGGGTGGCTCAGTCGGTTAAGCACCTGACTCTCGCTTTCAGCTCAGGTCATGATCTCGCAGTTTGTGGGATCAAGCCCCCTGCGCTGACAGTGTAGATAGACCCTGCTAGGGATTCTCTCTTTCCCTGTCTCTCTCTGCCCCTCCCCTGCTTGTTTTCTCTCTCTCTCAAAATAAATAAATAAACTTAAAAAAAAAAGTAAAGAAAAAAAAGAATGGACAGCAAGGTTTCTGATCAGGATGTATCACTGGAGGATGTGGACAAAGGGCAAGGGAGCTCTTGGGGTGAAAATTAGGCAGTGCTTCAGGAAGCTAATTTAATTTAATTTAATTTTTATTTTTTTTAGAGAGAGAGAGAGAGAGGGAGAGAATGAGAGTAGGGAAGAGAGACAGGAGAGGCTCCATGCTCCCTCCATGCAGGGCTCAAACCCATGACCCTGATATCACAACCTGAGCTTAAATCAAGAGTCAGATACTTAACTGACTGACCCAGTTACCCCAGGAAGCTAGATTTTAAAGGGCCAGTGAGAGCCAAATAGAGAAGAGTGGAAGACAGTCCAGCTGAACAGCGGAGCAAAGGCTGAGATGGAATGGACCCAGTACATTCCCAGCTAAGGAAGAGTTTGTATAGCTGAACACAAGGGGCACGGATAGTTGCATTTGTTTTTAAAGATCCCTCCAGGGGCACCTGGGTGGTTCACTGGTTAAGCATCTGACTCTTGATTTTGGCTCAGGCCATGATCTCATGGTTGTGAGATAGAGCCCCTTGTCCGGCTCTACAGTGACAGTATGGAGCCTGCTTGGGATTCTCTCTCCCTCTCCCTCTGCCCCTCCCACGCTTGCACTTGCTCTTTCTCTTTGCAAGAAAACAAAACAAACCCAAACAAACAAACAAAACCATTTAAACGACCCCTCCAGCAACTGTGTGGAGTATTACAGTCTTGAGGCTGGAAGAAGGGGAGGCTGTTGGTTGCCTGGAGGGTAAGGGCACAATTATAGGTAGACAGTAGAAACCTCTGGGTTTGGAAGCCTGAACTGAGGCAGGCAAGCTCTGCTTTAGTTGAATTCTTTTACAGGATCTGAATGCCCTCACCCTCAACCTCCCCGCCCCCGCCTTTTTTTTTTTTTTTTTTTTGCTCCAGGGTTGTTGCCCTTTCCCTTTGTTCCCAAGAGACACTTACTTATATCTTTATCAGAAAAGCACTGTTTATTTCCTAGGAGTCCCCGGCGCTGGGAGAGTTCTGTTTCTGGGTTCCGTTTGAGGCCTGCGGTCAAAGGAAGACGCTGAGAAAGACGCTGTGCCTCTGCACAGGTTTTATCAAGCCAGGGCTTGCCGATGGCTTCAACCCAACCCGCCTTAGTTTAATCAAACCACACACACAGACACACACATACAAAGAGATAGAGTCTCTGACACGTCCAGACAGAAAACAGCCTCAGGGATATCAGAAACCCCAAGCCTACAGCCAGGGGCGTGTCTGGGCGGGACAGGCAGCCTGGGTAACCGTCGTCCCGGTGACCTGATCACAGCCCTTTCCTGGGAAAAGGACCTCCCCCCCCCCCCCCCCACAGGGGAACCCCTGTGGCCTCGGGGTGGGCGGGGCGCCGCCTGGCGAGGGCGGCCTGGAGGCGCCGGTGGGCGGGGTCTCCCGCCGGGCACTGCCGCTGACGGAGCCGGCCCCTCCCCTAAGGGAGAGAGGGTGGGCGGAGCGTTCGGTGGGCGCGAGAGCAGGGCCCGAGCCGGCCTGGGAGCTTGCCGAGCCGAACGCGGCCAGCGGAGCGCCTGGGCGGCGGCGGCGGCTGCGTGCGCGATGGCTCCGGCCGCGGACCGCGAGGGCTACTGGGGCTCCACGACGTCCACGCTGGACTGGTGCGAGGAGAACTACGCGGTGACCTGGTACATCGCCGAGTTCTGTGAGTGCGGGCGCCCGGGCCTGAGGCGGGAGGCAGGGAGGGAGGGCGCCGGTCCGAGGGGAGACGCCGCGTGAGGAAAGCGGAGGGCGGACCTGGCCGCCCAGGGAGGCACCAGGCCTGGCTGGGGAGGTGGAGTGGGGAGCCCCGGCCTGGGGGCAGGAATGGGAGCTCTGCCGAAGAGGGGAGCGGATGGGGGAATCCAGTGTGTCGGGTGAGGCGTGCGGGTGTCCGAACGGGTTGGGGAGGGTTGAGTTTGGGGATCGGAAGAGAAGTGGGGAGCCCCCCGCTGGACCTGAGGGGAGGCCTGAGGGGCAGGACTGGGGATGGGAATTCCTTTATGACGGGAGCAGTGGGGCAGGCTGGGGCGGCCCTAGAGGAGGTGGGGAGAGTGGAGGATTCTGCTCGTTAGAATGAGGGCCTGGGACACCTGCTCCTACTGTTGCTGCCACCACCTTCGGCCTTAAGGGCACAGGAGAAGGGAACAGGTCCTAACTTAGTCTCACCCCAAACGTGGAAACTCCCAGGTCTTTTCCTTCCTCTTTCTCTGTTTTCGTCGGACCTCTTCGTCACCTCCAGGGAAGGTGTCGGGCTCACAGGAGCCAGGAGCACAGGGGACCAAGTCCCTGTGCCACTCTGCCTGCTTCCTTTACTACTTCCTAAGGGTTAGAGTTCATTTGAGGACACTACTTCCACTGATTGCACCTTCTGAGGACTTGGGGGAAAAATCCTTCTCCAACTGCTTGCCCCTGACAGGCACCAATTGCCCCCTAGGTAGGTAGGTAGGTAGGTGTGTGCGTGTGCGTGTGTGTGTGTGTGTATTGCCCCAGCTCTTACTCCACTAGGTAGGTAGGTATGTAGGTAGGTAGGTAGGTGTGTGTGCGCGTGTGTGTGTATTTCCCCAGCTCTTACTCCACTAAGTTAGAAGAGCACAGGAAAAATCTGCCATTTCTTTTATGCACTTTACGTGGGTTAAGTTTTGAGAGCACAGTGTTTTTTTTTTTAATTTTTTTTTTTGTTTATTTATTTTTGAGACAGAGAGAGACAGAGCATGAATGGGGGAGGGGCAGAGAGAGAGGGAGACACAGGATCGGAAGCAGGCTCCGGGCTCTGAGCCATCAGCCCAGAGCCCGACGCGGGGCTCGAACTCACGAACCGTGAGATCGTGACCTGAGCTGAAGTCGGACGCTCAACCGACTGAGCCACCCAGGCGCCCCGAGAGCACAATGTTTGATTCTTCTTCCGGTACCTACCTGTTTCTGGCAAAGTATAGAGAATATGAATATATATATATATATATATATATATATATATATATATATATTTTTTTTTTTTTTTTTGGCTATTACTGCCGCCTTTTAATTGGACCCACTTTCTCAGGGCATGAAGCAACTCTTCTTAGCTAACCTTCCCATTGCTACCGCCTTTTCCCAGACATTTGTTTGGCTTTGTAGGGAAGAGGCAAGAGTTTCGTGCCAGCTGATCCCACTTGATTCTCTTCACAGTAGTTGACTAAATAAAAAAAGAAACCCGAACTCTTGTTAGTGTTCAAGATTTTAAACCATTCCTTTGAAACCATGATTTGGGCTGAGAGTCACGTTTCCTGAACTACTAAAGTAATAATAATGGAAGAATATGGGCAGAGGGATCACTTGTAGTATAATTACTTGGCAGCCCAAATGTTGGCAAGGAAGCGCTTTACCAATTTGTTGTTAGATCATGTTGGCAAGCCCACACCTGGTCCAGAGAAGGTCTGTGAGAGGAAGGGACTTAAAATCATGCTTTCTGAACTGGAAGCATGTAACATGGAAGAACAACATGAAGACATTGCCATGGTCTTCAAACATTGGATGGGCTGTCATACAGAGCAGTTAAACTTTCTAAATTTCTCTAGAATGTGGAATTAGAGTATATGGATGGAAACTAACAGTAAGGGGAGAGATTTTGCTTCAGCCTAAGGAAACTTTTTAACTGAAGATAAGCATGGAATGGCTTGCCTGGAGGTGGGGGTCACTGGAAGTGTTGAAACAGACATTACTGAACTAACTCACATGAGTATTTCATGAGGAATTATTTAGTAAAGAAAAGGGGTTGGCTTTAGTTGACCTTTAGGCCCTTTGCATATTTATGGGTGGATATAAGTAATAATGGCTCTTAGTTTAGAACCAAGGATTAGAATCAAGAGAAAACTGACGGTTAAGTCATGTGAGCTATGAGGGTGCAAGATAGCTGTTCTGCCAGATAGCTGTGAGAAATGGGAAATGGCTTTTGGTCTTAATGTCCTCAGAGGAGGAAACTGAGAAGACTGCAGGGTGGGTTTTGACATAGGAATCAAGGGTTGCAAGAAGAGAGTAAGTGAATGTTGGCTGCCCTTTGCACATGTGCCTTGGGAGAAAATTATTTGGAGGAAGTTGAGGTCAAGTCTTTTTAACCAGGAAGCAGAGGGTATCCATCATTTTTTGGAGTAAGAGAATTTAATCTTTGAAGAATATGCAGGTTAATAATGATGTGTTTAAAATAAATACAATCATATCATTATCATGATATTTACATTAATGATAGGAATAGTAAAGATAATGATGATAATAGCCATATGTAAGTGCTTACTGTGTACCACACTTTGCTAAGCACTTCCTCTTCTCCCTTTCAATCTTTACCTAAGGTTGCAAAGAGTGATGTAGAGATGGTGTTTAAGTTGAGGTCTGATTCTAAAGCTAAGTCATACAGAGAAAGACAGATACCATATGTTTTCACTCTTATGTGGATCCTGAGAAACTTTACAGAAGACCATACGGGAGGGGAAGGGAAAAAGAGAGAGGGAGGGAGCCAAACCACAAGAGACTCTGAAAAACTGAGAATAAACTGATGTTTGATGGGGGGTGGGAGGGAGGGGAGGGTGGGCGATGGGCATTGAGGAGGGCACCTGTTGGGATGAGCATTGGGTGTTGTATGGAAACCAATTTGACAATAAATTTCATATTAAAAAATAAATAAATAAAAATAAATAAAGATTAAATGAGATAAAAAAAATAAAGCTACTATATCTTGTACTATCACACACTCATTGTTTTGTCCCTGCATGCAAGAAGTAAGGACAGGAGAAATAGAATACTGCACAAAGGACAAATTGAATAATTATTCATGAACCCCGTCTTTCAGCACTAGGCTGTGTGTATTTTGAGTAATAAAAAGAGGAGTTTGGGGAATTGCATGTTCCGATATGGCAGCAGTTCTTAGTCACTGAAATACCAGAAAATCTTTCTTCTTAACATCACCCAAGATCATTTCAAATTCCTTTTCTGTTTTTTTCATTTTTTTTTTCCAAATTCCTTTTTTGTTTGAACAGATTGTAAAAGGTAGAGGTTTTCTCTTTAGTTGTGAAATAATGTGTTCCTTGATGTGCCAGAAGTTATAGGTACAGGCAGTCCTCACTCTTTATAGTTGTGTAGGACAGCACAAAGGACCTTGCAAGTTAAAACCTGGCAAAGTAGTCTTAATAATCAATGGGAAAACTTATGATTGTTTTGTCATCTTTAAAATTTTTTTGTCAAGCACTATAAACTCTCTTATTGTTGGTTATAGATATATAGAGAAATGAAAAAATAGTAAAACTAATGTTTAGTATACTATAATTTAAAACATCATCCTTTTCTCACAACCACTTTCTTCATTTATGTTGGTAAGTTTGTCTTCATTAAGTTCCTCTGGCTGCATATCTAGAGTCTCTGGGATGGCAGCAGTCAACATTGTCAGTGTCGGCGGTTTCGTCAATAACTCCGTTTATGTTTGATTGGAATTTTACTTCCAACATTATCACTTTTTGTTTCCTTGCTACACTTTCATCATTATTGGCCATTTCCCTCTTTTGATTATTCATGTTTGTAAAATATCACCTACATTCATCACCAGAGACAAGGAAGCAACTCAGCTACATGCCTTGCTGTCTGTACGTGAACTGATTAACAGATGTGCAGTGAATAATCACCAACAGTTTTTGCTTTGATGTCTTATCCATTGTTAGATATTTAGGCAGTTGGGGTGCCTGGGTGGCTCTGTAGTTAAGTGTCCAACTTTGGCTCAGGCCATGATCTCATGGCTCGTGAGTTCGATCCCCGTGTCGGGCTCTCTGCTGACAGCTGGGAGCCTGGAGCCTGTTTCAGATATTCATTCATTCATTCATTCATTCTCTCTCTCTCTGTCTCTCTCTCTGTCCCTCCCCTGCTCACACTCTCTCTCTCCAGAACAAATAAACATTAAGAAAAAAAAAATTAAAAAAAAAAAATTTAGGCAGAGAGTTAATTTTCTCTCAGCACTTTAAATGTTATTCATTGTCTCCTGGCTTTTATTGTTGCTGATGAGAGGTCTACCATCAGCTTAATTTTTGTTGCCTCGCAGTTTATTTTGTCAAATCCAGCAACAGACTTTGAAAGAAGTGACTTTTCAAGTCAGTTAGGCGCTGATTGTGATGTGCTTCCATTATTTACATAGTGATTTGTGGACTGAACACCTAGTCGTGAAGTTTACACTATATTCAGTCACTCACGGTTAATGTACTGTGGTACCTGAAATTTGAATTGTGTTGTTGGGGAATTGGAATTATTTAACTAAACTGTGTACCTGGAATTTGTGCATATTAGAACTCTTTAAAGTGAAGATTTCCTGTGCATTTCTATTCTTTACAACATTCCTAGTGAGTAGGTACGTGGACTTCCCACTTTATTGATGCAGGAAGTTAAGTAAACTGCTCAGCATCATACAGCTATTAAGTGGCAGAAATGGTATTCAAATATGGGTCTGACAATTCTTTCTACTAACACATAGTTCTGTGGGAAGTGGAATTTCAAGCACTGGTAGTTTCATGGAAGAAATGTTACCTAAAGGGAGGTGGAAAGGAATCCTCTGTTTTAATTATGGTCTCAGAGGAGAATTACCCAGATAAACTATAGTGTATAGAATATGCAACTATAGAAAGTCACCTGTTCAAGGTGGCTGATAGGCCAGTGGGGGTATAAATAGGTAAGTACTATTAGGCATTTTCTGTTTTCAAGGGAAATGCATTACTCAAAATGTATTTGAAAGAAGAATGTCCAAAACTGATGTATTATGAAGGAGGGTTTATTGGAAACCCCCCAAAAATTATAATTTCTAATTATGGGTTTTATAGAGGTTACCTCAGTCTGAGGGGGTCACTTAGTAAGACTTTCATGAATGGGGAGAATGGGTGGTAACTTCTGGTAGGACCATCCAGCCATCTCCCTTTTGTCTTTGGGCTAGAATGATTCAATCTGGGTAGATACCATCCTTCTCGTAGCTTTGTTGTCCCCCTCCCCATCCTATTCATAGGAATTGGACAGAAGCAAAGTAGGACAACCCTCAGTTTTTATACCATTATTATGGGATTTGCTCAGATGAGTTTTTTCTTTGACACTATAGCACAAGACCAGAGAGGCTTCAACCAGCCTCTCTCCCATACACATATGTCACTCAAGGCATCTAGCTGCTAGTGGCTCATTGCTACCTTTCTTTTCCTTTCCTTTTTCCAGGCCCCCTCCCACCCATCTTCTCTGAATTGTAGCCTCAAGTAAGTGAGTGTGTGCTTCAGGCTTCTTTTGGTCCTGGAGTTCTGTGGGCTGGCAGAGGTGATACTCCTGTCACCTAAGGAAGGCAGTCATTTTCCTGAGGGTTATTGACAGGCAAGCAGCACTGCCTCACACATAGCTCAAAGTAGTAAGTCAACTGAAGACTGAAGGCCAAGTGAAGGGCCAAATTCAGTGTACAAAAATATTTAGATTTAATATGTACAAGTCAAAGATTGCCAGTAAATTGTTTCCAGTGCTGTGATGGATGTATATATGTGGTGCATTGGAATACAAGGAGAAGTTACTCGTTAAGAGCTTAAAGTATAAAAGCTTTACAGTGTTAACACTTGAAGAACTGCCATACAGTTTATTTATTTATTTAAATTTGTTTAATTGTGCAAAAATGCACATAGAATAAAATTTACCATTTTAACATGTATAGCTTAGTAAAGTACCTTCATGTTGTCTTGCAGTGAATCTCTAGAACTCTTCATTTTGCAAAACGGTAACTCTGTATCCATTAAATAACTGCCCATTCCTTTTTCCTCCCAGACCCTGGTGACCACTCTTCTCCTTTCTGTCTCTGTCAATCTAGGTGTCTCATATAAAGACAGTGCTGTCTTTGTCTTTTTGTGACTGGCTTATTTTATTTAGCATAGTGTCTGTGTAGGTCAATCCATGTTGTAGCATTAGTTAGAATTTCCTTCTTTTTAAAGCCTGAATAAAACTCCATTATGTATATATACTACATTTTGCTTATCCATTCCTCTGTTGATAGACATATGGGTCGTTTCCACCTCTTGGCTATTGTGAATAGTGCTGCCATGAACATGGGTGTACAAATACCTCTTTGTGACCCTAAAGTGGAATTGCTGGATCATATGGTGACATCGCAGCTATTTAAACCTGTTCATTAGAAAGAAATCCTTTTATTATTTTCTTTCTTGGGTCCCATGAATTTATTATTATTATTACTTAAATTGTAATTTATTATTACTTATATGTAAGTTGTTAATGTACTTTATCTCCATCTTAATTAAATAAAGGTGCATGTAACTGCCAGAGGAGTTCTAGTCACTGTTACCACACTGTATTGATCCACATGAGGTATGTAATGTCTTGATATAATTCTAGTCCAAAATAAAACAGCATAATATTTTCACTAAAGCCTGGTTGTGGATAAATATGATTTTTGAAATATTGAAAATAGTAGAAATAACAATAGCGAACATTATGAGACAGTTAATAGATGCAAAGCTCTATGTGTATAGGATCTCATTAGAATCCCTATTATAATCCTTATAATAGCTCTTTTATTTTTATTTATTTATTTTTTTAATAATAGCTCTTTTAAGTGAGATTCTTGTTAGTTGTCTTATTTTACAAATGTGGAAATTGAGGGCTCATAGAGGGGTTAAATAATTTTGTACAAAGTTGTTCACTTTGCAGGTGGCAGAGCCAGGATTTGAACTCACACAATCTGACTCTAGAGCACATTCTCCTTCCTTCCTCTCTTTTTCTTTTTTACTTTTAAAATTAGCTTTTCGTGGGGCGGCTGGGTGGCCCAGTCAGTTAAGTGTCTGATTCTGCTGTCAGCACAGAGCCCACTTCAGATCTTCTGTTCCCCTCTTTCTCTGCCCCTCCCCCCCCTCAAAAATAAAAATTTTTTAAAAATTAGTTTTTTGAGGCATAATTTACTTAAAATGCATCCATTTTAAGTGTATAGTTTGAAAAATTTTGACAGGTGTATATATCTATGTAACCACCATTGCAGTCAAGACGTAGATTTTCTATCACCCTAAAAAAGTTACCCAGCAGAGCACTTAGTTGTAACCATATAGTATACTGCTTGATCTCTGAGATGGGTACTGTTATAATCCTAATTTGCAGTTGAAGACATTAAAGTTTAAGAAGATTAAATAACTTGCATAACTTGCCCTCGGTCACACACTATTTTTTTTAAATGTTTATTTATTTTTGAGAGATAGAGAGACAGAGAATGAGCAGGGGAGGGACAGAGAGAGAGGGAGACACAGAATCTGAAGCAGGCTCCAGGCCTCGAGCTGTCAGCACAGAGCCCAATGCGGGGCTTGAACTCAAAAATCGTGAGATCATGACCTGAGCCAAAGTTGGATACTCAGCTGACTGAGCCACCCACGTGCCCCCCTCGGTCACACACTATTAAGTGGCAGAGCCTCAGTGACCCAGGAGCCTTTTGATTCCAAAGATATGCTCTTAATACCATACTATGTTGCCTCCCTTCATTACTACTTTTTCAGACCTCAGTGGGTCCAGGGACCTCAGATTGGGAACTAGTGGTCTGATGCTTTCATTTTACTTGTAAGAAGAAAGACCTTGAGTATTGAAGTGATTTGCCTAAGATTATGTTACAAATTAGTGGTAAAACCTACGCCAGAATCCATATTCAGTAGTTTTTCAGGGAAATGGTAGCTGCTGAGGAAGATGATGTCAGTGTTGCTGATGTCCTATTGTTAATGAGTTACCAGATCATAGGACTTCCTCAGAAGGAAAAGAGCTCCCAAAGGGCTAATTTTTATGGTGAAGATACCTAACATCTATAGTATGCTTTACAGCAGTGCTTCTCAGAGGTAAATGTGCATGTTAATTACCTTGAGATCTTGTTAAAGTGCATATTCTGATTAAGTAGGTGTGGAATGTGGCCTTAGATTCTGCATTTCTTATAAGTTCTCAAGTGATTCCAGTCCTTCTGGTCTGGAGCTATACTTGGAAGAACAAGGGTTCAGGTTCACAAAGCACGTTTAATTCTTTTTTTCCTGTGGTGTGTAGGTGTTATCCCTGTTTGTATGTAAGGAAACCAAGTTCAAAAGGATAAGTGATTTGTTCAGGATCATAGGGCTGGTACTGGAACCTATGTTTCTAACTTTGAAAACCAAGCTAGGTGTTGAAACCCTCCAGCCCCCCATTCACAGTAACAAGACTGAAAACACTGCATGTGAAGGAGAGCTTGGAAGTGATTGTCCTGGGTAGTAAGCAAAATTGAACTTAAAATTGAACTTACTTTTTCATTTCAGAAAGTTTTCATTCTCATTTGCTCCTAACACTTTTGCCAAGCTCAAACCAAACCACTTTTTAGACTTAAGTCTGTAGTTAGTAGTGTTTAGTAGTACTTGAAGTCTGAGAACATTTTGAAGTCTCATCCTGACTTAGTTTTACCCATGTTGTCAAAGATACTAACTAGGAAGAATTGTCATTTGGTAGCACATGTTGGAAGAAATGATAGATTTTTATTGTTTTAATGGAACAGTAATTGGTGGGTGGGTAAATAAGAAGAACAAATACCTCAAATAGTAAATTGGGGAACTTTACTAAGCCAGAATACATAGAGTAGTGAACATTTAAATGAAAATCTTGTCCAGTGCATTATTATCTTAGGTTAAAATTTTAAGTTGTTTCTTTGATTTTGGGTTCACCCTGTTCCTTTGCCAACTGTTTCCCAGTCAGTGGGGGAAAAAAAAAAAAAACCCTGACTTGGAGGGTTTTAGGTAATGCAGAGAGCATTTTAAAAGAAGTAGGGGCATGGAGACACATTTTAGGACCCAGCAAAATGATAGAGCCCAAAAGAGACAGCAAAAGCAGTTAATGGGGACACAAAAGTCCTACATGTTTTACTGTGGGGAAAGTACATAGTATAATGACTTGGAGTCTGAATCAAGATTCCTATTTGTTGCATCGAATGTTGTGACTTTGGGCAGATCCCTTAATCCTTCTTTGTATCAGTGTATTTTCTTTTTTTTTTTTTTAATTTTTTAATGTTTATTTTTGAGAGAGAGAGAGTGAGCGAGCATGAGCAGGGGAGGGGGGGAGAGAGAGAGAGAGGAAGAAACAGAATCCAAAGCAGGCTCCAGGCTCTGAGCTGTCAGCACAGAGTCTGACGTGGGGCTTGAACTCACAGATCATGACCTGAGCCGAAGTTGGACGCTTAACCTACTGAGCCACCCAGGCACCCCATGTATCAGTTTATTTTCTATAATATGAAAATAACGATATCCAAGAGGGTTATGAGAATTAAATGGCATGATACACTTGAAAGTGTACAGTGAGGTGAAGTGCCTAGCAAATACTAGGTGCGCAAAAAATGTTAGTTGAATTCCCTAATTCAACTGAGCCTGGGTGGCTCAGTTGATTGACCAGCTCTTGGTTTTGACTCAAGTCATGATCTCATGGTTCATGAAATTGAACCTTGTGTGGGGCTCTGCACTGACAGTATGAAGCCTGGTTGGGATTCTCTTTCCCTCTCTCTCCCTCTCTCTCTGCCCCTTCCCTGTTTATGCTGTGTGCATGTGCTCGCTCTCTCTCAAAATAAACAAATATTAAAAAAAATATTAGTTGAATTGGGATCTAGTGAAAATAAGTTAAAAAAAAATCATACTGTGTTATAGTTGTGGCCTCCTCATCTGTGATGGTTAATTTTTTCTGTGAACTTGGCTAGGCTTTCGTATCCATTTATCTGATCAAATACTAATCTAAGTGTTGTTATGAAGGTATTTTATAAATGTGATCAACATCTACAATCAGTTGACTTTAAGTAAAGATTACTTTCAGTAATAATGGGTGGGCCTCATCCCATCAGTTGAAAGGCCTTAAGAGCAAACACTGAGTTTGGGGGAGGTAGAGAAAGGTTAAACTTTTCTGGGGGGATGTCTCCTCCTTGACCTAATTGACTCCTTGCTTTAGTGGGCCTTTCCTCTCTTCTCTTTTCCTCCCTTTCATCTTTCTTTCATTTGTTTGAATATATTAAGAATATACCAGAATTTTTAGATGTTTTCAGTGGGATTGCTTTTGCACATGATGTTCCCTTGTCATTTGTAGCTGCATTCTCTCAGTGGATACCTCTCTTCTATTATTATTATTATTATTATTATTATTATTATTTAATCTTTATTTTAAGTAGGCTCCATGCCCATCGTGGGGCTTGAACTCACCATCCTGACATCTAGAGTTGCATGCTCTACCGACTGAGCCAGCCAGGAGCCCCAGTGGATACCTCTTTAAACCTTGATTGATTATTCCTTACAGTTAGGTGCTTCTGTTTTCCTTAGAGGACTTTCTGTTGACAGAAGGATAGAGACCGAATTCTAACATGGCATGAAAACCCCTTTTTTTAAATGAATATCTTTACAACAAAGTCAGAAGAATTTTGCAGTGACTATCTGTTCAACTATTGTCTAGATTCTACTATTAACGTTTTATTATGCTTTGTTTTGTTGCATGTCTACCCAGTTGTCCATTCTTCTATCAGTTCATTTTAATTTTTGACATTATTAATTTCAAAGTAAATTGCAAACATCTTTATACTTTCCCCTAAATCCTTCAACATACATATCATCAATTAAAGTTCAATTCTTTGTTTTTTTCTTTGGAGGTAAAACTTATATTTGAAGTAATGCGCAGATCTTAAATGTATATTTGCTGAATTTCAAGAAATTGAGACATTTGTGTAATCAAAACCTCTATTAGAATATGGAACTTTAGCATCAAGTGAGAAGGTTCTTCATGCCCCTTCCCTGTTAATTCTTACCTCCACCTTCCCCTTCTCTTCAGGGCTACCACTATTCTGATTTCTTTTCCCCCACCATAGATTAGATGTGCCTGTTCTAGAACTGCATTTAAGTGGAGTCAAACAGTATTTACTGTTTAGTATAAGATTTCTTTCTTTTTTTTTTTTTTAAAGTTCATTTATTTATTTTGAGAGATAGAGCGCGTATGTATGCACATTGGTTGGGGAGGGGCAGAGAGAGAGAGAGGGAGAGAGAGGATCTCAAGCAGCCTCAGTGCTGTCAGCGCAGAGCCTGACAGGGGCTCAGTCTCACAAACCATGAGATCATGACCTGAACCAAAATCAAGAGTCAGATGCTCAACTGATTGAGCCACCCAGGCATTCCTGTGTTAAGACTTCTTTCACTCAGCATAATGTTTTTGAGATTTCACCAATGTTGCATGTATTGGTAATTCCTTTTTATTGCTGGGTAATATTCCATTGTATGAATGTACCACAGTTTATTGATTTACCTATTGATGAACACCTCGCTGTTTTAAGGTTTGATAATTATGTATAAAGCTGCTATGAACATTCTTGTACAGGTCGTCTTGTGGATATGTATTTTCATTTCTCATAGGTAAATACTGAGGGTTGGAATAACTGGGTCATAGGTGGTTGTGTGTTCAGTTTTATTAGAAACTACCAGATCTTTTCTCAAAGTGGTTGTAACGTTTTACATTCACAGCATTTCATCCACTTCCTCACTAACATTTGGTTAGTCTTCAATTTTTGCCATTCTGGTGGTTGTGTACTTTTAGCTCATTGTGGTATCCAGCTTATTCTAAACTCTTCAGTCTGTGTTCCTCCTTTTCCCAATAATTCCTGCTTTCCCTACTTACACTGTACTTTTGCCAAAACAGCCTGTTTACGTATTACATTTATACTCCTGTGCACCTTTCATTGTATGTGTTCTTCCCATGAGAGATAATAAATTGTTTTTTCTTATTTATTTATTTATTTATTTATTTAATAAATTGTTTTTTGAAGCCATCAAGTTTGGGGGGTGGTTTGTTATTCAGCAGTAAGTAACTGAAACAGTGTCTAAAGTTGAGTTTTGAGCAATTTTGATTTCCTGTTGTGTAAACTCCGAGTATGCCAAATTACATCATGCTTTTTATTCTTAGAAGATGAAACTTTAAAAAGAATAATAAAGTTTAATATAGGCCCTCTATCTGAAGATTTCAAAGAATTTTTATAAGCATCATTTTATTTATCCCTATAATGTACTCATGAGACTCAAAAGAGGTATTTTGCCCAGTGAAAGTACATAAGTACTTCAAGGTTGAAATAATTCAATTGCAAGACTGGAAAAATCTTTGACTCATAATAGGTGTGGACTCTTTTAAAGTACTTTAACTTTTCAGAGCAAGCTGCAAGAGGAAAGACTGAATGAACTCAGAAAACAAAACAGAACTCTAAAAATTATGCATGTTAAAATCTTGATACTGTTATAAAAATTGTTTTATGATTGGAATTCATTCATTTACTCATTTATACAAAATGATAAGGAGGTATTCTAGATACGATAGTATTCCCGAAATGAAATATATGGTTTTAGGCTATTTTACCTGCTGGGTAGCAATCCCTCCTCCACCCTCCCCACCCCCCTTGTAAAGTAGACATGAGGACAGTCTGGTTTTATTGTCTGAAATCCAGTTGGTCACTGGAGTTCACTCAGTCTTGCCAATCAGATGGATGTTCTCTATTCTTTCACTATTGTAGGAATGTCCAACTTAAAGCTTGACAATTGAAGAGAATTATGACCTTGATAAAGGAGGACTGTTCTTTGGTTAAGAGCATTCATTAAATAAAAATAATAGCTCCCTCTTTGCCTTTCCCTCATTCCATATTCTTCCTTTTTCTCCAGAGGTAACTGCTATCCTTAATTTAGTGTTTATCATTTCCTACCTTTTACCACTGTGTGTTTCTAAAGAATATACTGTTTAGGTTTGCTTGTTTTAATTTTACATAAGTGGAATTGTACTATATATATATGTATGTGTGTGTGTGTGTGTGTCTGTGTGTGTCTGTGTGTGTCTGTGTGTGTGTGTGTGTATTCTTCAACTTGCTTTTTTCACTCAATTTGTGGTCAAATGTGTATCATCCATATTCCCAAGAATCCTCTCTGTTGATAGGTTTAGCTATAGTTCATTTATTTTTACTGTTTAGAATTCCACTATATGAATATATTGATTTATCCATTCTTCAGTCATTGGATATTTTGTTGTTTTCAGGTTTTCGCTGTTACAAATGTTATAACATTTTTGTACATCATCTGGTACACACAAATTTGAGAGTTCTTGTGTCTATTGAGTAGTATAATGGTTAGATTGTAGGGCATGCCCATATTCAACTTTTACTAGATCTGAAGTGCTCAAGCTTTTTTTGTCTCATCTCCTTTATACATTTAAAAATTGTTGAGGACCCTGAAGAGCTCTGTGAGTTAAATCCTTTGGTATTTACTGTATTAGAAGTTAAAATAAAAAGATTTAAATTTTTTATTAATGCACTTAAGATTCATGCTTGTGAGAAATGAGATTTCACCATGTTGTATCAGTTTATTCCTTGTTATTTAATTTTTTAAAAATTTTCAAAAGATTATTTTTGTTATCTCCACACCCAGTGAGATTTAACCATGTTGTTGTATCAGTAGTTTATTCCTTTTTTATTTAATTTTTAAAAACATTTTTTAAAGATTATTGTTCGGTTATCTCCACACCCAACGTGAGGCTTAAATCCACAACCCCAAGACCAAGTGTTGCATGCTGCACCAGCTGAGCCAGTCAGGCACCCCAATGGTTTGTTCCTTTTTATTGCTGAGTAGTAGTCTACTGTATGGAATATACTAGTTTGTTTATCCATTGTCCTGTTGATGGACACCAGGACTATTTCCAGTTTTTGGCTATTGTGAATAAAACTGCTGTGAACATTTTTATACAAATCTTTTCATGGATATATATTTTCTTTTCTTTTCCTTTCTTTTTAAGTTTATTTATTTACTTTGAGAGATACAGCGTGATTGAAGGAGGGGCAGAGAGAGAGAGAGAGGCCGACAGAGAATACCAAGCAGGCTCTGCACTGTCAGTAAGGAGCCCAGCCCGATGCAGGGCTTGAACTCACGAAACTATGTGTGGGTCATGACGTGAGCCAAAACCAAGAGTCCAACGCTTAACCAACTGAGCCATCCAGGTGCCCCAGCATAGACATACATTTTCATCTTTCTTGGGTAAATTCATGGGAGTGGAATTGCCAGGTCATAGAGTTGGTTTCCGTTAAAAGACTGCAGGACTTTTTTCCAAAGTGATATCTCATTTTATTATAGAAGTTTTAGGTGTTCCACATCCTCAACAACATTTGGTGTTATTCTTTTTGAAAATTTTATCCACTCTGGACTATATGTAGTGGTCTCTCATCGTGGTTTTAATGATCATTTACCTGATGAATAAAGATGTTGAGCACATTTTCATTGCCTCTTGGACATTCCTGTATCTTCTTCTGTGAAGTGCCTTTTGCCCATTTAAAAAATCTGTTGTCTTTAAAATTTTTCTTTTTAAAAAAAATTTTTTTTTTTAACATTTTATTCATTTTTGAGACAGAGAGAGACAGAACACGAATGGGGGAAGGTCAGAGAGAGAGGGAGACACAGAATCCGAAACAGGCCCCAGGCTCTGAGCTGTCAGCACAGAGCCCGACGTGGGGCTCGAACTCACGGACCATGAGATCATGACCTGAGCTGAAGTCGGACGCCCAACTGACTGAGCCACCCAGGCGCCCCTAAAATTTTTCTTAATTGAAGTATAGTTAACATACAAAATTTATTAGTTTCATGTGTGTAACATAGTGATTTCAACATTTATATATATTATGGAATGCTTGTCATGGTAAGTGTAGTTGCCATTTGTCACCATCCAAAGCTATTAGAGTATTATTCCCTAGGCTGTACTTTTTTTCATCCCCATGATTTATTTATTTTATAACTGAAACCTCTTAATCTTATTGAAATCTGGTACCTCTTAATCTTATTGAAATATTTCATCTATTCCCTCATCCCCTTCCCCTCTGGCAACTACCAGTTTGTTCTTAGTATTTATGAATCTGTTTTTGTCTGTTTTGTCTGTTTTATTTTTTAGATTCCCCATATAAGTAAAATCATATGGTATTTGTATTTGTCTGACTTATTCCACTTAGCATAATACCCTCCCTCTAGGTCCATCCATGTTGTCAAAAATGGCAAGATTTCATTCTTTTTTATGGCTACGTAATATTCATTTGTGTGTGTGTGTGTGTGTGTGTGTGCATCCACATCTGTTTATCCATTCATCTTTCAATGGATACTTGGATTGCTTCCATATCTTGGCTGTTATAAATGTTGCAATAAACAGAGGGGTGCATATATCTTTTTTAATTAGTTTTTTTCATTTTCTTTCTCTACCCTGAAGTAGAATTACTGAATTTTATGGCATTTTTTTTTTTTTTTTAATTTTTGGAGGAACCTCCATACTGTTTTCTGTAGTGGCTGCACCAATAGTATACAAGGGTTCTCTTTCCTCTATATCCTCACCAATGCTGTTCTTTCTGGTCTTTCTGATATTAGCGATTCTGACTGGTGTGAGGTGATAATCTCATTGTAGTTTTGATTTGCATTTCCCTCATGATGAGTAATGTTGAGCACCTTTTCATGTGTCTGTTGGCCATCTGGATATCTTCTTTGGAGAAATGTCTATTCAGGTACTCTGCCCACTTTTCAATTGGATTTCTTAGAGTTTTTTTGGTGTTGAGTTGTATGAATTCTTTAACATATTTTGGATATTAACCCCTTATCAGGTATATCATTGTAAATATCTTCTCTCATTTAGTATGTTGCCTTTTCATGTTGTTGATGGTTTCCTTTGCTGTACAAAAACTATACATATTTAAAGTGTATGATTCGCCAAATTTTGACAGATGTACTCCCATGAACTCATCACCACAATCAAGATTTGAACATACTCATCCCCCAGAGTTTCCTTGTGCACCTTTGTTGTTTCATTGGTGGTTTCAGGTAGGAGAGTAAATCTGGTCATTGTTATTCTATCTTGGGTGGAAGTGTAATGTGCATTACTTTTAATTCTGTCATTTATATAGCCCATCTTGCTTGTTACTGTTCTCTATTAGAATAATCTTTCTTGCTTATATGGCAAGCTGGCTGCATTAGGCATCTTCATAAAATTGTTCTACCAGCTATGAGACTGGTACAAAGCCATGTGTACCATCAGTAAATGGTTTGCTTCTTTAAGAGATTGGACAGGAGTGCCTGGGTGACTCAGTTGTTAAGCGGCTGCCTCTTGGTTTTAGCTGAGGTCGTGATCTCATGGTTTGTGAGATCAAGCCCTGCGTCAGACTCTGCTCTGAAAATATGAAGTATGCTTGGGATTCTCTCTCTCTCCTTCTTTCTCTACCCCTCCCCTGCTTGCACCCCACCCTCCCCACACTCTCTCTCTCTCTCAAAATAAATAAATAAACTTAAAAAAGAGAGAGATTGGATAAAATATGGCCCTAATTTTTAAAAAATATGAAATTTAAACTATAGAATTTATGCTTTAAAATCTATTTTGTTTCGGGGTGCCTAGGTGGCTCAGTTCGTTAAGCATCCAACTTTGGCTCAGGTCATGATCTCATGGTTCATGAGTTCAAGCCCCGAGTCAAGCTCTGTGCTGACAGCTCAGAGCCTGGAGCCTGCTTCAGATTCTATGTCTCCCTATCTCTCTCTCTGCCTCTCCTACCCCTCTCTTTTTCTTTCTCTCTCAAAAATAAATAAACATTAAAACAATTCTTTTAAAATCTATTTTGTTTCTTTTGCGTGGCATTTTTTTTCCAGGCTTTTATTGTCAGCTATTGTGTACTCTTATGTTTAAGGTGTTTATCTTGTAAATAGCAGATAGCTGTCCTCTTATTTTTGTAATTTTTTAAAAATTTTATTTTAGAGAGAGAGAGCATGGGAGAGGGGCAGAGGGAGAGAGAAAGAGAATCTTAAGCAGGATCCATACTCACCATGGAGCCCGACGTGGGGCTCAATCCCACGACCCTGGGATCATGACCTGAGCCGAAATCAAGAGTTGGACTCTCAACCAACTGAGTCACCCAGGCGCCCTTCTCTTATTTTAAAAATTCAGTCTCATTTTCTATCTCTCTGTGATTACTGATTTACCCTGATTACTGATACATTTTTATTTATTTCCACCCTTTTTAATGCTTTTTATTCTATATTCTCCTGTATTTCTTGCCTTCTTTTGGCCGTGATTGGTTTTTTTAAATTCCTTTCTCCTCTCTGCCAGATTGGAAGCTACTGGTTTGTTCTAGTTCTTTTTTACTGGTGCTTACTTAAACATTTTTTGAATACATGTTTGACTTAAAATACAAACTTTTCTTCTCCTTTTGGATAATTCAAATAAGCTACTTTAAGTTTGTATATGCTCCTCCTAAGTTACATGCTATTGTTATTTAGTATGTATTAGTCTTTGATGCATAACAAATTTCCACAAATGTAGTGGTTTAAAGCAACACAAATTTATAATCTCACATTTTCTATAGGGTAGAAGTGTGGGCCTGACTTGGCTCTTTGCTGAGTCTTACAAGGCTGCAATCAGGGTATTGGCTAGGGCTGTGGTCTCATCTGAAGCTTGAATAGAGAGGACTTCATTAGCAGAATTTGGTTCCCTGTGGTTGTAGAATTGAGGCTTCAGTTTCTTGCTGGCTTTTGGTTGGAGGATACTCTTCGCTCCTGGAGGTTGCCCTCAGTTCCTTGCTATATGGAACCTCTAAAATAGGCGAAATAAAATAAAATAGGTGACTTAACAATGTTGTGGCTTGCTTCTTCAATGCCAGCTCACTATGGAACAACTTTCTTACTGTTTTTCTGTGCTAGTGGGTGGTTACTTTTCTGTTTCACTTAACTACTGAGGAGGTAGTCCCTCATGCATCTCATATAGATGATCTCAGATCCAGTTCCCATCCTCCCATGGTCCAGTGCCTCATTTCTTATTCCTATGTGAGCGCTGAAACTCTACCTCCTACGGTAATGAGAAAGGCAATTCACTGCCATACCTGTTTCTGTCTGTAGGACAGTCATAACCAGGTATCATATTAATTTTCACATTCTTCTCAATTTTTCCCTCTGGGAATTACCTTTAGTCTTTTGGGAGTTGAGCTGTGCATTGAAAAATATATTATTAAACTTTATCTAGCATATCTAGGTATTTGTAATGAGAGGATTTTTGGGTTATCTGCCATATTGCTCAATAGCTATGTCTTCATTTTCTTTTAGCTAAAGATTTATACATTTCAAAACTGGAAACAGTATTAACTATATATACATATAAAATATGTATACTTACAGATGTATAAGATAAGAGTTTCTGATAATTAGTTTTGCCCATGTGGAATGTAGAATTGAGAAGTATAATGGAGAAAGACTTTCATAATCCGGCCTTGATGACTTTTCTGATGTAATCTCTTGCCTCTCTGAACACTTGCACTTTATACTTCAGCAGTATAATTCAGCTTTTATTTCCTCCAACACACACTGCAGCTTCATAGTTTCCTGTGTTTGCATACATTATTCTTTCTGTCCAGAACGTCCTGTTTATCTCTCTCATTTCTCTTTACTTGGTTAATTCAGCCTTTTTTTCTTTACATTCATTTTTTTCTCTTAAGCATTTTTAATTATTATATTTTTCATTTTTAAAGGTTCTGTTGTTTCCTTTTCACATCTGCCTGACAACTTTTGATAATTTTTTTCTTTGGTTATTTTTTATTGCTTTCTTTTATTTCTTTAAACATCAAACATATTTAATGTCCTATATCCTTAAATTTCAGTGTCTTTCATCTTTGCTTGTCTGTTCTGTTGCTTGTTGTTTCACTGTTCTTCCTTTATGGTTGCATGTTTCCTTATGTTTTCTTGTGATTTTTTTTTTTTTCCTTTGAGGGAGAGTGCAAGTGAGCGAGGGGCAGAGAGAGAGAGACAGAGAGAGAGAGGGAGAGAGAGAGAAAAAGAGAAAGAGAAGCAGGGCTCACCCAGGGCTCGTGTTTTACCTGAAGCGTGGCCCATGTTCACCTGGAGCAGGGCATGAGCTCACCCAAAATGGGGCTTATGCTCACCTGAAGCGGGCTCGTGCTCACCCAATATGGGACTCGAACTTACAAACTGTGAGAACTCATGAACTGAGCTGAAGTCAGGTGCTTAACGACTGAGCCACCCAGGTGCCCTGTGTTCTTGTGACTTTTGACCATGAGTTCATTTTTTTGCAGACTTGGGAAATCTTTGAGGCCATGTTAGATTGTAAAGTCTATGAAAGGAGGGCCCTTGTTCATTGCTGTATCATAGGGCTTCTTACAATGTTTACTACATGAGTATTTCACTAAATATTTATTGAATGAATGATGTGTGTACATTTCCCATAGTATTGTAATTATTTATATATATGCCTATATTCTCCACTATATTGATAATGCCTTAAGTTAAAAATCTTTTTAGCTTTAACTCCGTATCCATAGCACTTAGCACAGTATCTAATATAGATTAAGTTCTCAGTAAATGTTAAACCAGTGAGAAGTTGCTTGACATAATTCTGACCATTGTAATCTATAAGAATAAAAAAGATTTATTTTTGCCTGGTTATCATTTTGAAGCCATTATCTAGTGGAGGCACTAGAGAAATGATGAATCAATTCAGGTAACCAGTAGTATGCCTTCATCATGATTGATTAAAACAGAACCTTTTTCCAGACTGAACTACAAAGTCAGAACTTTTTTTCTTTTAAGTTTATTTATTTGAGTAATCTCTACCCCTAACATGGGGCTTGAACTCATGACCCCAAGATCAAGGGTTGCATGCTTTTCCAACTGAGCCAGCCTGGTGCCCCTAAAACCAGAACTTTTAAAGTCCGGTGTCACTGAAGGCTGATTGCATCATCATCATTCACTGATTTCAAGGCATTGTGAATATACAAAGTGTTCAACAAATATTTACTAAATACCTACTATAGGTATATTACTTTGCAATGATGTATGTTCCCAATTTATGTGCTAGGTAAGGTATAAATTTTAAAATGCAAAAAGGTGACTAGCACAAAAGATAAATGATTCATTTCAGCAGTGAACAAATTGTCTTAAGACAGTATCATTTCTTTAACCATATGGATCATGAATGAATAAATTCTATAGAGGTTGAGGTAAGTCTAGTATAGTTGCCAGAATTACATGGTTTGCTTGTCTCTTAAGAATTATTAGTATATGGGAATGCAACTCTGGAAAACAGTTTGGAGGTTCCTCATAAAACTAAAAATAGAACTACCCTACGACCCAGCAACTGCACTACTAGGCATTTATCCATGGGATACAGGTGTGCTGTTTCAAAGGGACACATGCACCCCCATGTTTATAGCAGCACTATCGACAGTAGCCAAAGTATGGAAAGAGCCCAAATGTCCATCAGTGGATGAATGCTAAAGAAGAAGTGGTGTATCTATACAATGGAGTATTACTCAGCAATCAAAAAGAATGAAATTTTACCATTTGCAACTACGTAGATGGAACTGGAGGGTATTATGCTAAGTCAGTCAGAGAAAGACAAAAATCATATGACTTCCCTCATATGAGGACTTTAAGAGACAAAACAGATGAACATAAGGGAAGGGAAACAAAAATATAAAAACAGGGAGGGGGACAAAACAGAAGAGACTCATAAATGTGGGGAACAAACTGAGGGTTGCTGGAGGGGTTGTGGGAGGGGGGTTGGGCTAAATGGGTAAGGGGCACTAAGGAATCTACTCCTGAAATCATTGTTGCACTATATGCTAACTAATTTGGATGTAAATTTTAAAAAATAAAATAAAAAAAAAAAGAATTATTAGCATAGACCAACACTCATGATTGTGTCTCTCTCTCTTTTTTTTTAATGTTTATTTATTTTTGAGAGAGACACAGAATGCGAGTGGGTTAGGGGCAGAGAGAGAGGGAGACAGAGAATCGGAAGCAGGCTCCAAGCTGTCAGCACAGGGCCCGACGCGGGGCACGAACTCACAGGCTGTGGGATCATGACCTGAGCTGAAGTTGGACACCCAATGAACTGAGCCACCAAGGTGCCCCAGTTGTATCTCTTTTATTCTCTTTCTTTTTCCATGATGTGGTGGTAGGAATACAGCTTGTTAAAGAGAAATGAGATTGAATCTAGATATTCCCACTTGGGAGCTATATGACACTGGGCAGATTCCTTAATCTTGCTATAGCTCAATTTGCTGATATGTAAAATAAGGATAAGACCTAGATCACAAAGTGATATTTTATTTTAGAAAGATTATGTAAATAATGCCACTAGTAGGTTCCAGGCGTATAAACTCAATAGATGTTAGTACTCTCCTGCTTTATATTTTTTCTTTTATTATCTAATTTGTGTGATTTTTTTTCACAGTTTCATGCTCTTTTTTTAAATAAAATAAAAATCAGCTTTAAAAATAAAAAGTTAGTGTTTAGATTAAAGGTTATGGAAAAGACCGCGGAAATATTCCAGTTATATGTGTGTGTGGGTGTAACAGTTGCTGTTCTAGTTGGATCACAGAGAAACTTTTGTTTGCTACATGGGACACTTGTCTTGGCTGACCTATCTCATTTTCTCTGCTTTTCTTTAAAGCAGTTTTTTTAGACCTTTTAGGAGCTGACACTTGGGCAGTGAGTATCCTGAAAAAAGTCTTCCAGTGGAACTTGGCCCATAGTTATTTGGATAGAATTAGAACGGTTCATTTGAGAGATTTGGGAATTTAAAAAATGTTTTAAAAACTTGTATTTTATAATCTTTAATTTTTTCCTCACTGCTTAAAAATTTGATTTAAATTAAACACTATGTAAGGCTTTAAGTTAAATGAAATACATTCATAAACTTATATTTTACTTAATATGTTCTATTGGAACAAGTAGTTGCTTATAGTGTTAAAGAATGAAATACTGCTAAACATTAACAACTAATTATATATTTTCAAAAACAATTCCACAACTCATAGCTTTTCATGTTTAGAAAATACGTGTCTCAATAATTTGTTTTCATTATTCATATTGATCTGGAAGCTGATTAAAATAAATGAATTTTTTTAAAAGTTTATTTATATATTTTGAGAGAGAGAGAGCATGAACAAGTGTGCAAGCAGGGGAGGGACAGTGAGAGGGAGAGCGAATCCCAAGCAGGCTTGTACTGTCAACGCAAAGCCTGATGCTGGGCTTGATCCCATGCACCGTGAAATCAAGCCAAAATCAAGAGTCGGATGTTGAACTGATTGAGCCATCCAGGCGCCCAAGAAATGGATTATTTTTAATTTCATTTTCCAGAAAACTGCTTGAAATTACCAGGAGGTTAAAGATAAGTAATTTAATAAATATTTAAGAAACATATTTATAACCATCAATTAGAAAGAGAATAAAGTTACTAAGATATTTAAATTACTTTATTTTACTTTAAAATTTCAATTGTTAATTATTATGATAAAATGAGAAAACATTTTACTTAATTATTTTTATTTTGTGGATTTTTTTTAAACAAAATGAAATAGGACATTTCTATCCAAATCAGTGTAAGAATAAAAGAAATAGTTTATAAAGTAGAAAAAATCAGGTTATTAGTACCCTTGCATTTGAATCCTATCTGTCTTCTACAGGCTGTGTGATCTTGTATATATTAGGGCAGATTACTTAATTTTGATTTCATTTTATTTAGCTGTGAAGTTTGATTAAAAAAATATCTTACAGATTTGTTTTGAGGATCAAGTTAGACAAAGTAATGACCTTATGCAATCTAAAGTACCATATAAAATATTTGTTAATGACTTCCTTAAGAATTCAGGATATCAGGGGCACCTGGGTGGCTCAGTCGGTTAAGCGTCCAACTTCGGCTCAGGTCATGATCTCACGGTCTGTGAGTTCAAGCCCCGCGTCAGGCTCTGTGCTGACAGCTCAGAGCCTGGAGCCTGTTTCAGATTCTGTGTCTCCCTCTCTCTCTGACCCTCCCCCATTCATACTCTGTCTCTGTCTCAAAAATAAATAAACATTAAAAAAAAAAAAGAATTCAGGATATCAGATTAAGCAGTTAAATTCAAACTTTCTTTTCATCTATGAACTGAAAAAGCGTTCATTTTTCTCTTTTAAAATGTCTCGTTTTTTGCTATAATTAAGCTCCACCTAACACAGTATCTAAGGCCTATAATAGGTGCTCATATAATTGTGGAGTGAAGGAATGAATATGTTCAACCTCTTGTTATCTTGGGAGGCAGCCTATTTTAATTCACAGACCTATACCCTTAGGCTTGAGTCCCGTTCTGCCCCTTACTGGTTGAGCAAATGTGGATAAGTCATTTAGTCTTTTGACTCTGAGTTTCTCTAGTCTACTCCTTAACAGGGTTACTTTGGGAATCTATTGTTAGTGTATGTGAAAGTATTTATAAACTAAAAAGTAGTATAAAATTTAGAAATTTTTATTTTATTAAGATTGACAGGGATATGAGCTGAGTCATATGGCTTATTTTTACATTCATGGAAGTGTACAGAAAATAGTATTGCAAAGATTTCACAAATTTGGGTGTTCAAAAGAACTCATGTCTCCATAGAGCACATTCACCTAAGGTTTTTTTATTTAAACGTAAAGGATCTTGTTTAGTAAGAGAAAGAGCGGACAAGCGTTAAGGATGTGGGGGACATTACGGGGAAACTCTAGGATTCTAATTTGTACATAGGTCTATTTCATCCCTGGATGAAACCACCAAGATTTGTGTGATAAATCTTGGGTTGAGGAGAACTCAAGGCTGAAGTTCCCAGTGGGGTATTTTTATGTTGCTCTGGTTGTGTAGTCAAGCCAGGCTGGCTAACCAGTTCTATCGTGTGAAAACCTATTAGTAAACAAACACCAAGGGAGTTTTGGACTTTATTTATTTATTTAGAAATGTTTATTTGTTGAGGGGGAGGAGGGGCAGAGAGAATGGGAGAGAGAGAATCCCAAGCAGGCTCCACACTCAGCGCAGAGCTGGACAAGGGGTTTGATCTCACGACTGCAAGATCATGACTGAAGCTGATATCAAGAGTCAGATGCTCAACCAACTGAGCCACCCAGGCACCCTGAGTTTTGAACTTTAAACAGCACATCATAAGGGTGCCTGGGTGGCTCAGTCGTTGAGTGTCCCATCATGGTCTCGCTGTTCATGAGTTCGAGCCCCGTATAGGGCTCTGTGCTAACAAACAGCTCAGAGCCTGGAGCCTGCTTCAGATTCTGTGTCTCCCTCTCTCTCTCCCTCTCTTTCTCCCCATCCCCTGCTCATGCTCTGTTTCTGTCTGTCTCTCTCAAAAAAAAAAATGTTAAAAAAAAATTTTTTTAAACAACACATCCTAAATCTAATTGACCTTATCATGTTCAAGAGCCAGAAATTCAGATGTCCCCAGAGATGAAGATCAAGTTTTCTCAGTCTAGCTGTAAATTGATCCTACCCTACACAATTTTATTTATTTATGTATTAAAAAAATTTTTTTTTGTAATGTGTATTTATTTCTGAGGCAGAGAGAGACAGCATGAGTGGGGAAGGGGCAGAGAGAGAGGGAGACACAGAATCCAAAGCAGGCTCCAAGCTCCTAGCTGTCAGCACTGAGCCCGACGTGGGGCTTGAACTCACAAACCGTGAGATCATGACCTGAGCCGAAGTCAGTCGCTCAACCGACTGAGCCACCCAGGCACCCCTACACAATTACATTTAGAGCACCTACTGTGCACAATATATATACTATGCCTTTGAAATACCAAGAGGATTAAGGCATCATCCTTGACAACTAGAAAGATCAGAGATTAGTGAAGAAAAAAATAGAAAGTCAACAAAAGTGATATTGGCAGCTGGAGTAATAAGCCGCTAACTCTGTCCAGGTGTCTAGGTGGTTTCCTGCTTGCTTATTTAAGGCTTCACTGAGGATGTAACAATTTAGATGGCTTTGCATGGTGGGAAGAATTTTGCCAATTTCTAGTGCAAGTGCCTGGCCAAGTAGGCATTCAGAATATTTGATATATTTAATTATAATATTTATGCAACTATAGTAAGGGATAGTATATTCAAATCCATATATGATGAAAGTACAAAGCTTGTCTGGAGAACAGATGATCTAATGTGGCTATGCAAAGAATTCATGGTGATAATAGCAAAGTGATTTAGGAACAAATTATTAAAGCTCTTGGGGTACCTGGCTGGTTCAGTCACAAGAGCATGCAACTCTTGATCTCAGGGTCATGAGTTTGAGCCCCACCTTGGGTGTAGAGATTACTAAAAAAATAAATAAACTTAAAAAAATTAAAAAGCTCTTAGATGACATCTTAGTTTCAATTTTATCAAATAACAGGATATCCTATAGACCAGCAGTTCTTCAACAGTTTGGTTTTGAAACCCCTTACACTCTGCAAACTTAATTGGGGTCATCATAGAACTTTTTCCTTTTTAATTAATTTATTTTTTAATGTTTATTTATTTTTGAGAGAGAGAGAGAGAGTGCGAGCAGGGGAGGGGCAGAGAGAGAGGGAGACAGAATCTGAAGCAGGCTCCAGGCTCTCAGCTGTCAGCATAGAGCCTGACACGGGGCTCGAACTCATGAACTGTGAGATCATGACCTGAACTGAAGTCAGACGCTTAACCGACTGAGCCACCCAGGCATCCCTAGAACTTTAAAAGAATTTTTTTTTTACTGCTTATTTATTTTTGAGGGAGGGAGAGAGAGAGACAGAGAGGGAGAGAGAGAGACAGAGAGGGAGAGAGAATGTGAGTGGGGGGAAGGGCAGAGAGTGAGGGAGACACAGAATCTGAAGCAGTCTCCAGGCTTTGAGCTGTCAACACAGAACCTGATGTGGGACTGGAACTCATGAACCATGAGATCATGACTTGAGCAGAAGTCGGACATTTACCGACTGAGCCACCCAGCTGCCCCTAGAACTTTTTAATATAAGTTATACCTACCAATATTTCCATATTAGAAATAAACATAATTGGTTCACTTTTCTAACCATAGCTGCAAGCTGTTTTTTTTTAATTAATGAATTAATTAATTTTTAAAATTCTGTGAATGTATAGTTCAGGTATCTGCCAGAGACTTGGATAGAGCTCATACATTGAATATTTGGATTCCTCTTTTCTGGCACCTTCCCATCTGAGTTTTTCCCCTTACCTTCAGGTGGCAGTGGTTGCCCTGGATTCTCTCTCTCTCTCTCCCTCTCTCTCTGTTCCTACCCTATTTGTGCTCTCTCTCTCTTATACTTAAAAAAAAAAATTGTTAATTGAAACTGGCTTTTTTTTTTTAATATTGTGAATGTATGGTGATGGGGAAGAATATAATGACTGTAGTGTTGTTTGGTTGCTACTGCCTTGATTTGTGCAAAGATGCCAGCATTTGTTCCTGCAATTGCTTTTGTACCATCAGTGTGTGAAAAGTAAGGGAGGTGATTCATTTTCAGAAATAGCAAATAAAAGCTGTGCTGTCTAATTAACAATAGATTGACAGTCTATTGGAAATATGTATGAACCTCCCCCACCCCCAAAGGAGTGCCAAACCCTTAGACACTTCACTTCCTGGTTCTGGTTCTTCTCCTCTCCTTTTCTCAGTCTTATTTCTGCAGGCCTTGCAATGAGCATGCGCCAAAGAACAAAGGGAGGAGGGGCTGAACGTCTCTGTGTCACCTCAGGGAATGTACATTTGTTCCACTCAGACTACTTTTTGCCTTACATGGGCATAGGTGAAGTCCTGGTATGGCTGTAACTTCTGTAGTACTCAGCCAATGAGGAATCTGGAGAGGGGCTTGCATGCTAGGAGATAAATTGTCTGCTGTAACTGCCCTGAGTGTGCCTGTCCAGCAGACACATGCTTTTGTAAGAACATTTATTAAAAGCTTGCTTCACTGTGCTCCGAGTCTCTGCATCCCTCCTTTGATTGGGTCGGTGGGTTTATTTCTAACAAATTTGGGGGCTCATCTGGGATTCACCTTGACCCACCGGGTCCAGGTCCTCCTGTAGGAGGGGAGATGCATCCCACCTCAGTTTAGGTGGCCTTTCTGTGGAAGGGCCACTGGTCACTGTGTTGTGGGATCCGTGGAGCTCAACGCTTTTTACCTTTGGGGACAAAAGAAGTGAAAAGATAGGCACTCTGGTGACCCTATAACTGTGCACTGACCAAGGTAGGAAAATTGGACTATAAGTACTGCCTTGGCGGTTGGGAAATCCTCAGAGGCTGAGTGTGTGTGACTGAGATGTATCCTAGATATGAAGCGAATGCTGAGTCTCAATCCATGGTTCTCTTCTCCCAAGAGGAAAACAGATGGAGACAGATGAAGTGGGTTCTGGAGAGTGCAAGAAACCTCCATTAAGGGTGGTTGAGTGCCCCAGGGAAACTCAGGAGCAGGAACTAGCCTGGTTGAGGATGGGGAGCAAAAATTCTAGGGGTAAGGGAAGAAACACCCAGAAAGAGGCGGGTTCTCTTCAGATTGTCCCAGATAGTAGGCTGGGGTGAATGTTAGAGTACTGGGAAGATGCTCCTTGTCTACTGGTTTGTATCTGAATCTCAGGAGGGAACTGGAACAATGTAAAAAGGACATGGAGAGCTTCCCTCTTCCTTCTGGGGGCTCAGGAAAGGGTTCTCAGCAATTCCCATTAAGGGAGGTCCCTTTGGGACAGGGAGAAATTGGCTTTGTCAATGCCCCCCTTACCATACAAGGTGGGGAATTTCAAGAAGGAAATAAACCACTGTTGGAAGATCCACTGGGCTTGGCAGATCAGGTTGATCAGTTTTTAGGACCTAATATTCTTGGGCTGAGCTGATGCCTATCATGAATATCTTATTTACTAGAGAGGAAAGAGAAATGATCAGAAGGGCTGCAGTGTCTATTTGGGAGAGAGAGCACCCACCCAGCCAGGGTGTTCAGCTGGCTGAACAAAAGTTTCCCAACATAGACCCTGATTGGGACAATAATGATCCTGGGAGCAGGGTTAGGATGCAGGACTTAAGAGAGCTAATAATCAAAGGGATCAGGGAATCAGCTCCAAGATAACAGAATGTTACCAAGGCTTTTGAGATACAGCAAGAGAAGGAGAAAACCCCAACTGTTTTCTTACAGAGGCTTAGGGATCAGATGAGGAAATATTCAGGCCTACATCCATAGGACCTAGTGGGGTTTTGTCACTAGAAGTTGGCCTGATATTGCCAGAAAGTTACAGAAGATGGATGGATGGAATGAGAAGCAGATAGAAGAATTGCTCAGGGAAGCACAAAAGATATTTGTAAAGAGGGATGAGGAGACACAAAAACAGAAGGAAAAGATTATGGTAACTACTGTGGAGAAGATGATTGAAAGGAAAGGGAGAA
Source organism: Panthera uncia (assembly GCF_023721935.1). Taxonomy (NCBI): domain Eukaryota; kingdom Metazoa; phylum Chordata; class Mammalia; order Carnivora; family Felidae; genus Panthera; species Panthera uncia. Next base: position 57,435,855 of record NC_064808.1, read on the forward strand.
ATAGAGGAACTGGGGTGGGGGGAAATGGTGAGGAAAACAAAGGCAAGAGAAATGTAGCTGAAATAAATTTCCTTACAGCTTGCAGCCCATGGATAGACACCTGAAACATGCAGAGCTGTGACCTTCCTGGAGAAACTCATGGCTGCCTTAATGCCTTAATGTTTTTGTTTTATTACCTAGGTTTACTAAAGGTCAAATAAGTTCATGTTATCTCTGTTGCAATTTGTTAGCAAAAAGACCCTTAAAATGATGGCTCGTTCTATCTCAAAAGTTTTCGTGGGTGGATAATTGTTAAGATAGCTTACTTTAAAGTTTTGCTTGCACAATAAATGAGATTAAATTCATTGGATACCTAATGAGATAAAATGCTAAAGCATTGATTACTAAATATTGATTTATGCTTTTAACTTCTTATTGCAGAGAAACTAAGGCTATTTGAGTCTGTTTGTAAACATACTTTGTGCTTAATAGATTCATAAATTTGCCATCTAAAGAATAATGATGTAACAGTTCACAATTTGTACCTACTTAGTTTTCACTGGAGAATAAGGTTTTTAAGAGTTAAAATGCTGCTAAATGCAGTTAAGGCTGATGGAAATAAGGAAAACAACTGTGTGTGTAAAAGTAGATATGTAAAAAAATACATTAGAAAACTGGAAATACATTTTTGTTAAAGGTAAAAGAAAATAATTTTGTCCTAAGTGAGACTGGTTGGTTAGAGAGGGATGGCTTAGGGCAAAATCTAAATGTAAAGGCAAGTTGTAGAAAGTTTGTGAAGGGAAATCTATGGAAAGGAATTTTATGTGTGGCCAGATGGACTAAGGTTAAAACGAATGGATTTTGGGGCACCTGGGTGGCTCAGTGGGTTGAGCATCCGACTTCGGCTCAGGTCACAATCTCGTGGTCCGTGAGTTCGAGCCCCGCGTTGGGCTCTGGGCTGATGGCTCGGAGCCTGGAGCCTGCTTCCGATTCTGTGTCTCCCTCTCTCTCTGCCTCTCCCCCGTTCATGCTCTGTCTCTCTGTCTCAAAAATAAATAAACGTTAAAAAAAAAAAAAAAGAATGGATTTTAAAAGCAGTGGTATAAGATTAAAATTCTCCTTGATTTTCTGTTAAAAAGACAAAGTTTTCTTGGATTGTTGGTCTGATTTTGATATAAAAAACAAAAGGTAAACAAAGTAATTTTTTTTTGTATTTTTTTTTTGCCTAAAAAGATGCAAAGAACTATGATTTTAACCAAAAGGGCAGAACGGTGCGCCCTTTTGAGTTGTTTTGCTCAAGCCTTGGTTGAAATTGCCCCTCCTTTGATCCAAAGGCTCGGGATACAATGGCGATGTCCTCGCTACTGTACTGTTTCTACAAGGCGGAGGAATGGATGCCTGTGCCGTATGAGCGATGGATGACTATGATATATGAAGGGCTTTTACTCGGATACATAGCAACCATTTTGCTACACTTAGCCCAGTGTATGCTAACTTGTACTGATCTAGATACTTTACAATGGTCACCCACATGTCTGGAACATATTTATGTGGGCATTGCTAAAAAAAAAAAAACTGGGGAATAGACCCGAACTTTGGTCCTTTTAGCTCCCCTCAGCGGCTGAGTTTATCCTTAGAAAAATGGTTTTTGCCAGCCCTTTAAAATACATTTGTAAGAGGAACAGTTTTATTATAATTGATATGTAAATTACCGCTGGGCCAAAATAAAATTAATGCTTCCCTTGACAACCAAAGGAATCTTGCTTGGTCACAGTCAACACCCCCAAAGTCCCGCAGATGGGAAGCGAAGGGGTAGGAGAAACAGGGAAGACCCGTCAGCTCTCAGAGGTAGGGTCAACCCTGAGTAAGAATGACTACTCCCAGCACCTGGAGAAACTGACAAGGAGTTTGGCTTCCAGTTGCATAGCCAGCCAAAACAAGGGACCAGGAGGAGATAAGGTTTCTCCAGGCCAACTATAAAGGATGCCTTTTCCTCTTTTTCCTATAAACGGACAATTCCTCAACCAAGGCCAATACTCCTTTGGGATGTATTCTGAAGAATTGAGATTGTTTTGATCCACAAACCCTAAAGAAAAAGCGACTCATTTTCTTTTGCACTGAGGCTTGGCCCTCATACAAATTGGAGGAGGAAACCTGGCCACCAGAAGGAAATATCAATTATAATACTATCCTACAATTGGACTTGTTTTGCAAATGTGAGGGGAAATGGGAAGAAGTCCCATTCATGGGACAATGTTCAGTGTTTTTGGGCCTTAAGAAAAAATTGACATAGGGGTGCCTGAGTGGCTCAGTCAGTTAAGCATCCAACTTTGCTCAGGTCATGATCTCACAGTTCGTGAGTTTGAGCCCTGCTTCAGGCTGTGTGCTGACAGCTGAGCCTGGAACCTGCTTCAGATTCTGTGTCTTTCTCTGCCCCTCTCCCACTTGTACCCTCCCCCTGCCTCAGAAATAATAAATTGATAAATTTGAATAAACTTAAAAAAAAGAAAAAAATCAAGATATATGTAAGCGCTGTAAGGTTGATCCTAGCTTACTGACAACCCTTTCCAAAGTCTAGCAATCAGGAAGGGAAACAATTCAGGGCCTCTTGCCTGTATCCAAAGCAGACCTAGAGAAGGAGGAAGAGAAGTCTTCCATGTCCACCCCCTCCCCCTTGGGTCCTTGATCTACATATCCAGACTTAAAAAAACGTGCACTTCTGTTCCCTGCTGCCCACCTTATCCAGGCCTGCCCCATAATGTAACACGCATGTTTCCCCTGCAAGAAGCTAGAGTGCTGGAAGGAGAAACACAGGGAGGCACCACCATAATAAGATTACAAGTATCTTTTTCATTGCAAGATTTAAGACAGGTAAAAGAATATCTAGGTAAATTTTCTGATGACCCAGATAAGTACATAGAGGCTTCTCAGAATATTAGGTATGTTTTTGAGTTGACCTGGAAAGATATAATGCTTTTGTTGAATCAGACTCTTAATGAGACAGAGAAGCATGGTGTTCTGTCAGCGGCTGAGAGATATGGGGATGAATAACTCCTTAATTATCATGGGACTGGAGGTCCTATTGGGAACTCCCAGTTCCCTACTGGGGGTTCAGGCAGTTCTGTCCCAAGATCCTATTTGGGACCATGATAATCCCATTGGGGAATGGTATCGGTGCTACTTTCAAGCTGGTGTTTTGGAGAAATTAAGGAGGTCTAAGATTAAACTCTTAAATTATGCTAAATTATCCACTATTTTACAGACACAGGACAAGAGCCTGTTGGCCTTCCTGGAAAGGTTAAGGTTAAATGTACAGCTATGTCCCCTTACACACCCCAAAGCTGAGACAATTCTAAAGGACAAATTTGTCAGTCAGCCCCAGGTATTCGAAGGAAGCCGCAGAAATTTGGCTGTTGGCCTGGAAAGGACCCTGGAGGAACTCTTACAAGCTGCCAAACATGTATATTACAACCAAGATCAAGAGGAGAATAAGGAACAGGAAAGGAGGCTTAAGAAAAAAAATCTTAGGCCTTAGCTGCAGCCTTATGTACTATGTCAGATCAGATTTCCTGACGTCCTGGTACCAAAGTGCCATTTATGTGGCCATTCAGGGCACTGGAAATGAGAATGTCTCCAGAGGGGACAACTGAAGTCGAAACCCCATAAGCCATGTCCTTTGTGTGGAGACAATCACTGGAAATCTGAATGCCCTTGGGTATCTCTATCTTCGAGGGCTCAGATGACCAGTGTCCCTGAAAGGGACTGACGGGCCTTGGGCTCTTACAGTGGCTCCCCTAAACCAACTACCTATATTGGAAACCCAGAGCCTCAGGTAACTCTGGATATAGAAGGAAAACTGATTAATTTCCTTCTTGACATGAGAGCCACCTTTTCTGTTCTCCTTTCCACTCCTAGCCAACTATCCAAATGCAGCATAACTATTAGAGGCATCTCCAGAAAACTTATGACTGAATTTTTCTCTCAGCCACTAGGGTGCATATGGGGAAACTTGATTTTTTCTTTTTCTTTTTTTGTTAATTCCAGAGAGACCGACTCCATTGCTAGAAAGAGAGATTATGACTAAATTAGGGACTATAGTGCTACTAGCTTCAGGACAGATAACAATTACCTAAATTTATAGTAATCTGGGTATTGAAGAATAATCTTCCCTTGAGATAAAATTAAATATGCCTCATGGAGTTGTTCCTATGGAAACTGGATGGCCAAAGGAAGATTTGAGGATTCAGAACCAAAAACTAGTTCATGTGCTTCATTATTCTTTTTTTTTTTTTTTCTTCAGTATATGAAGTTTATTGTCAGATTGGTTTCCATACAACACCCAGTACTCATCCCAAAAGGTGCCCTCCTCAATACCCATCCCCCACCCTCCCCTCCCTCCCACCCCCCATCAACCCTCAGTTTGTTCTCAGTTTTTAAGAGTCTCTTATGCTTTGGCTCGCTTCCACTCTAACCTCTTTTTTTTTTTTTTCCTTCCCCTCCCCCATGGGTTTCTGTTAAGTTTCTCAGGATCCACATAAGTGTGAAACCATATGGTATCTGTCTTTCTCTGTATGGCTTATTTCACTTAGCATCACACTCTCCAGTTCCATCCACGTTGCTACAAAAGGCCATATTTCATTCTTTCTCATTGCCACGTAGTATTCCATTGTGTATATAAACCACAATTTCTTTATCCATTCATCAGTTGATGGACATTTAGGTTCTTTCCATACATGTGCTTCATTATTCTAACCAACAATATCACAATATCCAAATAAATATGGAAGAGGGAGGAAAAACTATAGCTAAATTAAAAAAAAAAAAAAAAGTGACCAGACATGTCAGAGACTTTTTGGATGGCTACAAGGTGTTTTTTCTTCCTATGGTATGACTTCCTCCCTAGGAGGCATTGCATTCGGGGTATTTAAAAAAAATTTTTTTAAATGTTTTATTTATTTTTGAGAGAGAGAGACAACAGGGGAGGGTCAGAGAGAGGGGGAGACACAGAATCTGAAGCAGGCTCCAGGCTCTGAGCTGTCAGCACAGAACTGGATGCGGGGCTTGAACTCAAGAACTGTGAGATCATGACCTGAGCTGAAGTCGGACGCTCAACTGACTGAGCCACCCAGGTGCCCCTGCATTTGGAATATTAATACTTATTGGTCTAATTAGTTCTTTTTGTGTGTCATTGTAGAAGGCATTGCATATGCCAGAAAAACAAGACATCCAAGAAAATTTTGCTAGCCCAGATGTTCCAAATGCCCTCCCATTATTTTGGACCTCTGGATTGACCTCTGAACCTGTCCTGACTACCGTTCTCCTGTCATTATCCCCTTTCAGCAGGAAGCAATTAAGATGGGTTGTCATCCCAATTCCTAATGGCAGTTAGGAGTCATGTGTTCAGGGAATATGATAGGAAAATAGGATTCAATAGGCAGAGACGGAAAGGTTAGGACCTGAGGTCCCTGCGTGGGAAAAAAAAACCCCACATATTTTGGAACAATTCTGGGAGTGTCTGACCACAGCAAACCCCCTTGCCAAGAGGAACCTTGGGCATAAGTTTCCTCTTAAGAATGTAACAGACACCACCTACTGCCCTTCAGGTTTCCCTCAGGAATTTGACAAAAGACCGAACTAAAAGTAAGTAGTAGACCTTAGAATGTATGACCCACAAGGAATATATGGCCCTCGACCACCCCTCATACAATGGAATCAAGCCAATCAGGAATGGACAGTTCAGCACTGAGAGCTATCAAGCCAATAAGGGTAGGACCTGAGAGGGAACAACGGGGAAGAGAAATGGGGGCTGACCAGAGCCTTATAAAACAAATGTCTGTGCCTTATGCCCCAAATAAACTATTACTATTGGGAGATAAACCTGACTCTGAGGAGGGGAGCCACTACTTGCTGACATGTTTAAGTGAGACCTCAAAAATAAAGGAAATATAAATGAAAATAGAATCAACTTAAAAAAGGAGAATGATTGTGGGAAGTAAAGGAGATGATTCATTTTCAGAAATAGCAAATAAAAGCTGTGCTGTCTAATTAACAATAGGTTTACAACCTATTGGAAATATATACCATCCCCCCCTCCCCACCCAATGGAGTCCAAAACCTTTAGATACTTCACTTCCTGGTTCTTCTTCCTCTCTCTGTTTCACGGGCTTATTTTCCCAGGCTTTGTAATGAGCATGCTCCAAAGAACAAAAGGAGGAGGGGCTGAAAGTCTGCATCACCTCAGGGAATGTACATTTGTTCCAGTCAAATGTACTGGAAAGTACAGAAATGTACTTTCTGCCTTATATGGGTATAGGTGAGGTCCTGGTAAGGCTGTAATCTCTGTAGTACTCGTCCAGTGAGGAATCAGGGGAGGGGCTTGCATGCTAGGAGATAAATTGTCTGCTGTAACTGCCCTGAGTGTACCTGTCCATCAGACATGCACTTTTGCAAGAATGTTGGTTAAAACTTCACTGTGCTCCAAGTCTCTGCATCACTCCTTTGATTGGGTCAATGGGCTTATTTCTAACAAGTACAAATGTCCATGCAGTTAATAAGGTAATGAATTCTTAGAATTATGAAAATAATTAACCTCCACAAACCACAGTTTGAGAAATGTCGCTCTAGCCTACTAAAAAAGATTTGTCCACTCGTACATAGTCTTTATCATTTCACTTTTTGGAGGCTGCTTCTTTGCAGAGGGGTTTTAATAGAATATATTTTGGCAGGAAGTAAGAAGATATAATTATTTGTTGCAGAAAATGGGCCCTACCCTGTGCACAGACATATTTAAAATCCTCATGGGTAGGGTGTCTGGGTGGCTCAGTCAGTTAAGTGGCTGATTCCGCTCAGGTTGTGATCTCCACAGCTTGTGAGTTTGAGTCCCATCTTGAGCTCTGTACTGACAGCTCGGATCCTGGAGCCTTCTTTAGATTCTATGTCTCCCTGTCTTGCTGTCCCTCCCTCACTCATACTCTGTCTCTCTCAAAAATAATGAATAAACATTAAAAATAAAATAAAATCCTTATGGGTGACCTCCCTACCACTGCTAAATAGTTTTATGTACTTCCTCTTTTATTTATTTTTCAACAATTAAATCTTATGAATTCTTTATGTTCTAGGCAGCAGGGAAGATTTAAATTCTGAGAACTCAGGACAAGATTTCAAGGAGGCATACAGCATAGGGAATATAGTCAATAATATTGTAATATATTTATCATGGTAAGCATTCCATAATGTATAAAACTTTTGAATCACTGTGTTATACACCTGAAACTAACTTAACATCATATATTGACTGTACTTCAAAATTAAAAAAAAAAAAAAGATTTTAAAGAGGAAGCACTATTTGTTAAAGAATATACAGATTCCTAGGGAAAAATTAGTTCATTTTTTGATCTTCTGGTAATATTAAAAACAACAATATTAATATAGCAGCTCATTTATTGGCACTTACTATCTGCCAACCACCATCCTGAGCACCTTATTGTAATGAAAAATCTGTTTTGGAAATATTCATGGTAGTGGCCCTGCATATTTAAAGTTATTTTCTTCTTTCTTCTATGGAAAGGAAGTGGGTAACTTTCTTAACACTTTTGACATTTTATTTTTCAGCAAAGTAATAAATACACATTTATATGCTTTTGGTTGCCTTTTGCATAACCAATTGGGAATAACAATTAGGAATATATTCATTCATCATAGAAAACTCTTGAATTAGTCATTCATGCCTTCTCTTCCCTCTTTCCCATTTTGCAGCCATCTTAGTTCAATCCCTCATCATCATTTATTTGGATTATTGCAGTAATATCTTATTTGTCCCCTCCCTAGTACATCTATTCTATCAAGCTTATCTTTAAGTTACTTCAGTTAAGATTACTTACTTAAAGTTACTCGTTTCTGTCATTCCTCTTCATCACTTGCTCAACATTTGCTGTCTGGAATAGAGTTCAAACTTTGCGTAATTTGGTGAGGACATCATAGACACGTTATCCATGCTTATCTTAGTTCCAGTTTATCAAAGTAGCTGTGTCTCTTGACACAACTTGCCCCCTAGACATAATAAAAGTTACTTGTCATGGTTTCCTAGGTACACCATGTTCTTTCTTGCTTCTGCACATTTGTGTGTTATCTCTGCCTTGAAAATTGTTCTCTACAGTTGCCTAATTCCTATTCACCCTTTAAGGCACTCTCAGATACTATCTCTTCTGGGAAGTTTTCATCAATTATGCGAAGCTAAGGGTTAATGAATTGATACCATTTTCTGTGAAAGTCCATTCTGGTATGTTGTATATATGTATTTATTATTTTGAGAGAGAGTGAACGTGAGTGGGGGGCTCGCAGAGAGAGAGAGAGAGAGAGGGAGAGAGAGAATCCCAAGCAGGCTCCGTGCTGCTTAACCAACTGAGTCACCCAGACACCCCATGTATTTTTTTTTTAATTGATGTTATGTTCATATGGATTTTCTTTGCGGAAACAGCTTTTCATGTTTTTATTAGAAAGTAATTAATTTCTTATTGTAGAACATTTTGAATCAGCCAGCAAACATTGACTGATTGCTTTCCATATGCCAAGCACAATGTTAAGCCTGGGAGAAAGAGTGGTAAAATTTTCATGAAGTGCGTAGTTTAGACTTGGTGAAGTACTTAAATAAATGGTTCAACTCTTTAAAATGTTGTGAAGAGAAATATAGAAAATACACAGAAGCAGAAAAAGAAAATGAAAAGCAACAGTAATCACTCTGCCATAGAACTGTATTACAAAATGAAATGTAAACGTCAGACCTGGCCCATGCAGGCCCATGAGGCACAATCGAACTGCATAGGCGGTGGCTTAGATTCCGTGGTACCAACTCCTGCATCTCGACCTCACCCTCAACCCACACCTGTGGCCTCGTGGAAAGTTTCTTATAACCAATTAATTTGTTTGCTGTATGTCCTCCACACTTTCTTTTTCCCTCTTTCTATATGCACACACACATATTTTTTTAAGTAAAAATATATGACTGTTCCTTATGTAATATTTTGTGGCTTTATTTTTCTCAGTGAATATGATGAATACTTCCATGTCTTTGAAAAGTTATTTAGAAGATAAAATTTATTTTTATTCTCTGAGCCTACTTTAAATTAAAATATATTGAACCTATGTTTATTTCTCTATCAAAAGTAAAAAAAATATTTGTTGACTCCCCTCATGTAGAAGAATACATTGAATATGCATTGTTCTTTTATTTTTTCTTACTTTACTCTTTTTTTTTTTTTAAACCTCATAAAAGTGAAGTGGCCCTGAAATACGGCAGTGATAGTGAGAATGAATATAAGGGAACTCTATTCTAGTAAACATTCCCATCCGTTGCTCATTGCTCTGCTGCCTCCCATGATCACTCAGGACTCTTTTCCGTCTCTTTCCTCTTTTCCTTTTCTTCTTCCCCGACTAGGAAGACTGTTCTATATGCATATAAAGCAATGAGCAAGATGCTTATATAAATGTCTGTAAAGAAAGATGTTCACTGAAATATCGTTTAATAAAAAACCAAAAACCTAGAATGTCCAGTGGTATGGGAATAGATAAATAAAATTTGGTATATTCCAATGAAAGCATACTATATACCAGTTGAAAGAAATGAACTAGTGTAATTATCTAATGGAACTCTCAATTGTAATTTTTATTTATAGGAACTTTTTACAGAATAATATATACACAGTTATCCCATTTAGATAAAAATAAAACAAAACTATGTTTATGGATATACATATATGTAAAATAATTTTTAAGTGAATTACAATTATGCATCCAAATTAACACTAGCCATTATCTCTGGAAATGTGTGAAGGGGAATTGGACTGGAGAGATAGGTGACTTTGATTGTATCGGTAATAGTTCATTTATTTTATTAAAATAAAAGGTGTGGGAGTGCCTGGTTGGCTCAATTGGAAGAGCATCCAACTCTTGATCTGAATTTCTTTTTCTTTCGTTTTTGTCAACTGTTCCTACAGGAGGAGTGGATCAGTGTAATCAGTCAATAACTGGGATGTTAGACAGCCAGTTTAATATCCCAGTTATTTAAAGCTTCTCCGACCACTTTAAAGATACCTCCTCTCCCACAATGGTGATATATTCTAAGGTACAAATTCAGGAAGTAAACATTCTTTATGACAGATTGGGCCAAATATCAGTTCTTAGGAGAAATACCAATATACTCTGTCTGGCAACTTTTGTATTGTTACATGGTTATTATTTCTGCACTTGAAAGTGTTCTGTAAATTACAACTCATTGGACACCATATCAAAGAGTTTATTGTGAAACCTGTGTTATTTAGCTAATTTTTTTTCTTCCAAATTTTTCTTTAAATTCTAGTTAGTTAACATATAGTGTGACACTAGTTTCAGGTATAGAATTTAGTGATTCAGCACTTCGATACGACACCTGGTGCTCATCACAAATGCCCTCCTTAATCCCCATCACCTGTTCCACCCATCTTCCCCCCCCCCCCCCAACCACCTCCTCTCTGGTAATCATCAGTTTGTTCTCTATAATTAAGAGACTGTTTCTTGGTTTTCCCATGTTCATTTGTTTTGCTTCTTAAATTCCACATGTGAGTGAAATCCTATGGTGTTTGTCTTTCTCCAACTGACTTCTTTGACTTAGCATTAGACTCTGTATTTCCACTCCACATCATTGCAAATGGCACGATTTCATTCTTTGTATGGCTGAGTAATGTTCCATTGTATATATATACTACATCTTCTTTCTATATTCATCAATTGATTGACATTTGGGCTCTTTGCATAATTTGGCTATTGTTGATAATGCTGGTATATGAACATTGGGATGCATGTGTCCTTTCAAATTAGTATTTTTGTATCCTTTGGGTAAATACCTAGTAGTACAATTGCTAGGTCTTAGGGTAATTCTGTTTTTGAGCAGCCTCCATGCTGTTTTCCACAGTGGTTGCACCTGTTTGCATTCCCAGCAGCAGTGTAAGAGGGTTCCCTTTTCTCTGCATCCTCACCAACACTTGTTGTTTCCTGTATTGTTAATAGAGAATTTTTGTTTTGTTTTTTAACGTTTATTTATTTTTGAGACAGAGAGAGACAGAGCATGAACAGGGGAGGGGCAGAGAGAGAGGGAGACACAGAATCTGAAACAGGCTCCAGGCTCTGAGCTGTCAGCACAGAGCCCGACGCGGGGCTCGAACTCATGGACTGTGAGATCATGACCTGAGCCGAAGTCAGACACTCAACCGACCAAGCCACCCAGGCGCCCCGCGAATTTGTTTTTAGTGGACATGCTCTTGGTGCATTTAATATCTCTGTTTCTTTGTTTGCCTCTTTTATATTTTTGGGAGCAAAGACAACTGTTAAACTCATGTAGACATTGTATAAGGCACATGTAGGTGACTTTCTTATATGCTTTTGTTTTCACCTTGAATTTTAACTGTTCAGATTTATAAGGCTATTATTTATTTATTTATTTATTTAATTTTATTTTGAGAGAGAGAGAGAGTAGGGTAGGGGCAGAGAGAATCCCAAGCAGATTCCATGCCTGACGTGGGTCTCGATTCCACGACTGTGAAATCATGACCTGAGCTGAAATCAAGAGTCAGGTGTTTAAGTGACTGAGCCACCCGGGCACCGCTGGGCATACACTGTTTTTCTATTCATAAAAAAAAAAAAAATGGCTATTTTTAGAGCTGGAAGGTCATTTTATAGTTCCTAAGATTACTCTCTACAGTCTCTGCTACCATATGGTGTTTAATATCTGCTACTATCTGCCCATCTGCCTTTTTCTTCTTTCTCTATAAAACAGCTTTCTCTGCTTCATTATATACTTGGCCTAAATACGGATGGCTTGGCTTTAGCTTTACACCACCTTCCGGTATGCGTGCTTAAAAGTGTGTCATTTTTATTTGCATCCTGATTTTCCAGACAATGTCTGGAATTAGTGTGAGATTTGTTGAGGGGGTAAGGGAACGGGGAAGATCTTATAACTTGCCACCTCCTCCAGCAGGAGCTAAGGAGCCAACTCTAAAAGGAAGCTGGGCAATTTCTCTAAGAGGAGATTTCTACTCCTGGAAATTCATCCTGTGAACTTAGTAAAATGAATAAATAAGTATGTTCAAGGATGTTGTATTGGCTTGAATAGTGTCTCCCCAAAATTCATGTCTACCTGGAACCACAGAATGTGACCTATTTCCTTTTGGAAATAGGGTCTTTGTAGATACAATTTAAAGATCTTGAGATGAAGTCATGCTGGATTTAGGGTGGGTCCTAAGTCCAATGACTGATATCTTTATAAGAAGAAGAAAACAGGGGTGCCTGCATTACTCAGTTGCTTAAGCATCTGACTCTTGATCTTGACTCAGGTTGTGATCTCATGGTTCATGAGTTCAAGCCCCGCGTTGAGCTCTGTGCTGATAACACCCCGCCTGCTTGGGATTCTGTCTCTCCTTCTCTCTGCTCCTTAACTGCTTGCATTCTGTTGTTCTCTCAAAATGAGTCAATCAGTCAATCAATCAGTCAATCACATGGAGACACACAGAGAAGGCAGTGTGAAGATGGAGGCTGAGATTGGAGTGATGTGTTTACAAGCCAAGGAACACCAAGGATTGCTAGTAACAACCACAAGGGGAGAGAGGCATGGACAGTTTTTCCCCCAGAGCCTCCAGTCCTACTGATACCTTGATATTCTGACTTCTGTCATCCTGAACGGTGAAAGAATAAATCTTTGTTGTTTTAGGTCATCCAGTTTGTGGTCATGTATTATGGTAGCCCTAGAAAACTACGGTTTTTTTTTTACAGTTTTTTTTTTTTTTTACAGATGTTTACAGTACTTTTTTTCAATGTAAAAACCTAGAAATAACTGTCTACCAATTAGGGATTGATTATGTAAATTATATCCAAACAATGTAATACTATTTGATCATTAAAAAAATGATAGATCTCTATTTCTGGATTAAAGAAAGCAGTGATATATCATTAAAGAAAAAGAAAGTTATGGAATCCAGATCACTCATCTTTGGAGAGGGATCCCTGGGAGGCTTGATCAGAGTAACTGGAGGCAGTAGGGCAGTGAGAAAAAAAAATTGTTTTCTTTGTGTCTACTATATGAGAGAATGAGCTATTTAAGAAACTTTTTTTTTTGTGGCATGTTTTAGGCAATTTAAGTTTTTTATGCCACTGTAAAAAACATTGAAAATAAATCATAAAAATGTGGGATGATGTCCTTGGTGAGATTTTAATAATAATAAAGTCTGTATTTTTGTTAAAGTTAATTTAGTATAAAATTTTAAATGTGTTTTACAGGACTTGTGTGTTCATGGTTTTTAACTGATGCATTTCAGCTCTAAGTAAGTGAAGAGTGAGTGAAAAATTGTAGTGAGATTAATTTTGAGTAAAGGATAAATCTGATACATGAGATTAATTTGTGAGTCAAGAATTACTCCCATTACATCATCATTGAACTACATCTAAAATTATGTCTATTAGTTGTTTTTTTTTAATGTTTATTTTTGAGAGGGAAACAGAGTGCAAGTGGGGGAAGGACAGAGAGCGAAGGAGACACAGAATCCAAAGCAGGCTCCAGGCTCCGAACTGTCAGCACAGAGCCCGATGCAGGGCTGGAACTCATGAACTGTGAGATCATGACCTGAGCCAAAGTCGGAAGTTTAACTGACTGAGACACCCAGGTCCACCCCCCCCCCCCCCGTTTTTTAACGTCTGTTAGCCTTTTAATACCTTTACTTTTTTGTAAATTTGGCACTAGTTTAATCTGCATGAGAGCAGAATCTGTTGTTTTCTTTTGTATTCCCTCATAGTGCTTTTCATAATAGATGCTTAGTAAATACTTGTTTTCGAATGAGTGAATGAATGTAAGCCTGCTGCTCTCAAGAAATTTAACTTAAGGAAATAGACATAAATACTTACATTTTGATTTAGTGAAGAGAGAGCTATCTGTGCTAAGTGCCAGATGAAGGGTTAGAACAGTAAGTGCTGGGAGTGATCATTTTCAGTAGGGTGATTAAGCAAAACTTACTTTATTGAATTGAGCCCTGAAAAGAAGGTTTCAGTAAAAATGGAGAGGAAGTAGGAATTATCAAAATAATTATTTTCTGATTTTGTAATTTCAAAATGCTTCTTCATCCTGAACATGGTTAGGAAACTTCCCCTTTTTTGACCTTTTTGTATCAATTTGAAATCTTCATTTAACCAAATACTTCTGCAGGGAGTTCAAGACGGTCTTACTTCCCTTGTTCTTCTTCATGTCTTCTCCATCATTCTTATCTGTTAATTGTTTATTCTCAGCTCTCATCTTTGAGCCTTCTTCAAAGAGGCATTATATATAGATAATATTTTTGCTAGGAGTCTTTCCCCTTCCCTGTAACCTCCATATTATTAGACTATGGCTTATCTGAGCCATAAATGATGTGGAGCTCCCAATGTTATCTCTTTACTACTATGTACTTGGCCTTTCTTCCCAAACCTAAAATGTACTTCCTCTTTAACTCATATGAACACCTTCATTGTTATAATAAATGGTTTAAAAATATTTTGGGTATAGGGGCAGCTGGGTGGCTCAGTGGGTAGAGTATCCATCTCTTGATTTTGGCTCAGGTCATGATTTCAGGGTCTTGGGATCAAGCCCTGCATTGGCTTCTGTGCTGAGTATGGAGCCTGCTTAGGATTCTCTCTCTGTCTTTCTCTCCTCCATCCCCTTCTGCTCCTCCCCTGCTCGCACATGTGTATGTACTCTTTTTCAAAAAAATAAAATTAAAAACATACATTTTTGTATAACTTACATGCAGAAAAGTGAAAATAGAAAGTATGTTTTAATTTTTTTTAATGTTTTATTTATTTTTGAGAGAGAGAGTGTGAGAGGGAGAGGGGCAGAGAGAGAGGGAGACACATAATCTGAAGCAGGCTCTAGGCTCTGAGCTGTCAGCACAGAGCGGGATGCAGGGCTTGAACCCACAAACAGTGAGATCATGACCTGAGCTGAAGTCAGAAGCCTAACTGACTCAGCCACCCAGGTACCCCAAGAAAGTATGTTTTAAAACATAATATGTAAAATGAGTTTTCATAAATAATTTTTGGAAGCTACTATATTCACTCTAAAGAAAACAGAATGACTCTTGTATTAGTAGTGATATAAATACTTTCAGGAATTAGCTCAAATGCTAGCTGCATACTGAAGCTCCTCTTGGGTTCCCTCCCTTCCCCTGGGTATGTTGTTGGGTGCTTGTTGGTCCTGCCATTATCCCTTCCTAGTTGTTTCCCTGTCTCTCTTTCCTACTGAATTGTCTACATGCATTCTCAGGACAGGAACCAAGGTTATTCACCTGCTAACCTTTCTTCCCATTTCCCATCTCAGTTGCCTTGCCCATAGGAAATACTTAATAAATGTTTGTCAAGTTGAACTGAATTTGTGCTTATTATTTTTTAAAAAGTAAGACATACCTAAATTGATTTCCTGTTTTTATGCTGATATCTGTCTTAAAAGATACTATACTGAGGAGTACCTAATACTATAATATTTATATGATTTTTTTTTTTTTTTTTAACTCTGAGTGAACCAGCATATACTGCAACTTTCTTTGTTATTGGTCTGGGTTGGAAGACAGACTTTCTTCCTTGTGACTGCTGTTCTGAGCTCAGATCTAAGTACCAAGACAATTCCCAGGCAGCACTTAATCCTTAACATAGCAAGATTGTGGAAGTTCTGCATAATGTTCAGTGGATCTTTGTCATATGAGAAATGATTTTGGGGGGTCATATTTATTGTTTTCATCATACTTATTTAAATAATTTAAATATTTTGGGGTTTCCCCCTCATTTTACAGGTCAGGAAACTAAGTCTTAAGCATAAATAAGTTTCCTAAGTTAACACAGCTAGAGAGTGGTAGTAGGTATGAATAAAATGTTGCCTGATATAAACTGAGGAAATTAAATTAGGTGATCTGCCTGTCTTCTTTCAGCTCTAGAGTCTCTGAAGTTCTGGGAAACTTTGACGTTATTTGAACATTTGCATAAGCAGTAAAATACTTGACAAAATGAACTTGCTTTGGGGAAAGTGCCAGGTTGCTTTCAGGCTCAAACCAGTTACAATTCTCACTCATCTAGT
Source organism: Panthera uncia (assembly GCF_023721935.1). NCBI lineage: Eukaryota > Metazoa > Chordata > Mammalia > Carnivora > Felidae > Panthera > Panthera uncia. The sequence goes on from NC_064808.1 coordinate 57,451,951, forward strand.
GTATTAGCTAACTGTGCAAGAGGGTTCCTCACGGTGGCAGTGAACCAATATAGATAATTTTTTCAGCTTTACCAGGTTTTAATGGTTCTGTTTTTTTATCTTTAGTTCTGGGTGGTGGTTATACACTTATAAATACAACGGAGCTCTCAATTGTTTGCCCAGTTGCCCCAGGGTTCTATGTATTTGGCCAAATTACGGAGAACTGTTGAGACTGCCCTGCACACTGGCTCCACCTACTGTCATCCCGAGGCAAACGTCTTCATACTATTTCTTTATTCAGAGTTGTTTCAAATTTACTTTTGGGGAGAATAAAAAGAAATTGTGTTTGGGGATATAAAAATATCATAGTTTCAGATTTAAAAAAATTCCTTAAGTCTATTTTCAAGCAGGATTCTATGAAAAAAAAATTTTGCTTTAATGTTTCGGTATACTTATTGTGTAGTATGTGAATGAATCTCTGGTTTTTATTCCTGGAAAAAAAAAAAAAACTTTGAATTTTCTGGGAGCACCCCAAACCCAATTAAACTCTAAGTGGAAGTAATTTAGCTTTTATTTTCTGTTATTCATTTATATTAGTAATAGTTTAATTGAAATTTAAAAAAACAATATAACCACATTGTAGAAAATATAGAAAAAAAAAGAGAGAAAATCATTTTACCATCTTAAAAAAACCATTCTTATCATTTTGGTATTTGGGGAACCCTCACTAACCATAGTTATGCCCAGGCCTGATGGATGAAAACATAGTTTTATAATTGTGTTAGTTGTCAGCTTATTACCTGTCAGCCCCAGATTCGTCATTCATTGCATGCTCTGTGAAAATGGAACTGGGCCCTTTCAGTGTTTCTTTTGACAGCTGGCAGAATGTTAAACTTTGTCAGTAGAGGGCACTGGAAAGACATTGCAAGAGGGAAGGGTTTCCCTTCCTGGTTCTGGTGTGCTGGCTTGGCTTCTCCAGTGCCTAGCTCTTGCAGTGCAAGTGGCTTAACTAGCATCTGTCTCTTACAGTGCATGAAGCTTCCCCTAGTGCCCAGATCCTAAAGCTGGGTCAGTTTTTACTCTAGTCAGTAGCTCCCCCACTCGATGTGATCAGCTTCCCTGGCCTCCTAGAAGGGCATATGAAGAACAAGTTCTGAAGGGTGGATTTTCAGAAAGCTCTGCAGGTGTGGTACCACAGGAAACTTTTCTGCTGTTCTATGAGCTATGGCCATGCCTTCCTTCTCCCACAAGGTCTAGATTTCAGCCCTGGCTGGGACCTCTTCTTTTATTGTTCTATCTCTGTCTTAGGGATAGTGGACTGTTCCTTATATCTGCTATTCCTACAGTCTGTAGACTTCTCTTTACTTGTGGGGGGGGGGGGGGGGGAGAGGGACAGAGGGTGAGAGAAAGAGAGAGAATGAATCTCAAGCAGGCTCCATGCCCAGTGTGGAGCCTGACATGGGGTTTGATCCCACAACCATGAGAGCATGACCTAAGCCAAAACCAAGAGTCTGACACTTAACCGACTGAGGTGCCTCCTTTTACTTCTTACTGGCTATCTTTTGTTACTCCATTTCTCTCATAGTTAATGATTCTTTATCATAAACCTTTCTTGTTCAAATTACTCTGAGTTTGGTTAGGGTTCCCTTAAACACCAAAATGATAAAAATGGATGTCTTAAGATGGTAAAATAATGGATTTTTTTCTCTTCTTTTCCTTATATATTTTCTACAATGTGGCTATATTATTTTTAAAATTTTAAATTAAAATGTTAATGTAAATGAATTATAGAAAATAAAGGCTAAATTACTTCTACTTAGAATTTGATTGGTCTTGGACTTACACCATTTTTTAACCAAAAATTTTTCAGTTCATGATCATTTTATGTGCGTTCTTTTTGGTCAGTAAAGTTAAATTAGCTAACATTTATATATCTCCTTATTTACAAAACAATTTCATACCTATTAGTCTTTAAATCAGCTTTTTGAAAACAACCTTTTATTCTTCTTGACTTTATAGTCTTAGCTTGACTTTGTAGCCTTAGCTTCTTGATATTATAGTTTTTTTGCCTTTGTGGTTAATTCTTTTTGTGTCCTGTTTAAAAACTCATTGGCGCTCCAAGGTCATCAAGATGTTTTGCTGTGTTTCCTTCTACAAGTTACATTGTTGTACCTATCATGTTTAGATCAGCAGTACATCTTGAATCTATTTTTGTATAAGAAGTGTGAGTTTGGGGTCCAAGTTTGTTTTCCTCCCATGTGAGTATCTAGTCGATCCAGAAGAGAGCATTTTTTTCTGTTACTACACTGCAGGGCCATGTTTGTCATAATCAGGTGACTATACAAGTTTGCTCTTGGGATCTTTTCTGTTCTATTTGTCTATTCTTGCTAATAGGCCATGATATCTAGTAGTGTAAATACTCTAATTTTGTTGTTACTTAAGATTGTCTGGGTTGTTCTTGGCATTTTAAATTTTCATATAAAGTTTGAAATCAGTTTCTCAATTTGTACCCAGAAAACCTGCCTAGAGTTTTATTAATATTTTGTCTTACACCTTTTTTGTTAGATTTTGTATCTAAGTATGTGACATGTTTTGATGCTATTAAAAATTACAGGTGTAGCACTACAGCCTGCAGTTACAGATTCAAGCTGTCAGTCTGACTCAGGAGTCAATAATGTCTTTATTATGTTTTATTAGCTGTGTAGAGAGAGTGGGTATAGCATTTTTTTCTGATTTCAATACCTATTATCTACCAAAATACATAGATTTAAGTATAATGCAGTAATCCTTCAGGAGTCTAGGCAAGAAAGCAAGTCTTCTACAAGGGAAACATTTAGGCTAGCTTCAAACTTCTCCATAGTAATGTTCAATCTTGAAGACAACAGCACAATACTTAGAAACTTCTGAAGGAAAGAGAGATCCCAACATAGCTAAGTCATCTTTTGAGAATAAACGCTGAGCACAATGTTCTCAAGGACTCAAGATGTCAGGGAGTACAACACGTATAACCCCCTGAAAAACTATGTGAAGATGGGTGATGAAATCTAAACAAGTAGAACTTGTTTAAAAAAAATAAAGGCAAGGGGGGTGTATGCCTGGGTGGCTCAGTCGGTTAAGCGTCCAACTTTAGCTCAGTCACGATCTCACGATTTGTGGGTTTGAGCCCCGCATCGGACTCTGTGCTGACAGCTCGGAGCCTTGGAGCCTGCTTCAGATTCTGTGTCTACTTTTCTCTCTGCCTCTCCCCTGCTCTGTCTCTCTCTCAAAAAAACAAAAAAATAAATTAAATAAATAAACATTAAAAATAAATAAATAAAGGCAAGGGGTGCCAGGGTGGCTCAGTCGGTTGAGCGTCTGACTTCAGCTCGAGCGTCTGACTTCAGCTCGGGTCGTGATCTCATTGTTCATGGATTTGAGCCCTGCCTCAGGCTCTCTGCTGAAAGTTCAGTCTGGAGGCTGCTTCAGAATCTGTGTCTTCCTCCCTCTCTGCCCCTCCCCCGCTCATGCTCTGTCTCTCTCAAAAATAAAAAAAACAAAAACAAAAACAAACATTAAAAAAAAAAAGGCAAAATGGGAAGAACAGCCATGGGGAAAAAACTAGTAAAGGTACTATATCCATTAAATGGAGAACTGAGGCTAAAAACAAGGATGACCATAGAATTACCATATGATGCAGGAATTCCTCTCCTAGGTATCTATCCAAGAGAATTGAAAACATGTCCACCCAAAAAATTGTATATGAATGTTCATAGCACATTATAATAGCCAAAGAATGGAAATAATCCAAATGACCACTTGATGAATATATAAACAAGATGTGGCATATCCATTCAATGGACTATTTGGCAATAAAAAAGAATGAAGTTATAGACACATGCATGCGACAACATAGATAAACCTTAAAAACATTATGCTAAGTGAGAGAAGCTAGATACAAAAGACTACATATTGTATAGTTTCATTTATATGAAATGTCCAAAATAGCCAAATCCACAGACCTAGAAAGTGACTAGTGGTTTCCAGGGACTGTGGGAAGGAGAGATGGGGAGTTGACTGCTAATGGGTGTGGGTTTCATTTTGAGCTGATGAAAATGTTCTAAAATTAGTGATGATTGCACAACTCTGTAAATGTATTAAAACTACTGAATTGTACAGAAAAGGGTAAGTTTTGTGATATGTGAATTATATCTTGATAAAGCTGTTATTTAAAAAAGCACAAGAATGGAAAATGTGGCTTACAGAGCTAAACGTAATCCTTGACAATGTGAAATATATGGTCTTTGACAATGTGGAAATGACTAATAAAAGTAAGTAAATAGGGGAAGAGAGGCGGGAGGAAATTTAGGAGTGTAAATTTCTTTATGTTTCATAGCAAGGATGCATTTGCTATTAAAAACATGTAAAATTCAGTTTCACTTCTTTTGTTACAATATGGTATTTTTATACTTTTAAAAAAGAGTATGTCTAATGCTCTCTTCTTCTTCTTCTTCTTTTTTTAAGTTTATTTATTTATTTTGAGAGAGAGAGCCAGGGGCAGACAGAGAGAGAGGGAGAGAGAATCTCAAGCAGGCTCTGTGCTGACAGAGCAGAGCCCGACATGGGGCTTGAACTCACTAACTGTGAGATCATGACCTGAGCCCAAACCAAAAATCAGATCCTTAACTGACGGAGCCACCCTGGCACCCCTGTCTTTTCTTAATTCATCCATTCTTTCATCTCTCTCCATATGTAAAGCTTAGCAAAACAAGCTGCTGTCTGCTATAACCATTGTTAAATCAAAAGAGAAGAAACATGTACTTTTATGAATAATGCCAGAGGATAAAGGAAAAATTATAGTCTGGTTTCACTGAGCATACATGCATGCATTTATTCATTCTGTCAGATTTTCTGGAGTGCCTGCTCTGTCCTTGGTATTGTGCTAAGGGAGAAGCATACAAGTGTAAGACATGGCCCCTGCCCAAAATAAGGCAGCGTATTACACTTTTTTTTGGACAGCTCTAATTTTAGAATGTTTTGCCTTATATTGAGTGGAAATCTGCTTCTCTGTAACTTCATTGATTTTAATTGTTATATTTTACAACTGCACTACACCTCATTCACCTGTAATTTAGCAGTCCTTCAGGTATTTAAAGACCAGAATCATGCCTTTCTCATATGACATGTTTTATTAATTAAGTAAATGATTCCTTTATTTTAGTTTCTTCTCTCAGTATTTAAGATCTGTTTGTTTAAAGTAGGGTGCCACAAATAGGTAAACAGTCCAAAGAGATGCTGAATTAAAGCAGAGAGAAGGATGACCACTATCCAGCTCTTTCCATTTTTACCTCTAAATCTTGCTTTGAGATAGTATATTCAGATTTTCCCCAAGAATAGTCTACTGTCATTTTTCTGCCTTTGGATCTTTCTCTCACAGTTGTCCTTATTCTGTCTCTCACACTAGCCTATATTTAAGGTTTGTGTTCCTCATTCTAATTTGTGAAACTTTGCGTTGACCTTTAATTGAGTTTCCTATAGTTTGTAGGACTCTCTCCTACCCCCTGCCTTCCAGGTTATTCGAAATGTGTTTCTGACCTCCGTAGTATTGACATCTCAGCAAAATTTAATACTATCTGTACTTTTGGGTGTATTTCAATTCCTTTATCTCAGCCATCAGTAAAGATTCTTGTTAGTTTGAATGCTAGGGCCCTTCTGAATGGCACGGTATTCAACATGTTCTGCAGGTTTACTTAAAGCTATTGGTAACTACTGTTTAAATATGTAACCATCAATTTTTCTGGCTCCCCACCTTATATTTTCCACCTGGCAAATTACTTTGCTATTTGTACAATTGGGAATTTACTTAAAACATTAAAAAAGTTTTTTTTAATGTTTACTTATTTGTTTTGAGAGAGAGCATGAGTGGGGCAGAGAGAGAGGGAGAGAGAATCCCAAGTGGATTCCACACTGCCAGCGCAGAGCCTAATGTAGGGCTTGAACTCACCACTGTGAGATCGTGACCTGAGCCAAAACCAAGAGTTGGATGCTTAACCGACTGAGGCACCCAGGTGTCCCCATTTAAAAAAAAAATTTTTTTAATGTTTATTTTGAGAAAGATAAAGCACAAGCAGGGAGGGGGCATAAAACGTTTTTAATAGAATATTCTTTGATATAATTTTTAAAACATCAATAAGGACCTTTGTGCAAACATTGTGCTTGTGCATTTAAAGGGAAGAACATTTAGGGGCAGCAGGGTGGCTCTGTTGGTTGAGCATCCAACTCTTGATTTTGGCTCAGGTCATGATCCCACGGTCACAGCCCTGCGTTGGGGTCTTTGCTGAGCATGAAGCCTGCTTAAGATTCTCTCTCTGTCTCTGTCTCTGTCTGTCTCTCTCTCTTTCTCTCCCTCCCTCTCTGTCTCTCTGTCTCTCTCTCTCTCTGTCTCTCTCTCTCTCTCTCTCTCTCTCTCTCTCTCTCTCTCTCTCGGCACTTGGATGTCTCAGTGGTTGAGCATCTGACTTCAGCTCAGGTCTTCATCTCGCTGTTTGTGAGTTTGAGCCCCGCATCAGGCTCCCTGCTGTCAGCACAGAGCCTGCTTAGAGATCCTTTGTCCCACTCTCTCTGCCCCTTCCCTGCTTGCTCTCTCGCTCTCTCTGTCTCTCTCTCAAAAAAATAAATAAACTTAAAAAAAGATTCTCTCTCTCTCCCTCTGCCTGTCTCCCCTGCTCATGCACTGGAGCTCCCTCTCTCTCTCTCTCTTAAAAAAGAAAAAAGGAGGGGGTGTCTGAGTGGCTCAGTTGGTCAGGACTCAGACTTCATTCAGCTCAGGGTCATGATCTCACAGTTTGTGAGTTGGAGCCCTGCATTGGACTCTGTGCTGACAGCTCAGAGCCTGGAGCCTCTTTGGATTCTGTGTCTCCCTCTCTCTTGGCCCCTCCCTACTTGTGCTCTCTCTCTTTCTCTCCCTCTCTCAAAAATAAACATTAGAAAAAAGGGGGGTGGTGGGAACGTTGGCTGTAAGGACAGATAGACCTGGAATAAAATCTTGGTGCTGCCATTTGTTTATTGTGAGAATTTGGGTAAATTGTATAATCTCTTAGCCTGACTTTATTGTTCGTTTAATGAGGTAACAATGTTTCACAAGGTTGTTGAGAGAGGCAAGTTAGCATGTGTGTACTGTGAAGTCCAGTACCTGATACTTAATAGGCTCAGTAGACTTCAGTTCCTTTCTCTCCTTTCAGGTTCCAGCTCAAATCTTACCACATCTATGAAATTCTCTCCATCTGTTTCATTCCCTTTCCTAAAAGTTTCTTTAATTTTTTAAATAAAGTTTATTTATTTATTTTGAGAGAGACAGAGAGCATGCTTGTGAGCAGGGGAGGGACAGAAAGAGAGGGAGGCAGAGAATCCTGAGCAGGCTCTGCACTGTCAGCACAGAGCCCACTCTGGGGCTCGAATCCACAGAGCGAGATCATGATCTGAGCTGAAACCAAGAGTCTGGATGTTTAATCGACTGAGCCACCCAGGCACCCTGAATTAGTTTTTATTTTATCAAAATAATAAATTAAAAATATAAAAATCCAGTACATTAAAAAATAGATTAAAATCTAGGTCATGCTAAAAAAGGCTTGTAAAAAACCAGAAAGCAGTACCTTTCCCTAACTCTTTTCTCTCTATGCTCTAATTTTACTCCCTAGAGGCAGAACAACAAAAAACAGTTTTATCAGGTATAGTTGACATACAACAGAGTGCGCCTACTTAAGGTGTACAAACTAAGTTTTGACATATGTATACACATATGAAACCATCACCACAATCAAGATAATGAACATACCCATCACCTCCAGCTTTTCTCATGTCCCTTTGTAAGTCTTCCCTTTCCCACTGTTCCCTCTACCTCTGCTCTACCCCATAACCACTGATCTTCTTTCTAGTTTGTATTTTCTAGACTTTTATATAAACTGTTTTAATTTTTGTTTGCTAATTCTAACATATGTATGAGTTCCAGATTGGTTTCCCTGGATTATTTTTGTCAATATGGGTTGTGTTTTTTCTTTATATGCTTGGTAATCTTTGATTGGATGCCAGATATTGTGTTTAATTTTACCTTGTTCGGTGCTGGATATTTTTTGTATTACCAGAAATAGTTTTGAATTTTGTTCTAGGATTCAGTTAAGTTACTTGGAAATAGTTAGATTTGGTGGAGGCGGGGTGGGGGGGGGGGGAATTTTCCACCAGTTATATTGAGATATAATTGAAAAGAGTTGACCCTTGAATAATAGTGAGTTAAGGGATTCCAACCCACCCATGCAGTTGAAAAGCTATGTATAACTTTTTACTCCCCCAAATATAACTACTAATAGCTTACTGTTGACCAGAAGCCTTACCAATAAGATAAGTTGATTAATATATTTTTGTATGTTTTATGTATTATATACTGTATTTTTACAATACAAGTAAGCTAGAGAAAAGAAAATGTCATAAGAAAATCATAAGGGGGTGCCTGGGTGGCTCAGTCAGTTGAGCTTCCAACTTCGGCTCAGGTCATGGTTTCACGGTTTGGGAGTTTGAGCCCCACATTGGGCTCTCGTCAGCATGGAGCCTGCTTCAGATCCTCTGTCCCACTCTCTCTCTGCCCCTCCCCCGCTTGCTCTCTCTCTCTCTCTCTCTCTCTCTCTCTTTTATAAATAAACATTAAAAAATAATCAAAAAATCATAAGGAAAACAAAATGTATTTACAGTAGTGTATTATATTTATCGGACCCATACAGTTCTTTTTTTTTTTTTTTTTAATTTTGTTCTGCTCTCAGTGACTCTTTTTTTTTTCTTTTTTTTTTTTTTTATGTTTATTTAGCTTTGAGACAGAGAGAGACACAGCATGAACGGGGGAGGGTCAGAGAGAGAGAGGGAGACACAGAATCGGAAGCAGGCTCCAGGCTCTGAGCTGTCAGCACAGAGCCCGACGCGGGGCTCGAACTCATGGACTGTGAGATCGTGACCTGAACTGAAGTTGGACACTTAACCGACTGAGCCACCCAGGCGCCCCTGGACCCATACAGTTCAAATCTGTGTGGTTCAAGGGTTAACTGTGTAATGTTATATAATTTTGATACGTACAGTGGGTTGATTTGATAAGCTTATGTATTGTAAAGTGATTACCACCATAGCATTAGGTAATACCTGCATCTTACCACATAATTACCATTTTTGTGTGTGTGTGGTGAAAACATTTAAGATCTACTTTCTTAGCAACTTTTAAGTGTATAATATAGTATTATTAGCTGTAATCACCATGCTGTACATTAAATCTCCAAAACTTGTTAATCCTGTAACTGGAAGTTTGTACTCTGGCTAATATCAGTATCTCCTCATTCTCCACCCTCCATGCACCCCACCCTCAGCCCATGGTAACTACCACACTGTTCTATTTCTCTGAGTTTGGCTTTTTTAGATTCCACATTTCCATGACATCATATAGTTTGGTATCAGGGTCATGTCGGATTCATGAACACATGATTGGAAGTATTCCTCGCTCTTCTATTTTTTTGGAACAGTTTGAGTTTTGGTGTCAATTCTTTAGATGCTTAGTAGAAGTCACCAATGAAACTACTTGTCCTCAGCTTTTCTGTGTTGGGAAGTTTTTTATTTTTTTATTTTGAAATTTTAATTTAATTTTGTTATATTATTTTTTAAAGTCATCTCTACACCCAGTGTGGGGCTCAAACTCATGACCCCAAGATCAAGTCACATGCTCTACTGACTGAGCCAGCTAGGCACCCCTGGAAGGTTTTTGATTACTGATGCAATATCCTTACTTGTTATTGTTTCATTAAGATTTTGTTTCTTCCTGATTTAGTCTTCATGGATTGTATATATCTAGGAGTTTATCCATTTCTTCTAGGTTTTCCAGTTTGTTAGCATATAATTGTTTATAGTTGTCTCTCATGATCCTTTTTATTTTTGTAGTATTAGTTGTAATGTTCTCTTTTACTTCTAATTTTATTTGAATTATCTTTTTTCCTGAGTTAATCTAGCTTAAAGGTTTGTCCATTTTTATCTTAAAAAAAAAAGCAACAAACAGCTCTTTGTTCCATTAATCTAATTTATTTCCATTCTGATCTTTATTTCTTTTCCTAATTTTGGGCTTAGTTTGTTCTTTTCTAGTTCTTTGAGGTGTAAAGTTAGGTTGATTGAGATCTTTTTTTTCCCTTAACACAGGCATTTATTGCCGTAAACTTCCCTCTTGGAACTATTTTAGCTGTATCCCATAAGTTTGTCCTATTGTGTTTTCATTTTCATTTATTTCAAGATTTATTTATTTATTTATTTATTTATTTATTATGTTTATTTTTGAGAGAGAGAGAGACAGAGAGAGTGTGCGCACGTGCGCAAGAGGGAGAGGGGCAGAGAGAGAGGGAGACACAGAATCTGAAGCAGGCTCCAGGCTGTGAGTTGTCAGCACAAAGCCCAACGTGGGGCTTGAACCCACGAACCAAAAGATCATGACCTGAGCTGAAATTGGATGCCTAACCAACTGAGCCACACAGGTGCCCCTACTTCAAGATATTTTTTAATTTACCTTTTGATTTCTTCTTTGCTCCATTGGTTGTTCAGGGGTCTGTTGTTTAATTTCTACATATTTGTGAATTTATAGTTTTTCTCCATGTTATTGATTTCTAGTTTTAGACCACTGCGGTCAGAAAAGATACTTTGTATTATTTCAGTTTTAAAATTTTTGCTAAAATTTGTTTTGTGACCTATCATATGATCTGTCCTAGAGAATGTATGTTCTGCTCTTGGATGGAATGTTCTGTATATATGTCTGTGGGTCCTTTTGGTGTCAGGTGTAGTTTAAGTCCAACTTTCCTGTATTATTTTTCCATCTGGATGAACAATTCATTGTTGAAAGTGGGGTATTGAAGTCCCCTACTATTAATTATATTATTTCTCCCTTAGGATCTGTTAGTGTTTGCTTAATATATTTAGGTGCTCTGATGTTGGCTGTATACATATTTACAATTATTATATCCTCTTGATGAATTAAGCCTCTGTTATTACATAATGATCTTTGTTTTTCGTTACAGTTTTTGGCTTAATATCTGTTTTGTCTAAGTTAGCTACCTTTGCTCTCTTTTGGTTTCCCTTGCATGGAATATCTTTTTCCATACCTTTACTTTGAGCATATGCATGTCTTTAAACCTGAAAAGAATGTTTTGTAGCCAGCATATACTTGGGTCTTGATTTTTTTTTTTTAATCCATGCAGCCATTGTATGCCTTTTAATTGCAGAATTGAATCCATTTACATTTAGAGTAATTATTTATTGATAGTCAGGACTTAACTAATGCCGTCTGGTTTTCTGGCTGTTTTGTAGTTTCCCTATTCCTTTGTTCCTCTTTTGCTGCCTTTATGAATTGATGATTTTCAATAGTTGTATGCTTTGATTCCCATCCCCTTATCTTTTGTGATCTACTGTAGGTTTTTGCTTTATGGTTACCCTGAGGCTTACATAAGACAACTTATAGCAGTCTTTTTTATGTTGATAACAACTTCACTCACTAAACCTCTACCCTTTTATTCCCCTCCATGTAGGTTTTTAATATAATTTACCTGTTTTTTATTGTCTATTCACTAATAAATTGTTGTAGCTAGTTTTTTTTTAAATTAAGTTTTTAATTTTAATTCCAGTACTGTTTACATACAGTGTTATATTAGTTTCAGGTGTACCATAATAGTGATTGAACAACTACTCAGTGCTCATTACGATAAGTGTGCTCTTAATCCCCATTCCCTATTTAACCTGGCCCCTACCCACCTTTCCTCTGGTAACCATCAGTTTGTTCTCTACAGTTAGCAGTCTGTTTCTTCGTTTGTCTTTCTCTTTTTTTTTCCCCCTTTGTTCAAATTCCACATATGAGCAAAATCATATGGTATTTTGACTTATTTTGCTTAGCATTATACTTTCTAGATCCAGCCATGTTGTTGCACATGGCAAGATTTTTTTCTTTTTTATGGCTGAAAAATATCCCATTGTGTGTGGTGTGTATATATATATATATATTTTATATATATATATATATATATATACACATACATATATATGTATATATGTATATGTATATATATGTATATATATACACACACATATATGTATGTGTGTGTGTATATATATATACACACACACACACACACACACACACACACACACACACACACCACACATACCTTCTTTACCCATTCGTCTCTGGGTGGACACTTGAACTGCTTCAATAGTTTGGTAATTGTAAATAATGTTGCAATAAACATAGGGTGCATATTGTCCATTTGAATTAGTGTTTTCGTATTCTTTGGGAAAATACCCAGTAGTGTGATTACTGGGTTGTAGGGTAGTTTTATTTTTAACTTTTTGAGGAGCCTGCATGCTGTTTTCCACAGTGGCTGTACCAGTTTGCCAGTACACAAGGGTACCTTTTCCTCCACATCCTTGTCAACACCTGTTGTTTCTTGTGTTGATTTTAGCCATTCTGACAGGTGTGAGGCAATCCATCATTGTGGTTTTTATTTGCATTTCCCTGATGATGAGTGATGGTGAGCATCTTTTCATGTGTCTGTTGGCCATCTGTATGTCTTTTTTGGAGAAATGTCTGTTTGTATTTTCTGCCCATTTTTTAATTGGATTATTTGTTTTTAGGTGTCAGTTCTTTATATATTTTGGATACTAACTATTGTATATGTCATTTGCAGCTTTAGTTCTTTTTAATACTTTTGCCCTTTTAACTTTTTAAGTGATAGGCTTACATGTTTAATATACCATCATATTACAGTATTAGAGTATTCAGAGTTAGACCATATACTTACCTTCACCAGTATGCTGTATATTTATATATATAGTTATGTTACTAATTACCATTATTTCATTTCAGCTTGAAGATCTTTCTTGATTTTTGATGTTTGAATTTAGCTATGAATTTCCCCTTAGCCCTGTTGTATCCAATTAATTAATTAATTTTGGTATGTTGTGTTTATTTTAATTCATCTCCAAGTATTTTCTACTTTCTCTTGTGATTTCTTCTTTGACCCATTGATTGTTTAAGAATATGGTATTTATGGGGGCGCCTGGGTGGCTCAGTCGGTTAAGTGTCCAACTTTGCCTCAGGTCATGAGCTCATGGTTCATGAGTTGGAGACTGGCATCGTGCTCTCTGGTCAGCGCAAAGCCCACTTCAGATAATCTGTCCCCCCTGCCCTGCCCCTCCCTGCTCACGTTTCCTCTCTCTCTCTCTCTCTCTCTCAAAAATAAACTTAAAAAAAAAAAGAATATGTTTATCAAGAGAGTATGGTACTGGCACAAAAATGGACACATAGATTAATGGAACAGAATAGAGAACCCAGAAATAAACCCACACTTATATGGTCAATTAATCTCCAACAAAGGAGGCAAGAGTATACAATGGGGAGAACACAGCGTCTTCATGGTGCTGGAAAAACTGTATAGCTACATGCAAAAGAATGAAACTGGAACACTTTTTTTTTTTAATTTTTTTATTTTAGGGAGAGAGAGGGTGCAAGTGAGTGAGGGGCAGAGCAAGAGAGGAAGAGAGAATCCCATGAGGGGTAGAGAGAGGGAGAGAGAGAGAAGCAGGGCTCACCTGAAGTGGGGCTCATACTCACCCATTATGGGGCGTCGTCTTACCCGAAGTGGTGCTTGGGCTCACCTGATGTGGGACTTGAGCTCATGAACCATGAGATCATGAGCTGAGCCGATGTCAGATGCTTAACTGACTGAGCTGCTCAGGCGCGAGAAACCGGAACACTTTCTTACAACATATACAAAAATAAACTGAGAATGGACTAAAGACCTAATGTAAGACCTGAAATCATACAACTCCCAGAAGAAAACATAGTGATCATTTCTTTGACTTTAGTCTTAGCAACATTTTTCTGGATATGTCTCCTCAAGCAAGTGAAACAAAAGGAAAAATAAACTGTTGGGGCTACATCAAAATGAAAAGCTTTTCACAGTGAAGGAAAGAAACCATTAACAAAATGAAAAGGCAAGAGTGACTAGAATTAAAAAGACTAGAAATAAAAAGTGTTGGCGAGGATGTGGAGAAAAGGGAATGCTCATGCACTATTAGTGAAAATGTAAATTGATGCAACCTGGAAAACAATATGGAGATTCCTTGAAAAGTTGGAAATATCGGGGCATCTGGCTGGCTTTGTTGGTAGAGCATGCAACTCTTGATTTCAGAGTTGTGAGTTAAAGTCCCATGTTGGGTGTAAAGATTATACTTAAAAAAATACCCCAAAGTTCAAAAAATATATTAAATAGGTTAGAAATATCATATGGTCCATTAATTCCACTGCTGGGTATTTATATACCCAAAGAAAATGAGAACACTAATTTGAAAAGTTATATTCACTTCTTTGTTTATTGCAGCATAGTTTACAAACAGCTGAGATATGGAAGTAGCCCAAGTGTCCATCCATAGATGAATGGATAAAGAAGATATGGCATATATATGGAATATTGCTCAGCCATAAAAAAAAGAATGTGATCTTGCCATTTGTCACAACATGGATAGGCCTAGATGGTATTATGCTAAATGAAATAAATCAAAGAAACACAAACAACATGACTTCACTTGTATATGGTATCTAAAAAACAAACAGCAAAAACAGTTCCATAAATACAGAGAATAAATTATGGTTGCCAGGAAGGATGGGCAAATGGATGAAGTGGGAGATACTGACTTCCAATTTTGGAATGAATAAGTCACAGGGATGAAAATTAGGGCATAGGAAATAGTATCGTAATTAGCATTGTATGGTGACATTGGTAGGTACACTTGTGGTGAGCACAGCATAATATATCGACTAGTCAAGTCACTATGCTATATACCTGCAATTGATGGAGCATTATGTGTCAACTGTAATTTAAAAAGGAGCTGACATGATAACTTCGTTTTTATATTTATCTTTGCATTTTAACATTTAAAATAAAAAGTGAAAACAGTCCTCATAAAACATTTGGATTAATTTAGGTTTATCATTCATGTAACAGCATTAAATTTAAGAAAGAGGTGTAATGACTCGAAGACAGGTATTTGTCTTTCAGTTTCAGTTTCCACTGTATATTCACAGAGAAAAGGCTGTTAGCATTTTTAATTCAAATGAAATAAGGTGCACTAAGGACATCTTTTGCATCAGTTAGGATTAGGTTTGGCTGTGAGTAACAGATATGTGATAATTAATGCTTTAAACAAGATGTAGATTTATTTCAGTCTGAAAGGCAGTTCGGGGCTGGGGTGGCAGCTCCATGGTATCAGGGGCCCAAGCTTCTCTTATTTTGTTGCTCAGCCATGCTTAGTGTAGGGGGCCGGGGCAGGCTGCCCAAGATGGGCCATTTGGCATAAAGATTATTTTAAGTTAAAAATAATTGAAACCCAGCAGAAGCAGGAAAAGCTCTCTGCCTCCCTGCAACTGCTAAATTTACAATGGAAAGGAGAGCCTGTAACAGGAAGAGAACTATTAACAGAGACTACCTTTTACCTAAGGAATTCACCTGCATAATAGGGCGACCTTGTTTTCCCATACATCTCCTTTCACCTTCTTGCTTATGGTCTTTATCCCCTTTGTATCCTTAACTGATCCCCTTTTCTTAACTGATGTAAGTTTCCTGTTGCCTCATTGTCTTTGGAATTTCATGTCTGTGTGGATTCCCCATACATACATACACCTACTAAGTTTGATTTCCTCCTGATAATCTGTCTCATGGTCAATTTGACTCCATGTCCAGCCAGAGGACCATAGGGCAGAGGAAGGTCTTCCTCCCCCAAATTGGGTTAGATCCCTACTGTCCCCTCAGACACCAAGATGGCTTTAGCCATTGCATCCACATTCCCTGTAGCAGAAAAGGGAAGGAGGTGACAAGAAGGGTGTAATCTCCATTTTTCTTGAAAGTACCATACCAGACTTCCACTTACTTAACTTACTTACTTACTTACTTACTTACTTACTGCAAAGAGGTCTTGGAAATGTCGTTTTCTTAGCTAAGTGGCAATGTATCCAGCTTAAAAATTGAGAGAGCAGGGGAGGGGCAGAGAGAGAAGGTGACCGAGAATCCCAAGCAGGCTCTGCGCTGTCAGTACAGAGCCCAACTCAGGGTTCAAACTCAAGAACCATGAGATCATGACCTGAGCCAAAATCAAGAGTCAGATGCTTTAACTGACTGAGCCACCCATGCATCCTGTCTTTCTGTCTGTTATTTATTTCTAACTTCATTCTGTTGTGGTTGGGAGAGATACATACTTTGTATGTTATCTTTTTCAAGTCTGTTAGAATGTATGGCCTAACATATGCTCTATCTTGGAAAATGTTCCATGTGTACTTGAGAAAAATGTATATGCTATATGGTAGAGTGTTCTATATATGTCGATTTGCAAAAGATACGAACAAAAATCAGATGATGATCCATTGCTTTTCATATTTTACTAGAAACATAGAAACTAGAAGTTAAAAATATTACCATAAAGTGAGATTTTAAAAAGATCTATAAAATGCAAACCTCAATTCATTGCTATTTGATTCAACAGATAAAAGTAACACAATTCTATATTTTACCTTTTCATCGCTCTATCTGTGGACCACTCTCTCAGTTGCAAATGGCTACCTTCAACTCATTTTTTGCTGTATCTTTGAGGTTCTTTTTGAGATAGTTTTCTTTTTTACCTTTAGAATTTAGAAATTCCTTTAGTGGGTGTTCTGATTGAAAAATCTTCGTTTCATTTGTCAAAAATTATCTTTATTTTTTTTTAAAGATTTTATGTTATTATAATGTTTTTAAGTTTATTTTTTGAGAGCAAGAGAGAGGGGGAGAGAGAGAATCCCAAGCACACTGTCAGTGCAGACCCGGACGTGGGGCTCAAATTCACCAACCGTGAGATCATGACCTGGGCTGAAACCAAAGAGCCAGCCACTTAACTGACTGAGCCACCCAGATGCCCCAAAAGATTTTATTTTTTTAAGTAATCTATACCCAGCGTGGGGCTTAAGGTCACAACCATGGGATCAAGAGTAGTATGCTCTACTGACTGAGCCAGCCAGCTGCCCCAAAAGTTATCTTTATTTCACTCAGATTCTTACATAAAATTTTCATTCAATAGATAATTATTTTCCCTTGGTACTTTGTAAATATCTTTCCACCATCTTTCTGAAAAGTCACCTATTTAATTTTTATTAAGGGCCAAGTGCATGAGTTTTTATTTAAAGGGGTATTAACTAATATAATTATTTTCTTGTGTTTTTCTCCTGTAGGGAATACAGTGAGTAACCTGATTATGATTATACCTCCAATTTTTGGTGCAATTCAGAGTGTTAGAGATGGACTGGAAAAGCGGTACATTGCTTCTTATTTAGCACTCACAGGTATGTGTAACACTTCATATAAAAAATGATGTACAGTATTCAGATGGGCTATTTTTCTCATTCATACCTAAATTGGTTCTTAATTTTATGTTATTACACAACTTGAACATAATCTGAAACTTCTGATTTAAAACTCCGGTAAATTGAACTGCATTTTTTATTAAAACCCAACTACACTTTTTTTAAGTTTATTTATTTATTTTGAGAGAGAGACAGAACATGAGCAGGGGAGGGACAAAGAGGGAGACAGAGAATCCTAAGCAGACTCCATGCTGTCAGCACAGAACCTGACACTGGGCTTGAACCTACGAGATCATGACCTGAGCTGATATGAAGAGTTGAACGCTTAACTGAGCCACCCAGGTGCCCCAAATTGAACTGCATTTTGAATAGTTTTTTAAAAATTAAATTATTTCAAGCATACAGAATAGAGATAACAAATATACCTATGATATCTTACCACCCAGCTTTGTCAGGTCTTAGTACTTTGCAGTATTTGTTTCAGATCTTTTTATTTATTAAATAAACTACCATGGATGAAATTGAAGCTATATTTGTATTCCTGCCTGATTTTATTCCCCTCACCCTCCCAGAGTTAACCTCTATACTTAATTTGATTATAATTTTCTCACTTGGCTTTGTATTTATACTACATATATATGTACACTTAAAAGTATGTATAGCATGGTTTGCATATTTTCAAACATTTTATAAAGGGTATTGTACTTACTGCAACTTACTCATAGTTCTCTACTTGTCTGTGAGTCAGGGACTGTCCCTTAGTTATCTTTGTGTCCCCGTTGACTGGCAGTTTAGTGGTCCTCAATAAGTGTTGAATAGATGGATAAATGAACTTTACCAGAATGTAAGATCAGAAAATCTGTCATGTTCTTGCATTATCATCATAAAGACAAAAATAAGAAAGAAAGTTGATTTCTGGTTTATTTCTTTTATATAACCTTCTAAACACAATTTTGTTTGTTTTAGCCCAAAGTAGGTATTATTTATACGTAGGCAGAAAGGACTTCTAATTAGTACAAAACTATAAGATAGAATGTATCCTACCAGATTTTACCATAATTAGATTGAATATGAGACACTTTAATTTCTGAATCTGTTTCTTATATGCTTGATGTTTTAAGAAAGTTACTGGGTTTAAGAAAGTTACTTCAGACGGAAGACTTGTCCACAAACTTAGCTCTTTGCTTTACTTCCTGAGATGTGTTAAGAATGTTTATAAAATATGGGGCTCCTGGTTGGCTCAGTTGGTTAAGCATCTGACTCTTTTTTGGCTCAGGTCATGATCTCATGGTTGTGAGATCAAGCCTGCCTAGGCTGTCAGCACAGAGCCTGTTTGGGATTCTCTGTCTCTGCCCTTCCTCCAATCATGTGCAGGTACTGTCTCTCTCAAAATAAAAAAATAAACTAAAAAGAAAAAAAAGAGAATGTTGAGGCACCTGGGTGGCTCAGTCAGTTAAGCGTCCAACTTCAGCTGAGGTCATGATCTGACGGTTTGTGGATTTGAGCCCCACAGCAGGCTTTGTGCTGACAGCTCAGAGCATGGAGCCTGCTTTGGATTCTGTCTGTCTGTCTGTCTGTCTCTCTCTGCCCTTCTCCTGCTTGTGCTGTCTCTCTCCAAAATAAATAAACATTTAAAAAATAAAAAATAAATAGAAAATTAAGAAAAGAATGTTTATAAAATACTGACAAATCACAATCAGTAATAACAATAAGAATAAAAAGATTCAAGGGACTTCCAGGTTCCCCTGGGACAATGGTGGCCTCCTAAATTAGAATTTGTCCACTTATCCTCCCAGAAGACCATACAAATTAAAAAGGAAAATAAAACCGCACTTAATCCATACTTTCAGCTCTACTGTGAGAGAACGAATACTATGAACTTCAAATCATTTTTAAATTAAGAAAAAACCCCACCAGATTCCAACAGAAGTATCTTTTGATGTTTTAGACTTGGGGTTTGAAAAATTGCATGGAAAAGAGGAGAGGGGTTGAGAGCCTGAGTCTGCAAAGCAAAACAAAACAAAACAAAACAAACAAACAGCAAGTGGAAGCTTCACAGTAAATCCAAAATTTCTGAAAGCAGTCTAGGGTCTGGTAGATCACAGTACCAGTTAAAGGTAAAGGACTTGAAAGTGTGTAAGACCTAGGGTGGCATTTTTAGAAAGGTACCACTTCTGGTAAAGAGATAAATAGAGAGGGGGAGGGATCAGTGAAGGGAAAGAAGGAAGCTAGAGGGAGGAATTAAGATTCTATAGAAACAAAAGAAATATTAAACACATCAGACCTGCCCCCCTCAACTGCCCTGCCCTCAAATAAGTATATGAAAAAAGACACTGAACCTTACTATTCTGACAGAAGGGGGCAGTCTTGAACTAGGAATTTCTTAAGCCACCCAAACTTTACTCTTTCCACAAAATGGGCCAAAAGAAGCAGTCCATACAAAATTACTGTAAAAAGAAAAGAGAAAATGAGAATCAAAAATTTTTTGGCTTATGTACATTCTTCCCCCACAACTGATTACAAAGCAGAAAGAAACTGTAGCATAAAACTCCAAAATGAATTAAGTAGTCTCAAACAAATGAATCAAAAATTTTAAAAACTAGTAACATTCTCTTCTCCCAAAAGAAATAAAATTAGAATTGATTAAACTTAGGAAAGGAAAGGTATTAAAGCTGACTTACAATGTGTTGAATATTTAATAAGGGCTATTTAAGAAGGCCAAGAAATAAGCAAAATAATGAAAATGAGATAAAGAAAAAGTGTCAGAGAGGGGCACCTGGGTGGCTCCGTTGGTTGAGTGTTCGACTTTGACTCAGGTCATGATCTCATGGTTGACAAGTTTGAGCCCACGTCAGGCTCTGTGCAGACAACTCAGAGCCTGGAGCCTGCTTCCGATTCCATGTCTCCCTCTCTCTCTGCCCCTCCCCGACTCATGCTCTGTCTCTGTGTCAAAAATAAATATAAATATAAACATTGAGAAAAAAAGAAAAAGTGTCAGAGAGAAAGTGATTGAAATGGAATAGACTCAGCAAAGATCTCAAACATATAATTGGATTCCCTGGAGAAGAAAAACAAAACAGTGAAACAACTTATATTTAAAACTATAACTGAAGAAAGTTTTTAGAAATAAGAAAGAAATGAACCTGCATATTAAAAGGACCATTTTTACCTCTTAAAACTGACTTGCAATGGTTAATTCTGAAACATAGCCTCAGTAAAACTACTGGATTTTAAAAATAAAAAAAAATTCTTAAAACGCTAGTGAAAAAGACCAGGTTACTGACTTAGGCAAATAAATCAGGCTGGCATTAGACTTCATCAGCAACATACAAAGGCACCAGTGGAACAGCATTTTTAATGTAACGCATGGATTTTATATTACAATCAAGTTTATTTTTTAGGTATCCAGGTTATAGAAAGATAATTTTAAATATGCAAGTACTCTCACCTCTATACAGGACTCCTTCTTGATGAATCCATGAGCACTGCATGAATTTAGTAGCTATTGTCCACATGTGGCAATTTAAATGTAAATTAATTCAAATTAAATAAAATGTAAAATTCAGTTCCTCTGTTACACTAGCCACATTTTGAATGCTCATTATATGTGGCTTGTGGCTACCCTATTGGGCAATGCAGGTATAGAATGTCTCTATCATCACAGAAAGTTCTGCTGACTGCATTGTACTAGAGAATGATGTTCATCCAACTAAGAGAGAACACTGGGAAAATCTTAGCAAAATGTGTAATGATGAGCCTTTTGTATATTTAATATATCTGTCAGTGCACAGCTGGATGCGGGGCTCAAACTCACAAACTGTGAGATCATGACCTGAACCAAAAATCAAGAGTCAGACACTTAACCTACTGAGCCACCCAGGTGCCCTGAGAGTGCAATTTTTTAATGAGAGATGGAAAGGACAAAGTAGAGTAAGTTTGTTGACTATTGCCTAGGTGGCAAGTTGAGTATTAAGGAATATGATTTAAAAGTAACAAATCAGATTGTAAAAGGTCAAGTAAGAAAAGAAAGGGGGACAGAGGGTACTATAAAATATGCATAAGTACAAAAGAAACACTAGAACAACAACAAAAAAAGCTCTTTCCTACATACCGAAATAATTTATTTTAATTTTTTAATTTTTTTTATTTTGAGAGAGCGAGCGCGCGCACGCACATGTGTGAGCGGAAGAGGAGCAGAGAGAGCCAGGAGAGAGAGAGAATCCCAAGCAGACTCCACACTGTCAGAGTAGAGCCTGATTTGGGACTCGAACTCACAAACAGTGAAATCATGACCTGAGCTGAAACCAAGAGTTGGACGCTTAATTAACTGAGCCACCCAGGAGCCCCCGAAAGAATTTTTTTTTTTAATTTTTAATTTTATTTATTTATTTATTTTAAATTTACATCCAAATTAGTTAGCATATAGTGCAGCAATGATTTCAGGAGTAGACTCCTTAGTGCCCCTTACCCATTTAGCCCATCCCCCTTCCCACAACCCCTCCAGTAACCCTATTTGTTCTCCATATTTATGAGTCTCTTCTGTTTTGTCCGCCTCCCTGTTTTTATATTATTTTTGTTTCCCTTCCCTTATGTTCATCTGTTTTGTCTCTTAAAGTCCTCATATGAGTGAAATCATATGATATTTGTCTTTCTCTGACTGACTGATTTCACTTAGCTTAATACCCTCCAGTTCTATCCATGTAGCTGCAAATGGCAATTTTCATTTTTGTTGATTGCCAAGTAATACTCGATTTTTTATATATACCACATCTTCTTTATCCATTCATCCATCGATGGACATTTGGGCTCTTTCCATACTTTGGCTATTGTTGATAGTGCTGCTATAGACTTTGGGGTGCATGTGTCCCTTTGAAACAGCACACCTGTATCCTGTGGATAAATACCTAG
This sequence comes from Panthera uncia, assembly GCF_023721935.1. Classification (NCBI taxonomy): domain Eukaryota; kingdom Metazoa; phylum Chordata; class Mammalia; order Carnivora; family Felidae; genus Panthera; species Panthera uncia. The sequence continues at coordinate 57,474,260 of NC_064808.1, forward strand.
TATTGCATTGCTGGGTTGTAGGGTAGTTCTGTTTTTAGTTTTTTGAGGAACCTCCATACTGGTTTCCACAGTGTCTGCACCAGCTTGCATTCCCACCAACAATGCAAAAGACATCCTCTTTCTCCGCATCCTCACCAACATCTGTTGTTGCCTGACTTGTTAATGTTAGCCATTCTGACAGGTGTGAGGTGGTATCTCATTGTGGTTTTGATTTGTGTTTCCCTGGTGATGAGTGAAGTTGAGCATTTTTTCATGTGTCGGTTTGTCATCTGGATGTCGTCTTTGGAGAAATGTCTATTCATGTCTCTTGCCCATTTCTTCACTGGATTCTTTGTTTTTTGGGAGTTGAGTTTCATAAATTCTTTATAGATTTTGGATACTAACTCTTTATCTGATATGTCATTTGTAAATATCTTCTCCCATTCTGTCAGTTGCCTTTTAGTTTTCCTGATTGTTTCCTTCGCTATGCAGAAGCTTTTTATTTTGATGAGGTTCATTTTTGCTTTTGTTTTCCTTGCCTCCAGAGACATGTTGAGTAAGAAGTTGCTGCAGCCAAGGGGCGCCTGGATGGCGCAGTCGGTTAAGCGTCCGACTTCAGCCAGGTCACGATCTCGCGGTCCGTGAGTTCGAGCCCCGCGTCAGGCTCTGGGCTGATGGCTCGGAGCCTGGAGCCTGTTTCCGATTCTGTGTCTCCCTCTCTCTCTGCCCCTCCCCCGTTCATGCTCTGTCTCTCTCTGTCCCAAAAATAAATAAAAAACGTTGAAAAAAAAAAATAAAAAAAAAAAAAAAAAAAAAAGAAGTTGCTGCAGCCAAGATCAAAGAGGTTTTTGCCTGCTTTCTCCTTGAGGATTTTGATGGCTTCCTGTCTTATGTTTAGGTCTTTCATCCATTTTGAGTTTATTTTGTGTATGGTGTAAGAAAGTGGTCCAGGTTCATTCTTCTGCATTTCGCTGTCCAGTTTTCCCAGCACCACTTGCTGAAGAGACTGTCTTTATTCCATTGGATATTCGTTCCTGCTTTGTCAAAGATTAGTTGGCCATACATTTGTGGGTCCATTTCTGGGTTCTCTATTCTGTTCCATTGATCTGAGTGTCTGTTCTTGTGCCAGTACCATACTGTCTTGATGATTACAGCTTTATAGTATAGCTTGAAGTCTGGGATTGTGATGCCTCCTGCTTTGGTTTCCTTTTTCAAGATCGCTTTGGCTATAAGGGGTCTTTTCTGGTTCCATACAAATTTTAGGATTATTTCTTCTAGCTCTGTGAAGAAGGCTGGTGTTATTTGGATAGAGATGGCATTGAATATGTAGATTGCTTTGGGTAGTATCGACATTTTAACAATATTTGTTCTTCGGATCCAGGAGCATGGAATCTTTTTCCATTTTTTAATGTCTTCTTCAATTTCTTTCATAAGCTTTTTATAGTTTTCAGTGTATAGATTTTTCACCTCTTTGGTTAGACTTTTTGTAGGTATTTTATGTTTTTTGGTGCAATTGTCAGTGGGATCGATTCCTTGATTTCTCTTTTGTTGCTTCATTGTTTGTGTATAGGCAATTGACTTCTGTGCATTGATTTTATATCCTGTAACTTTGCTGAATTCATGAATCAGTTCTAGCAGTTTTTTGGTGGAATCTTTTGGGTTTTCCATATAGAGTATCATGTCATCTGTGAAGAGCGAGAGTTTGACCTCCTCCTGGCCAATTTGGATGCCTTTTATTTCTTTGTGTTGTCTGATTGCAGAGGCTAAGACTTCCAATACTATGTTGAATAACAGTGACGAGAGTGGACATCCCTGTTTTGTTCCTGACCTTAGGGGGAAAGCTCTCAGTTTTTCCCCATTGAGGATGATATTAGTGTTGGGTCTTTTGTGTTTGGCTTTTATGATCTCGAGGTCTGAGCCTTCTTATCCCTACTTTCTTGAGGGTTTTTATCAAGAAAGGATGCTGTATTTTGTCAAACACTTCCTCTGCATCTATTGAGAGGATCATGTGGTTCTTGTCCTTTCTTTTATTGATGTGATAAATGACGTTAATTGTTTTGCGGATATTGAACTAGCCCTGCATCCCAGATATAAATCCCACTTGGTTGTGGTGAGTAATTTTTTAATGTATTGTTGGATCCGGTCGGCTAATATCTTGTTGAGGATTTTTGCATCCACGTTCATCAGGGAAATTGGTCTGTAACTCTCCCTTTTAGTGGGGTCTCTGGTTTTTGTATCAAGGTAATAGGCTTCATAGAATGAGTTTGGAAGTTTTCCTTCCATTTCTGTTTTTTGGAACAGCTTCAAGAGAATAGGTGTTAATTCTTCCTTAAATGTTTGGTAGCATTACCCTGGAAAGCCATCTGGCCCTGGACTCTTGTTTTTTGGCAGATTTTTGATTACTAATTCTATTTCCTTACTGGTTATGGGTCTGTTCAAATTTTCTATTTCTTCCTGTTTCAGTTTTGGTAGTGTATATGTTTCTGGAATTTGTCCATTTCTTCCAGATTGCTCATTTTATTGGCGTATAATTGCTCATAATATTCTCTTATTATTGTTTCTATTTCTGCTCTGTTGGTTGTGATCTCTCCTCTGCATTCTTGATTTTATTTATTTGGGTCCTTTTCTTTTTGATCAAAGTGGCTAGTGGTTTATCAATTTTGTTAATTCTTTCGAAGAACTAGCTTCTGGTTTCATTGATCTGTTCTACTGTTTTTTGTTTGTTTCGATAGCATTAATTTCTGCTCTAATCTTTATTATTTCCTGTGTTATTCTCGTTTTGGGTTTTATTTGCTGTTCTTTTTCCAGCTCCTTAAGACATAAGGTTAGGTTGTGTATCTGAGATCTTTCTTCCTTCTTTAGGAAGGCCTGGATTGCTGTATACTTTCCTCTTATGAACACCTTTGCTGCGTCCCAGAGGTTTTGGGTTGTGGTGTTATCATTTTCATTGGCTTCCATATAGTTTTTAATTTCCTCTTTAACTTCTTGGTTAGCCCATTCTTTCTTTAGTAGGATGTTCTTCAGTCTCCAAGTATTATTTACCTTTCCAAATTTTTTCTTGTGGTTGATTTTCGAGTTTCATAGCGTCGTGGTCTGAAAATATGCACAGTATGATCTCAATCTTTTTTTTTTTAATTTTTTTTAACCTTTATTTATTTTTGAGACAGAGAGAGACAGAGCATGAACAGGGGAGGGTCAGAGAGAGGGAGACACAGAATCTGAAACAGGCTTCATGTTCTGAGCTGTCAGCACAGAGCCCGATGCGGGGCTCGAACCCACAGACCGCTAGATCACGACCTGAGCTGAAGTCGGACGCTTAACCGACTGAGCCACCCAGGCGCCCCGATCTCGATCTTTTTATACTTACTTAGGGCTGATTTGTGTCCCAGTATATGGTCTATTCTGGAGAATGTTCCATGTGCACTGGAGAAGAATGTATATTCTGCTGCTTTAGGATGAAAATGTTCTGAATGTATCTGTTAAGTCCATCTGGTCCAGTGTGTCATTCAAAGCCATTGTTCCCTTGTTGATTTTTTGATTAGATGATCTGTCCATTGTTGTAAGTGGGGTGTTGAAGTCCCCTACTATTGTGGTATTACTATTGATGAGTTTCTTTATGTTTGTGATTAATTGATTTATATATTTGGGTACTCTCACATTTGGCGCATAAATGTTTACAGTTCTTAGATCTTCTTGGTGGATAGACCCCTTAATTATGATATAATGCCCTTCTTCATCTGTTGTTACAGTCTTTATTTTAATGTCTAGATTGTCTGATACAAGTATGGATACTCTGGCTTTCTTTTGGTGACCATTAGCATGATAGATGGTTCTCCATCCCCTCACTTTCAATCTGAAGGTATCTTTAGGTCTAAAGTGGGTCTCTTGTAAACAGCATATAGATGGATCTTTTTTTTCTTAACCATTCTTTTACCCTATGTCTTATGATAGGAGCACTGAGTCCATTGATGTTTAGAGTGAATACTGAAAGATATGATATTATTGCCATTATGTTACTTGTAGTGTTGGAGTTTCTGGTGGTGTTCTCTGGTTCTTTCTAATCTTTGTTGCTTTTGGTATTTACATATATATATATACATATATATAGATATATGTATATATGTATATATGTATATATATATGTATATATGTACATATATATATATGTATATATGTATATATGTATGTATTCATCTTTTCTCCCCTCAGGGAGTCCCCCTTAAAATTCTTGCAGGGCTGGTTTAGTGGTCATGACCTCCTTTAATTTTTGTTTGTCTGGGAAACTTTCTGTCTCTCCTCCTATTTTGAATGACAGCCTTGCTGGATAAAGAATTCTTGGCTGCATATTTTTCTGATTCAGCACATTGAATATATCCTGCCACTTCTTTCTGGCCTGCCAAGTTTCTGTGGATAGGTCTGCTGCAAACCTGATCTATCTTCCCTTGTAGGTTAAGGACTTTTTTTCCCTTGCTGCTTTCATGATTCTCTCCTTGGTTTAGTATTTTGTGGATTTGACTATGATATGCCTTGTTGATGGTCGGTTTTTGTTGAATCTAATGGGAGTCCTCTGTGCTTCCTGGATTTTGATGTCTGTGTCTTTCCCCAGCTTAGGAAAGTTTTCTGCTATGATTTGCTCATATAACCCTTCTACCCCTATTTCTCTCTCTTCCTCTTCTGGGACCCCTGTGATTCTGATGTTGTTTCTTTTTAATGAGTCACTGATTTCTCTAATTCTTAAATCATGTTCTTTTGCCTTAATCTCCCACTTTTTTTCTGCTTCATTAGTCTCCATAAGTTTGTCCTCTGAATCACTGATTGTTCTGCCTCATCTGTCCTTGCCGCTGCGGCATCCATCCGTGATTGCAGCTCAGTTATAGCATTTTTTGTTCATCCTGACTAGTTTTTACTTCTTTTATCTCTGCAGAAGGGGATTCTAATCTCTTTTTGACTCCAGCTAGTATTCTTATTATAATGATTCTAAATTCTGGTTCAGACATCTTGCTTGTTATCTGTGTTGGTTAAGTCCCCGGCTGTTGTTTCTTCCTGCTCTTTCTTTTGGGGTAAATTCCTTCGTTTCACCATTTTGAAGGGAGAAAAGTTATTAATGAGGTAGAAAAACTTAAAATTAAAAAATATTAAAATAAAAAATTAAACACACACACACAAAATCGAATAAATAATGCTAGATCCTAGGTGTGTTTTGGTCTGCATGTTGAAAGTGGTTTGATAGATTAGAGAGAAAAGAGGGGGAAAAAAACAAAGGTAATCGTTTGAGAATTTGAAAAAATGAATACACTGAAGTAGACTAAAATGAAATGATGGAAGTAAAATAGAATTTGAAAAAATTTTCACATAATTAAAGAATATAATAGAGAAAAGTAAAGAAAAATATTTTTAATAAAAATTGAAAATAAAAATGAATTTTTTCTTTCTGTATTCAAGAAAAAGAAAAGAAACAAAAAAGAGAAAAAAGAAAAAAAAGGAAATTGTTTGGAAATTTGAAAAAGTGAATACACTGAAGTAGACTGAAAGAAAATGATGGAAGCAAAATAGAATTTGAAAAAATTTACACAAAAGTAAAAAATTAAAAAAAATTAAAAATATTTTTAATAAAAATTGAAAATAAAAATGAATTTTTTCTTTCTGTATTCAAGATAAAGAAAAGAAGTTAAAAAGAGAAAAAAAAAGGAAAGAAAGAAAATTGAATAGATTCACTTGCTAACAGATTGAAATACGACTGAAATTACTTAGTTCTCCCCTAGAAGTCAGACTATGAGCACTTTATAGTCCATAAACTAAGCAGGCAGTGAGACTTCTGTTCTTGAAGAGCAAGGTTGGCCCAGTTGGTGGGGCTGTGTAGCGGCTCCATTCTCCACTAGATGGCGCTGCTAGCCTACTGGGGTGGAGTGTTGTGGCGCTTGTAGGTGCATATGTGCATGCGTGGGAGCAATGTAAATGGCATCACACAGCTACCCAGGCTCTAGTATCGGAACTCTGTTCTCCCCGATCAGCAATCGTGCACCCTTCCTTTGTTTTCAGCTTTCGTCCACTCCCTGCATTTTCACTGTCCGTGACCAAGTCCCAGGTAGTACCTCTCTCCAGAGTTTTGTCTCAGATGCAGCTGTTTTCCTTGGCTCCTTACTTCTGAGGGACTTCAGCTTTGACCCGTTCAGCCCCTCTGTGGAGGGTCTCACCAAGCAATGGCCGAATGCCCGCCACACCCAGGAAAGCTTGGGAGACCATGCTGCTGCCGGTGCCCAGAGACTGTGGCCAGTGTAGTGGCAGCATTTCAGGGACTATGGAGAATCACAACACATCTGGCACCAGGCTTCACCCTTAACAACCTTGTTCCAGCACCAGTGAATGTGGCCATTCTCTGGGGTCTGCTGGGACCAGGTGGCCTCAACAGTCTCTACCAAATGTCCTTCCAGTAGTGGAACTGCTTTTCCCTGTGTGGCTCACGAACCTCCCAGACCCCACTCTGCTCCTGGGGGTTCACCCTTCCCACCAGAGCACCACCAAGTATTGAGCAATGGAGTTACAGACTCTGCACTCCCCTTGTTTACAGTGTTAATGGAGTTTAAACCCTCTCCTTTCTCCTTTCTCACTTTTTAGTTTAGTCCCTGCGGCTGTTTCCAATTTTCCACTTTCTGTCCAGCTGCTTTTGGGGAGGGGTGCTTTTCCTGTATTCTCCCCCCACCCCAATCCCGTCTCCATCCTCTCTCCGCCCTCAAAAGCAGCTCCCTGTCCGCCTCAGCTTCTCTCTCCCCAAGTTCAACTCTCTGCACTGTGTATCTGCTGAATTCTGTGGTTCAGGTTGTACAAATTGTTGTGTTAATCTTCAGATCAGTTCTCTAGGTGTGCAGGATGGTTTAGTATTGGTGTAGCTGTATTTCATGGAGATGAGACACACAAAAAACTTCTGTGCTGTTCCACCATCTTGGCTCTGTCCTGAAGAATTTTTTTTAAAAGGGGGGGGAAAAAAGAAAAGTGAAATATTAAGATGTCAAAAGGCAAGAAAAAAGACCACAAAGTAAAGCTGATGAAAGTTCAAGGGAGGAAATTATAAAGACATAAACGGAAATTAACAAGACAGAGAACAGAAAAACATAGTACTAATTAATGTAGGAAAATTTGTGTTTTTTTAAAGAAAAAGTCTGCTAGCTAACTTAAGAATGAAAAAGCAAACATAAACATACATAATAAGTGGCAAAGGGAAATAGCCATTGAAACAAAGGAATTAAAATTTAAAACCTCTGTGTAAATAAATTTAGAATTGGATAATGTACTAAGAAAGTAGGTTGCCAACCCAAAAACAAATAATCCAATGAAGAAATGGGCAAATGACATGAATAGGCACTTTGCCAAAGAAGACATCCAGATGGCAAAGCGACACATAAGAAAATGCTCAACATCACTCATCATCAGGGAAATACAAATAAAAACCACAATGAGATACCACCTCACACCTGTCAAAATGGCTAACATTAACAACTCAGGCAACAACAGATATTGGCAAGGATGCGGAGAAATAGGATCTCTTGTGCACTGCTGGTGGGAGTGCCAACTTGTACAACCACTCTGGTAAACAGTATGGACTTTCCTCAAAAAATTAAAAATAGAACTACCCTACAACCCAGCAATTGTACTACTAGGTATTTATCCAAAGGATACAGGTATGCTGTTTTGAAGGGGCACGTGCACCCCAATGTTTATAGCAGCACTATCAACAATAGCCAAAGTATGGAAAGAGCCCAAATGTCCATCAATGGATGAATGGATAAAGAAGATGTGTTATATATATATA